>NC_135329.1:182987671-183290702 GCF_023851605.1 Tamandua tetradactyla | reverse complement strand
ACCATATATATATATGGAACCTTGCGTAGGGCATGAGATTTTATAGGTTTGTCCAGAGTGATACCCCAGTAAATCCCAGAGGGATTTAAACAGTGAATAAAAAAGTATTTGCAAAGCCCTCTTGGGGGAATGGCGAGAAAGGGGGAAAAACTCAAGTTCCCCAAGTGGAGAATTTTTCACATTTCTCACAAGCAGTGGGGACAACCAAAGCAATAGGCAGAGCCCTTAATCTGGGGGGTTGTTCATATGAAACTTAACCCTGCAAAGGATAGACTAAGCCTACTTAAAATTAGGCCTAAGAGTCACTCCCGGAGAACCTCTTTTGTTGCTCAGATGTGGCCTCTCTCTCTCAGCCAACACAACAGGCAAACTCACTGCCCTACCCCTCTCTATGTGGGATATGACTCCTGGTGGTGTGGACCTTACTGGCAATGTGGGACAGAAATCCTAGAATGAGCTGGGACTTGGCATCAAGGGATTAGGGAAACTTCTCAACCAAAAAGTGGAAAAGCAAAATGAGACAAAATAAAGTGTGAATGGCTGAGAGATTCCGTACAGAGTCGAGAGGTTATCCTGGAGGTTATTCTTATACAATATACAGATATCATCTTTTTAGTTAAGGTGTAACTAAATGGAGAGGCTGGAAGGAACTGCCTGAAAATGTAGAACTGTGTTCCAATAGCCATGTTTCTTGAAGATGATTGTATAATGATACAGCTTTCACAGTGTGACTGTGTGATTGTGAAAACTTTGTGTCTGATGCTCCTTTTATCTACCTTATTGACAGACAAGTAAAACATATGGATTAAAAAGAAATAAATAATAGGGGGAACAAATGTTAAAATAAATTTAGTAGATCGAAATGCTAGTGATCAGTGAAAGGGAGGGGTAAGGGGTATGGTATGTATGAATTTTTTTCTGTTTTCTTTTTATTTATTTTTCTGAATTGATGCAAATGTTCTAAGAAATGATCACTATGATGCATATACAACTATGTGATGATATTGTGAGTTATTGATTATATATCAGGAATTGAATGATCATATAAGAATGTTTGTGTTTGTATATTGTTGTGTTGAATAAAAAAAAGTTAAAACAACAACAAAAAAATCATGCTAAGCAATAGAAGCCAGAAAGAAACAAAAAAAAAAAAAAGAAAGAAAGAAAACATAGGGATGAAAGACACATAGAAGAGATTAAAAATTCATTGGACGCATACAACAGCAGATTTGAATAGGCAACAAAAAGAATCAGTGAAATAGAGGACAGGACAATCAAAAATCTTAAAATCAGAAGAACAAATAGAGAAAAAAATAGAAAAATTGAGCAAGGTCTCAGGAATTTAAATGATAGCATGAAGCTCACAAACATGTACATCATAGGTGTCTCAGCAGGAGAAGAAAAAGGAAAAGCAGCAGAAAGTATATTTGAGGAAATAATGGAGAGAAAATTCCTAGCTCTTATGAGACATAAATATACATTTCCAAGAAATGCAGCATAGTCCACACAGAATAAATCCTACTAGATCTGTTCCAAGGTATATCCTAATCAGAATGTCAAATGCCAAAGTTGAAGAGAGAATACTGAAAGTAGCAAGAAAAAAACTATTGTCACATACAAGGGAACCACAATAAACTAAGTCTCAATTTCTCATCAGAAGCCATGTTGGTGAAAAGGCAGTGAAATAGAAAAATTGCCAGTCAAAAATTATGTATCCACTAAACTGTCCTTCAAAACGAGGGAGAAGTTAAAATATCTGTAAATTAACAGAAACAGAGTTTGTCAACAAGAGACCTATTTACAAGAAATATAAAGAGAGTTCTGCAGGCTGAAAGGAAAAGACAGGAGAGAGTGGCTTGGAAAAGAGTGAAAAAATTGAGATTACCAGTAAGGATAATTAAAAGGGTAAAAAAGAAAAAAAAAAAGAAGTGTTTTACCTTACTAATGCTGCCAGAATGCAATATACCAGAAATGGGTTGGTTTTTGTAAGAGGGATTCATTAAGTTTCAAGTTTACACTTCTAAGGCCATAAAAATGTCCAAACTAAGGCATTCATAGAAAGATACTTCAAATCAAGAAAGGCCAATGGTGTCCAGAATACCTCTGTCAGCTGGAAAGGCACATGGGTAGCATCTGCTGATCCTTTGGCTTCTGGTTTCAGCTTCCCCAGGATCATTTTCTTCCTGTATTTCCAGATATCTCTGTCTG
Organism: Tamandua tetradactyla; assembly: GCF_023851605.1. NCBI lineage: Eukaryota > Metazoa > Chordata > Mammalia > Pilosa > Myrmecophagidae > Tamandua > Tamandua tetradactyla. The sequence continues at coordinate 183,288,494 of NC_135329.1, read as the reverse complement.
TGTTGGCTCTGAGCTTTTTCCAAAATGGTTCCCTCTTCAAGGACTCCAATAGCAATCTTAATCCATCCTTGAATGGGCAGAGCATGTCTCCATGGAAACCACCTAATCAAAGGGTCCCACAAACAATTGGGTGAGTCACATCTCTATGGAAACAACTTAATCAAAAAGATTCCACTCAAACAATAGGTCTGCCCCCTCAAGACTGGATCAGGATCAGAAGAACGTGGCTTTTCTGGGGTACATGACCATTTCAAATCAGCACATGACCTATAAAAACCAAAGGATAAAATAGCTGAAGTAAGTACTGCTTTTTACATAATAAAACTGAATGTTAATGAATTAAACTCTCCGATAAAGACACATTTTGGCAGAATGGATAAAAAGCATGATCCAAATATATGTTGCTTAGAAAAGGCTCACCTTAGACCCAAAGAAACAAATAGGTTGAAAGTGATGGGTTGGGGATACTAATATCAGACAAAATATGACTTTAAATGCAAAACTCTTATAAGAAACAGAGGACATTATATGCTAATAAGGGGTATAGATTACCTCAAGAGGAAATAACAATCATAAACATTTATGTGCCTAACCATGGTGCCCCAAAATACATGAGGCAAATGCTGGTGAAACAGAACAGAGAAATAGATGTCTCTACAATAATAGTTGAAAACTTTAATACACGACTCTCATCAATAGATAAAATATCTAAACAGAAAAACAGTAAGTTAACAGAAAACTTGAATAACATGATAAATAAACTAGACCTAACAGACTTTTACAACAAATTGCACTTCAAACCAGCAGGATATATGTTCTTCTCAAGTTTTCATGGATCATTCTCCACATGCTGGCTCACAAAATAAGTCTCAATGAATTTTAAAAGATGGGAATTACACAAAGCACTTTTTATGACCATAATGGAATAAAGCTGAAAATCATAGCGCATGGAGAACTGGAAAATTCACAAATATATGCAAGTTAAACAACACACTCTTAAACAATTAGTGGGTCAAAGAAGAAATTGCAAGAGAAATCATTAAGTATCTTGATATAAGTGAAAACGAGAACACATCATATCAAAACTTATGGGATGCATGTACACTTCAGATGGTTTCTATGGTATATGAATATATCTCAATAAATTTGCACTAAAAATCAAATAAATAAACACAAAGTACTTGTAGGATGCAGAGAAGGCAATGCTAAGAGGAAAATTTATAGCTTTAAATGCTTACATTTTAAAAAGGAGAAAACAAAGGGTGCTGCAATAAGGGGATACTCATGTGGAAAAAGAATGAAATGGGACCACTGCATACAGCATACAAAAAAATGAATTTTTGGAAACTTCAGCTGTGCTGTCAACTTTGGAAAAAGCATCCCAGTTTTACCATGTTGAGTTAGCATTGTACAGAAATTAACAGCCATATTGGTCTAGAAACATTAAAGTTAATTTTTTTTCCATTTGTACAGGGGTAATGCCCTGTATTAAATATGTAAGATCTTACTTTATGGTTTGATTACAGAAATTAATAAAGTATTCTCTAAATAATGAAAATATAAAAGTTAAAAAGGAGAAAGAGCTAAAATTAAAAATCTGACTGCACACCTAAAGGAAATAAAAACAGAACAACAAACTAATCCCAAAACAAGCAGAAGTAAAGAAATAAAGATTAGAGCAGAAATCAATGAAATTGAGAACAAAGAAACAACAGAGAAAATTAACAAAATGAAAAGTTGCTTCTTTCAGATCAATAAAATTTACAAACCATTAGCAAGACTGACAAAGAAAAAATGAGAAGATTCAAATATCTAAAATCAGTTATGAGAACAACGTCATTACTAATGACCTCACAGAAGTAAAAATTATCATAAAAGGATTCTATGAACAACTGTATGCCAACAAATTAAACAACTTAGATGAAATGGGCAAATTCCTAGAAACATGAGCAACCTACACTCACTCTAAAAGAAACAGACCTCAACATACAAATTACAAGAAAAGAGATTGAATCAGTCATCAAAAACCTCTCAAAAAAGAAAAGTGCAAGACTACATGGCTTCACAGGTGAATTTCTACCAATCATTCCAAGAATTAATTCCAATCCTGCTCAAACACTTCTAAAAAATTGAAGAGGAGAGAACACAACTTAACTCAGTCTGTAAGGCCAACATCACCCTAATACAAAAGCCAGATAGATACTGCAAGAAAAGAAAAATCACAAACCAGTATCTCTTATGAATATATGTATTAGTTTGTTTAGCTGCTGGAATGCAATATACCAGAAATGGAATGACTTCTATAAAGGCACTTTAATAAGTTTCAAGTTTACAGTTCCAAGCCTATGAAAATGTCCAAACTAAGGCATCCAAGGAAAGATAACTTAATTCAAGAAAGGTTGATGTGTCTGAAACACCTCTGTCAGCTGGAAAGTCATGTGGTTGGCTTCAGCTGGTCCCTTGCTCCTGGGCTCCATTGCTTTCAGCCTCTGTTTCTGTGAAGATTCCTCACTTTGCTTCTCTGGGTCTGGATTTCATCTCTTGGCTTCCCTTGGTTCTCTCCAGATTCTGGTTTTCTTATCATCTCATGGGAGGGCACACGGCAATGTCAACTGAATTCCAAGTATCTCCAAACATCCATGTCTCTGTTCTGAGCTTTCTCTCCAAAATGTTTCCTCTTTGAAAGGACTCCAGTAAATTAATCAAGGCCCATCTGGAATGGGTGGAGTCACAGCTCCATCTAAACAAAAGGTCACACCCACAATTAGGCATGTCATATTTAGTGAAGATAATCTGATCAAAAGTTTATACCTACAGTGTTGAATCAAGATTAAAAAAAACATCTGTGCCCACAAGGTTGGATCAGGATTAAAACATGGCTTTTCTGGGCTATATAATACTTTCAAGTTTGCACAGTATAGGTGCAAAAATCCTCAACAAAATACTTGCAAAGTCAAATCTAACATCACATGAAAGGAATTAGACATCATAATCAAGTGGGTTTTATCCCAAGTATGCAAGGATGGTTCAACACAAAATCAATTAATGTAGTTCACCACATAAGCAAAACAAAGGGGGAAAACCATGTGATTATCTTGATTGATGCAGAAAGACATTTGAAAAAATCCAGCATCTTTTCTTGATAAAAAACACTTAGAAAACTAGGAATAGAAGGAAACTTCTTCAGCAGGATAAAGGGCACATATGAATGACCCACAGCTAACATCATACTCAATGGTGAAAGACTGAAACCTTCACCTCTGGAAATATCCTTGTATTGTCTAGAACAAGACAGGATGTCCACTATTACTACTGTTATTTAACATTGTACTAAAAGTTCTAGCCAGCACAGTCAAACAAGAAAAAGAAATAAAAGGCATCCAAATTGGAAAGGAAGAAATGAAACTTTCCCTACTCACAGATGACATGATCCTATATATAGAAAGTCCTGAAAAATCTACAGCAAAGCTACTAGAGCTAATAAACGAATTCAGCAAAGTGACAGGATACAAGATCAACATGCAAAATTAATGTGTTTCTATACATTAAAATGAGCAATCTGAAGAGAAAATCAAGAATAAAATTCCATTTGCATTGGCAACTAAAAGAATCAAATATCTAGGAATAAATTTAACCAATAACATAAAGGATTTGTACACAGAAAACCACAAAACGTTACTAAAAGAAATCAAAGAAGACCTATGAAAGGACATTCTGTGTTCATCAATTGGAAGACTAGATATCATTAAGATATCAATTCTACCCAAATTGATTACAGATTCAACACAATCCCAATCAAAATTCCAACAGCCTACTTTGCACAAATGGAAACCCCAATTATCAAATTTATTTGGAAGGGGAAGGAGCCCCAAATAGCCAAAAAATCTTGAAAAAGATGAGTGAGTTGGAAGACTCATACTGCCTGACTTTAAAGCATATTACAAAGCTATAGTGGTCAAAATAGAATAGTTCTGGCATAAAGATAGATATGTTGACCGATGGAATCAAACTGAGAGTTCAGAAATAGACATCTATGGCCAATTGATTTTTAAAAAAATATTTTTAGTTGTGAAATATAACATGTATACAAAAAAGCAATAAATTTCAAAGCACACTGCAACAATTAGTTATAGAACTCATTTCAGAGTTTGATATGGCTTAACAGTTCCACAATTTTAGATCTTTCTTTCTAGCTGCTCCAAGACAGTGAGGACTAACAGAAATAGTAATATAATGATTCAGCAGTCATACTCATTTGTTAAATGCTATCTTCTTTGTTATAACACTTCCTACTCCTCTGATCCATCTCCCAGTCTTTAAGGATATTTATGCTATGCCCATTCTAACTTTTTCATGTTGGAAAGGGGTGTCAATAATATGGGACAGGGAGATGGAACTAGTTGATGTTCTTGCAGAGGCTGGCCCCTCTGGATTTCAGGATTATCTGGCCTAGAAACCCTCTGGAGGTTGTAGGTTTCTGGAAAGTAATCTTAGTGAATGAAACTTTTGTAGAATCTCAGATAGAAACCTAGGTGTTCTTTAGGATTGTTCTAGTTTGCTAGCTGCTGTAATGCACTATACCAGAAATAGAACAGCTTTTAAAAAGGGGGAATTTAATAAGTTTTAAATTTACAGTTCTGAGGCTGTGCAAATGTCCAAATTAAAGCCAAGTCTATAGAAATGTCCAAATTCAGGCACAAACAAGAGGTTACCTTCACTCAAGAAAGGCTGATTAAGTTCAGGGTTTCTCTCTCAACTGGAAAGTCACATGGTGGACATGGTAACGTCTGCTACTATCTCTCCAGGCTTCTTGTTTCATGAAGTTCTCCTGGGGGTGTTTTCCTTCTTCATCTCCAAAGATCTCTGGCTGGTGGTCTCTCGGCCTCATGGCTCTGCTGTGGTTCAGCAGCTCCCTCCTCATTCTCAAGCTTTCTCCAAAATGCTTCCTCTTTTAAAGGATCTCAGTAAACTAATCAAGACTCACCCAGAATGAGTGGAGTCACATCTCCCTCCATTCAAAAGTCAGCACCCACATTTGGGTGAGTCACATCTCCATGGAGATAATCGAATTAAGCTTCCAAGCCTGCAGTGCTAAACAGGGACCAAAAGAAATGGTTGTTCCTGCAAGACTGAATTAGGATTAAACCATGGCCTTTCCAGGGTACATAAATATTTTTAAACCATCACAAGGATTAACAGGAATGATATTGGTTGGGGGTTGGTAAACCATCATAATTAACAATATCTAGCTGAAGCTTGTGCCTCTGTTTTCACTCTCTTAGCCACTGATACATTATTTTGTTATGTTTCTCTTCCCCTTTTGGTTGGGAAGGCATTATCAATCCCACAGTGGCAGGACCAGGCTTATCCCTGAGAGTCATGTCCCACCTTGCAGGGAGATTTTCACCCCTGGATGTCATGTCCCATGTAAAGGGTAATGCGTTCACTTGCAGAGTTGGGCTTAGTGAGAGAGAGGCTACATCTAAACAACAAAAGAGGTTTTCTGGAAGGAATTCATAGGCATAATTATAGGTAGGCTTAACTTCTCCATTACAGGAATAAGCTTCACAAGAGCAAACCTCAAGATCAAGGGGCTGATCAGAAGTAGAAGTAAGGGATATGGGTGTATGAGTTTTTTTCTTTTCTTTTTATTTCTTTTCCTGGCATGATACAAATGTTCTAAAAATGATCATGATGATCATGTTAGTTTGCAGGCTGCTAGAATGTGATATACCAGAACTTTTAAAAAGGGGAATTTAATAAGTTACAGGTTTACAGTTCTAATCCTATAAAAATATTCAACTAAGGCATCCGGGGAAAGATACATTAATTCAACGAAGGTTGATGTGTACAGAACACCTGTGTCAGCTGGGAAGTCATGTGGCTGGTATCTGCTGGTCCCTTGCTCCTGAGTTCCATTGCTTTCAGCTTCAGTTCCTTTAGACCTTCCTCACTTTGCTTCTCTGGGGTTGGCTTTTATCTCTTGGTGTCCCTTGGCTCCCTTCATATTCTGGCTTGCTTGACATTTCATGGTGATGTATGCTATGTTCCATGCATCTGTGTCAGGCTCTCTCTCTCTGTCGGCTCTCTTGTTTCTGTAGGCTCTGAGGCTTCTGTCATTTCTTGGTCTCTTTAAAATGTTTCCTCTTTTAAAGGATTCCAGTAAACTAATCAAGACCCACCTGGAATGATTGAAGTCACATCTACATCTATTCAAAAGATCACACCCACAATTGGGTGTGTCACATCTCCATGAAAATAATCTAATCGAAAGTTTCTTTGAATCAGGATTAAAAGAAATGATTGGTCCCTCAAGGTTGTATCAGGGTTAAAACATGGCTTTTCTGGGGTACGTAGTATTTTCAAACTTGCACAGTGATGAGTACACAACGATGTGATGATATTGTGAGCCACTGATTGTATACTTTGGGTGGATTGTGTGTGTGAAAATATCTCAACAAAAATATATATTTTTTAAATTAAATGGTTGGCCTATTGACTTGGGAGTCCCTAATATTTGAGACAGTATCAGGGGTTTCCCCTGTAGTAAAGCTTAATAATTCCATATTTTCCTCCTATCCCTCAAGGGACTTTGCAATGCTTTTTAATTATCTGCCCAACATACTCTGAGATGTATCTGGGTATTACATTAAGCTATACAGAATTACAAGCCCTCGTTTCCATTCTGAGCTCCATATGTTTGGGTTGTTTAAATGAGCTATCCTGACAGGTTGAGTTAGACTATGGCCAATTTATTTTTGACAAGGCTTCCAAGTCCACACAAATGAAACAGTGCAGTCTCTTCAACAAATGGTGCTGGGAGAACTGGATAGCCATATGCAAAAGAATGAAAGAGGACCTCTATCTCACACCCTATGCAAAAATTAACTCAAAATGGATATAAGTATAAATATCTAAATATAAGTACCAGGACTATAAAATTCCTAGAAGAAAATGTAGGAAAACATCGTCAAGATTTTGTGGTAAGCAATAGCTTCTTAGACTTGACACCCAGAGCACAAGCTCTGAAAGAAAAAATAGACAAATGGGACCTTCTCAAACTAAGAACTTTTGTACATCAAAGGCTTTTGTCAAGAAAGTGAAAAGACAGCCTCCTCAATGGGAGAGAAATATTTGGAAACCATTTATCCAATGAAGGTTTAATATCTAGAATATGTAAAGAAATCCTACAACTCAATCAATAAAAAGACAAACAACCCAATTTTTAAATGGGCAAAATAGACATTTCTCCAAACAGGAAATACAAATGGCTGAAAGGCACATGAAAAGATGCTCAATATCATTAGCCATTTGTGAAATGCAAGCCAAAACCACACCATACCCACTGGAATGGTTTGTTAAAAAAAGAAGAAGAAGAAGAAATACAAGTGTTGGAGAAGATGTGAAGATAAAAGAGCACTCATTTATTGCTGGTAGGATTGTAAAATGATGCAGCTGCTGTGGAAACCAGTCTGGCAGTTCTTTAGGAAGCAAAATATAGAATAGCCATACGATCCAGCAATCCCGCTACTAGGTATATACCAATAAAACTGAAGGCAGGGATGTGAACAGACATTTGGATTCCGATGTTCATAGCCACATTATTCACAACCTTCAAAAGATGGTAGCAACCCAAATGTCCATCAACTGATGAATGGATGAACAAAATGTGGTGTATGCATGTGATGGGATGGTATTATTCATCTGTAAAAAGAAATGAAGTCCTGATGCATACAATTATATGGATGAACCTTGAGGGCATAATGTTGCGTGAAATTAGCCAGACACAAAAGGACAAAAATTGTATTTTGTATGACAATTGTATGATCTTACGTTATGAACTAATTATAATAAGCAAGCTCACGGTTAGAATCTAGGCTATAGGTTACCAGGGGAAAGGGTAGAGAAGAAAGAGTTAGTTGATGCTTAACTTGTACAGTTCAGGTTGATGGTAAAGGTTTGGAAATGGATGGTGGTGATGGTAGCACATTATTGTGAGTGTAATTAGCATCACAGAATTATGTATGTGAATGTGGCCAAAGGGGAAGTTTTAGGTTGTGTATGTTATAGAAAAAAAGAAGTTAAAACATAGGACTGTATAACACAATGAACCCTATTATGGATGATGTATTGGGGTTAATAGTACAAATATAAGAAAGTTCTTTCATGAATTATAACAAATGTACGATGCTAATACAAGATGTTAATAGGGTGGTATATGGGGGAAAATTCCATGTTAGGTACCTAATGCAAACTATATACTATTTTAATATTCTTTCATCAGTTAACAAAGGTACCATACTAATGCAGGGTTCAACAACAGGGTGGTAGATGGGAAGGCTGTATTTTTTACAGTACTTTTCAGTAAACCTACAACTTCTTTAATTAATAATAATAAATAATAAATAATAAAGTTTTTTTAAGTATGCTAAGTGAAAGAAACCAGATACAAAGTACTACATATTATATGATTCCATTTACATAAAATGTAGATATAGATAATAGAGACAAAAATAGATTAGTGGTTATGTAAGGCTGGAGAAGGATAGAGGGATTGAGAGGTGGCTGCTTAGGTATAACGTTTTTCTTTTCAGAGTAATGAAAATGTTCTAAAATTGATTGTGGTGATGAATGCACAATTCTGTGAATATACTAAAAGCCATTTATTATACACTTTGGGTGGATTGTATGGTATGTGAATATGTTTCAGTAAAACTTATTTTTTAAAAAAGAGAGAAATTAAGTTTAATGGAAAACAGAATCAAATGCTTCCACCCTATTTTGAACATCTGCCTTTTCTCAAAGAGATAGGGCAATTTGGCATACGGAGAAGGTGGAGGAGGTTGAGTGCAGGGTAGTGAGGAGATGGGGGAAGAATCACATATATTTTCTGCTAATTACTTTGTCATGATTTTGTTCATGTAAACATGCACTTTGGGGGAAATAAATGGAGGGATAAGCAAAATCTCATCTCAGAGGTCTATTTCCATCACTCGTGACACATCCAAATGACCACCTGATTAACTAAAAACCACCAGCCTTCTAATGCAGAAGGTTAATGAACTTCTGACTTTTGATGGATTATTGTAAAGTTATATTAACCTGTGACTAATTTAATTACAAATATGAAAGGAGTAAGAAAGACAATTTCCAAGGTGTTGCTAAGGTGTTATCTTACATGGGTGATTTTAATCAGGTTTCAGGTGTATTTAATGTCTTCCCCTAGCATTTTGGCCTTGGTAAAAGTTAAATATGCTCATATACAAACTGTGTGTTCTTATTTACTGGAATGTCAAAGGAAATGGATCTGATTCCTTTAATTCCCACTGATTCCATCCAAACAGAAGGACAGTTTAATGCCTTCAAAGAATGACATATGAACTTCATATCATTCTTTTCTCCTGCTGTAAATTTTAAGTGTTTGAAAGGAGAAGTAAATTTAAGTTGTAGAAAATTTGTTTAGTTTAGGATAAGGTAATAATAAGTTATATATATTATAAATATAAGCTATTATTTGTTAAATGTCTAGCTCTACACTATGCTCTGTGCTTTCAATATATTATATCTGATCCTTCCCTCAATCTTGCAATGTAGATATCCTAATTTTTCAATTAGACAAAACTGAGGCTTAGAAAGGTTAAGTAATTTACAAAAGTCTCACAACTGGAAAGCAGATGAGCTGGAACTTATACTCAGAGCAACCTTGCTTTTTCCAATCTCCTCACTGCCTCCCAGCACCTAGAGACAATTAACCTCTGAGGAAGTAGCCAGAGCTCTATAATGTCAGCTTCTCTTAGAGACTCCCTAAAATACCAGTAAAGTACACCCAAGTTGAGAAACAAAATCTGTACTGTGGTTAGATTTTTTTTTCTACTTTTGGCCAGTTTTACTAGGTAAGTGTCCTTTGTGGTTTACTTTGTCCTGGTCTGTCCAGGCTTGCTTTCAGTGATGATAGGATCTCCTGTTTAACCTGGATGTGCAGTCAGTAAACAGTCATGCTCCACTGCCTGAGAGTCCATGTAGTGAGACGCACTAGTTTAGAGTAGACATAGTAGAGTTCTCTTGTCTAACTTTACTCCAGACTGTGTACTTGTTTGGTTTTGCCAACAGTCATTGCCTAAGACCATTGGCATGCTAGCAGGTCTTTTCTACTCTTCATAACCACTTGAAACCTGAAGGTAGTAGAGTCCTCGAGCTTTGGTCTTCTCTGAGATCACTATGTTCCTGGTGTTTGTGGAATGTCTCTAACCTCAAGCCCCCCCACCAAGATGGCTGAGAAAGAGGCGTGAAATGGGTGAGGCCTTGGGGTGGGAGAGGGGATTAAGAAATTAAGAGGAAAAAAAAAGTAGTATAAAAAGTTAAAAAAAAAAAAAAAAGAAATTAAGAGGTAGCACACTTGATTTATTTTTGAAAAAGTAAAGATGTATATTGATTTTTAATAAGAGATGTCATACCTGGAGCCCACCTCTTTATACTGATGAACTTGAACTAAAAGCTAGAATGACTTGATTCTGTTTCCAGTGCTGCTAGTAATTGAATTGAAAGACACAATTTAAAACTTCAAATATCTCTGACTATCCCTAGAACATTTTAAATATAACATTTTCCATTTTATAATATTAAAAGAGTGCTTGTAAATTCTAAAATAAATTTATAAGACATCACCTCATTTTTCTGGAGGAAAAACTTCTAGCAGCTTCAGTCCTTGGAAACATGGACTGTGAACCCAAGCTGATAAATGAGATGAGCAAATAATCAAACATAAACAAGCAAAAAGGGTCCCTGAACAGCTGAGCTGCCCCATAGTCCATGCGTTCTAAATGCTTCTCCCTAAATCACTTAGCAAAATGATTTAATTTGTCTGTGACACAAAGACAGCCATAAAGATGTCTATGACTGCTGACTGCCAAAAGAAAAGTCATGAAACATCCTAGATCAGTCAACAAGAACTTAGGTTCTTCACAGAGAAGGAATATTTAAGAAAAGTATGAGTCTTAGTGTGTGCTCTCAAATAACTTACATTTTCTCGGGTTGACCTATATAAAATTGCCAATTTTAAAGATGAAATATCAGTTTTATATGTTCAACCTGTAATTGGGTAAGTAAAACAATTACATGCTAAATGGTAGCAAGGAGTACAAAATGGCATCAAGTTCTATATTGAACTTTATGATATAAAGGTTTCCATGACTAAGGAGAAACACTAGAGATCAGTCACAATTGAAGTAGCCAAGGATGGCTTTCTTTTTTTTTTACTTTTTCTGGGGCAAGGAAACATGGTTTTGTCACTTGTTGTTTGTGACAACTTCTTTTTTAAGAGTAAACATTAAATCATTACTTTTTAAACTTTATCATCACTATTAATTTCTTCTAAGGTTTTTAAAATTTTTATTTTCAATTGTGAGAAATAACACATATACACAAAAGCAATAAATTTCAAAGCACACCACAACGAATAAGTTATAGAACAGACTTCAGAGTTTGGTATGGGTTACAGTTCCACAATTTTAGGTTTTTCCTTCCAACTGCTCTAAGACATTGGAGACTAAAAGAAATATCAATATAATGATTCAGCAGTCATACTCATTTGTTAAATCCTATCTACTCTGTTATAACCCCATCTTCTCCTTTCATCTTTCTCCCACTCTTTAGGGGTTATTTGGGCTATGCCCATTCTAACTTTTTCATAATGGAAAGGGGCTGTCAATAATATGGGATAGGGGATGGAACTAGTTGATCTCCCTGGTTCTGGAGAGGCTGGCCCCTCTGGGTTGCAGGATTTATCTAGTTTAGGAACCCATCTGGAGGTTTCTGGAAAGTAATTATAGTGCATGGAACCTTTGTTGAATCTCAAATAAAGCTGTAGGTGTTCTTTAGGGTTGGTAGGAAAGTTTTTTTTATTAATTAAAAAAAAATTACAAGAAAGAAACACAAACATTCCCAACACATACACTTAGCAGTTCACAATATCATCACATAGTTGCATATTCATCATCATGATCATTTCCCAGAACATTTGCATCAATTCAGAAAAAGAAATAAAAAGACAACAGAAAAATAAAACAAAAACAGAAAAAAAAATTTACATACCATACCCCTTACCCCCCCTTTCGTTGATCACTAGCATTTCAAACTGAATTTATTTTAACATTTGCTCTCCCTATTACTTATTTTTATTCCATATGTTCTACTCATCTGTTGACAAGGTAGATAAAAGGAGCATCAGACACAAGGTTTTCACAATCACACAGTCACATTGTGAAAGCTATATCATTATTCAATCATCATCAAGAAACATGGCTACTGGAACACAACTCTACATTTTCAGGCAATTCCCTCCAGCCTCTCCATTACATCTTGGTTAACAAGGTGATATCTACTTAATGCGTAAGAATAACCTCCGGGATAACCTCTCAACTCTGTTTGGAATCTCTCAGCCATTGACACTTTGTCTCATTTGACTCTTCCCCCTTTTGGTTCAGAAGGTTTTCTCAATCCCTTGATGCTTGGTCTCAGCTCATTCTAGAGTTTTTCTCAATCCCTTGATGCTGAATCTCAGCTCATTCTGGGATTTCTGTCCCACGCCGCCAGGAAGATCCACACCCCTGGGAGTCATGTCCCACGTAGACGGGGAGGGTGGTGAGTTTGTTTGCTGTGTTGGCTGGAGAGAGAGGCCACATCTGAGCAACAAAAAAGGTTCTCTTGGGGGTGACCCTTAGGCCTAATTTTAAGTAAGCTTGACCTATCCCCTGTGGGGTTAAGTTTCATATGAACAAACCCCAAGACTGGGGGCTCAGCCTATAGCTTTGGTTGCCCACACTGCTTGTGAGAATATCAAGAATTCAACTTGGGGAAGTTGAGTTTTCCCTTGTTCTCACCATTCCCCAAAGGGGACTTTGCATATACTTTTCTGCTCACTGATCAAATCATTCTGGTATTCATCATAGCATCACTCTGGACAAACCAACAAAATCTCATGTCTTACCCAAGGTTCCATGTACTTGTGTTATTCAACCAAGCTATCTACATAAGTTATATTAGGAAATGCACTAGTCAAAATATAAATCTTGTACCAAATAAACATTTTTTGCTTTAGTCTCACACATAAGTTGAAATTTTTAAATATTAATTACCATCTATTTTCAGCACACTGCAGTAATGACATTCTTTTGTTCTCCCTCATGCAAAAACATTTTTAAAATTTGTACATTTAGTCACTGTCATTATACACTCTGGACAATCCTAGATTATACCATCTCAGTCTTTGTCGTCTATCTTTCTTTCTGATTTCATTTGTGCCCCCAGCCCTCCTCCCTCTATCAATCTCACATTCAGCTTCATTCAGTGTTTTAACATAATTGTATTACAGTTAGGTAATATTGTGCTGTCCATTTCTGAGTTTTTATATTCAGTCCTGTTGCACAATCTGTATCCCTTCAGCTCCAATTACCCAATATCTTACCCTATTTCTATCTCCTCATGGTCTCTGTTACCAACGAAATATTCCAAGTTTATTGACTAATATCAGTTCATATCAGTGAAACCATACAGTATTCGTCCTTTTGTTTCTGGCTAATCACACTCAGCATAAAGTCCTTAAGGTCCATTCATGTTGTTACATGCTTCATAACTTTATTCTGTCTTACAGCTGCATAATATTCCATCTTATGTAAATGCCAATTTGTTTAGCCAACCATCTACTGATGGACATTTTGGCTGCTTCCATCTCTTGGTAATTGTTAATAATGCTGCTATAAACATTGGTGTGTAAATGTCCATTTGTGTCCTTGCCCTCATGTCCTTTGAGTAGAGACAGCATATAGATTGGTCCTGTTTTTTAATCCATTCTGCCAGACTATGTCTTTTGATTGGAGAATTTAATCCATTAACATTCAGTGTTGTTACTGCATGGGTAGTACTTTCTTCTACTATTTTGCCTTCTGGATTTTATATGTCATATCTAATTTTCCTTCTTTTTACCTTTACTCATAGTCTTCCTTTCTACACTCTTCTCCACACCTCTCTCTTCTGTCTTCGTATGTGTCTCTAATGTTCCCTTTAGTATTTCTTGCAGAGCTGGTCTCTTGGTCACAAATTCTCTCAGTGATTTTTTATCTGAAAATGTTTTAATTTCTCCCTCATTTTTGAAGGACAATTTTGCTGAATATAGAATTCTTGGTTGGCAATTTTTCTCTTTTAATAATTTAAATATATCAGCCCACTGTCTTCTTGCCTCCATGGTTTCTGCTGAGAGATCTGTGCATAGTCTTATTGGGCTTCCCTTGTATGTGATGGATTGTTTTTCTCTTGCTGCTTTCAAGATCCTCTCTTTCTCTTTGACCTCTGACATTCTGATTAGGAAATGTCTTGGAGTATGTCTATTTGGATCTATTCTCTTTGGGGTACGCTGCTCTTCTTGGATATATAGTTTTAAGTCTTTCATAAGAGTTGGGAAATTATCAGTGATAATTTCCTCCATTAGTTTTTCTCCTCCTTTTCCCTTCTCTTCTCCTTCTGGGATACCCACAACACGTATATTCGTGTGCTTCATATTGTCTTTCAATTCCCTGAGTCCCTGCTCATATTTTTCCATTTTTTCCCCTTTAGTTTCTGTATCTTGTCGGATTTCAGATGTTACATCCTCTAGTTCACTAATCCTATGTTCTGTCTCTCGAAATCTACCATTGTAGGTTTCCATTGTTTTTCTCATCTCTTCTACCTTGTCTTTCATTCCCATGAGTTCTGTGATTTGTTTTTTCAGGCATTCCATTTATTCTTTCTGTTCATTCCATGCCTTCTTCATATCCTCCCTCAATTCATTGATTTGGTTTTTGATGAGGTTTTCCATGTCTGTTCGTACATTCTGAATTAATTGTTTCAGCTCCTGTATATCATTTGAAGTGTTGGTTTGTTCCTTTGACTGGGCCATATCTTCAATTTTCCTATTGTGATTTGTTATTTTTTGCTGGTGTCTAGGCATTTAATTACCTTAATTAGTTTATTCTGGAGATTGCTTGAACTTCTTTTCCTAGGGTTTTCTTGCTGGATAAATTTGTTGTCTGTCTGTTCTTTGATATTCAGTTCAGCTTTATCTGGACCTCTAGCTTAAGTTTTATTTAACAGAGGAGAATTTTTCAGTTCTTGTTTTCTTATTTCTTGCCTTGCTTGTATGGTGCCTTTTTCCCCCTACCCTTAGGAGGGTCTATTTAGATATTATAGACCTCAGCTGGGTTTTCCCAGACCAAAGGGGCCTCCTATCAGGCAGAAAGAGTCACCTGCATTGGTTTTCCTTAAGGGTGAGACTTAGCAGGTTGAAAGACTTTCCTGTGACGTCTCTGGACTCTGTTTTTCTTATCCTGCCCAGTATGTGGTGCTCGTCTGCCTGCAGGTCCCACCAGCGTAAGATGATGCGGTACCTTTAACTTTGGCAGACTCTCCCTGCTGGGGGCGTGGTGGAGACAGAGGAGAGGTTGTAGGCTGGTTTTAATGGCTTCAAATTACCAAGCCCTGGCGTTTGAATTCCTTGAGGGAGGGATTCCACCTGGGTGGGGCTTCACCCCTCCCCTGGGGAAGGCACAAGCTCCAGACAAGCCCCCAAAAGAGCTCACTTCTGCCTATTCCTGGGGCCGTTGCAGCCGGAGAAGTCCTGCCGGTATATCCAAAGGCATACAAGCCTTTGTAGAAACACAGCCATAGAAACTTCTGTTTCCTTCTTTTTTTTTTCTCCTTTATCCATCAGCCCTTCCCCCTTGGTGCCGGGGCAAAAATGAGCAATCTCCGCTTTGACCAGGATTCCCTGAGCTGGGGGCCTATTTTTAGTAGTCAGAATTTATTAATTAATTCCACAATTGGCGTTTGATTGTGCTCAGTCCCTGCTGCTGGTAAAATCTCTTTCCTTTCCCCTCTTGGAAACAGCCTGTGGGGGAGGGGCGCCAACTACCGCGGCTTGGGGGACTCACAATTCTGTGGGGGCTTGCAGCTGGTCTAGCTGGTCCAATCTGGGGTATGCTGTGTGTCTGGTCACTGACGTGGCCCCGGGAGCTGTTCTGTACTGTTTCTGGTTATTTAGTAGTTGTTTTGGAGGATGAACTAAAATGCGCACATTGTTAAGCCGCTGTCTTGACCCGGAAGTAAGGATGGCTTTCTAAGTCAATCCAGAATAGGTCTGAGCCGTGAAGCCTAGGTGACATTTAAGTGTGCTCAGAAAGGAAGAGAAAACTCAGGAGAAATATATATAGGTAAAGGCACAGGAGCAAAAGGAAGCATATTCTATAAAGGAAAGAGTTTGCTCACAATAGAATATACCTACTGAGAAGTAGAAAATGAGTTTGGATAGGTAGTGTCAAATCAACTTATTAGGGCACTTGCACACCAAGCAAAATGTAAGTTCCAGTTCTGTCCAGCTCACTCTTATATCCAGTATCTGGGACATAGCAATTCAGAATAAGTTTGTGTAACAAATGAGTGAAGAGTTTTTATTGAAAATAAAATAAGAATTCACTGAGAAAAAAAATACACCAAAAGTTTAAAGGGAAAAAGGACACATGATTAAAGTGATGTCTAATATGGAGTAATATGTATACTGGATAGAATAAAGGAAAAAGATTGACATCAGGAAATGAAACTAAAAGATTATTTCATTAATCTAGAGAGGAGTGATGAAAGCCTGGGGTAGTGTGGAGGAAGAGACTTATGCTAGAGACATTTATTAGAGAGTCACCATAACCTGAAAAACATAATGCTAAGTGAAAGAAGTGCAGTCATAAAAGACAACATGCTGTATGATTGTAATATATGAAATGTCCAAAATAGACAAATCTATAGTAAAAGAAAATAGATTACTGGTTCCTGAAGTTTGGAGGTGTAATGAAGCAGAGGGAAAAGGGTAATAACTTCTAATGGACATAAATTGGGATTTATTTTGGGGGAAGGGATGATGAAAATATTCTAAAATTGTTGTAGTTATGGTTGCACAACTATGAATATTTTAAGAAACAGTGAATTGTATACTTTAAATAGATTGTATGGTATGTGAATTATATCTCAATTGTTATTTGATGGCAAACATAAGCCACTCATTGTAGACCAGATGATTTTATTTATTCAACATTATTTTAGAAGTGCTGCATAATGCAATAAAACATGAAACATAGATAAGAGGTATAGATATTAGAAAGGAAGAAATGAGTTTATTCTTCACGAAGACCCCGAGAGAATCACCTAAAAAATGAGCATTGAAGAAAATTCATGGTAATATGTGAGTTGTGCTCAGATGTAATGAATATTTTTATATTCCAACAATAGCTAACAAGAAAAAAATATCATACAAAAGCTTAACTTGAAATATCCTAAATAATAAAATTGAATGGCTTATACAAAGGAAACAAAAACACAAGCAATAATAAAAGAAGATTTAATAAATTCAAAATGTATGTAATGTTCTTGGATAGGGACACAATATTATAAAGATGACATTTCCCAAATTAATTTTTAGAAAATTTATTAAAGTCCTTAAATAGAAATAAATGTACATTATTGACAGAGTAATTTGGTGAAATATTTAAAGTGCCTTCAAATATATCAAGAAACTTCAAAATGTTCATACCCTGTATCCCAAAAAATTCTCCTAAATAGAGAAAAAGCTTTATGTTCATCTTCTCCTTTGACTCCTAAATTATAGTTCTTATGTCCTCCTCAGGGTCTCTTCTCAGACTCAGTTCCTTCAAACAAACTTTGCTCACCTGTTTTCCTGACTGTTCTATGTCTTGTTGTTTTCCTCTAAATGGATTAGTTTGTCAGTGCCTCTCTTTAAATTAACTTCAGTTGCTTAGGGAAGAGTGCAGTAAGAAAAGTCAAACTCAGCTGAAGCACTGTTACCACAATTTAGAAATAACCCTGTGACACATTGGAAAGTATTTACTGTTGGTTGGGTTATGATTTGGTAGTGGTCATTTCTTAGAAAGTATGTATTATGTGTTGGTATTAGGAGCTTGCCTTACTGGGATTTATTGGAGGTAACAGCTCGTGAGAGAACATAAATAAAGGAAGTCTATCCACAGCTTCCTAAAGGTAGTGGAAAAGAGAGCAAGTTAAAGGGATTTTCCTGTTCACTTTTTGCATTTTAAAGCAAAAACATTGCACTTAAGCCCCTTTCAGGGAATGGTGAGAATGAGGAGAAATTCAACTTCCCCAAGTTGAATTCTTGATATTCTCACAAGCAGTATTGACAACCAAAACTATAGGCTGAACTCCCAGTCTTGGGATTGTTCATATGAAACTTAACCCCAAAAAGGATAGGTGAAGTCTACTTAAAATTTAGGCCTAAGAGTCACCCCCAAGAGAGCCTCTTTTGTTGCTCAGATGTGGCCTCTCTCCAGCCAACACAACAAGCAATCTCACCACCCTCCCCGTCTACATGGGACATGACTCCCAGGGGTGTGGACCGTCCTGACAACTTGGGACAGAGATCCTAGAGTGAGCTGAGACTCACAGCATCAAGGGATTGAGAAAAACCCTAGAATGAGCTAAGATTTAGCACCTAGGGATTGAGAAAACCTTCTCGACCAAAAGGGGGAAGAGTGAAATGAGACAAAGTGTAAATGGCTGAGAGATTCCAAACAGAGTCGAGAGGTTTATCCTGGAGGTTATTCTTATGCATTAAGTAGATATCATCTTGTTATTCAAGATGTAATGGAGAGGCTGGAGGGAACTGCCTGAAAATGTAGAGCTGTGTTCCAGTAGCCATGTTTCTTGAGGATGATTGAATAATGATATAGCTTTCACAGTGTGACTGTGTGATTGTGAAAACCTTGTGTCTGATGCTCCTTTTATCTACCTTGTCAACAAACGAGTAGAAGATATGGAATAAAAATAAATAATAGGGGGAACAAATGCTAAAATAAATTTAGTTTGAAATGCTAGTGATCATGAAATGAAAGCGAGGGGTAAGGAGTATGGTAGGTATAATCTTTTTATTTTCTTTTCTGTTTTTGTTTTATTTCTTTTCCTATTGTCTTTTTATTTCTTTTTCTGAATGGATGCAAATGTTCTAAGAAATAAGTGATGATATTGTGAATTACTGATTATATATGTTGATGTTTTATTTGGTTTGTTAATTTTTTAATTAATAAATAAATTTTTTAAATGTAAAAAAACATTGCACTTATTTATTTTTAATGAAAAAAAATACAGTTATATACAAACTGAAAGACTTGCTGCTTCTTATTCCCCTCTCTAGAATTAAATAGTTATATTTATTTTAAATAAATATAATGATGTTTTTAAAAACACCTAAATTTTCATCTCCAATATTAAGGTAAGTCTTTCAGTTTGAATATAGCTGTATTTTTTTCATTAAAAAATAATTAAGTGCAATGGTGAGGACTGTCAGCCAAAGAGCAAGTGATAATAAGAGCCCAGCAGCATCATCACCTCACAATTCAGGCTCAGTTTTGCTAAATATTTCTATTTTTCCAATAGAAGCCAAAAAAAAAAGTGGATTTTTATATGAGATCTCTCAATTTTTAAATTGAATCTTTTTAAAACAGTGTTTTAAAAATTTTTTTTTAATCCACAGGTTAAATCCTTGAACTGCTAATTTATAACCTCCTTATATTATTATACTTACCAGCAGCAAAAGGAACCTATTTTTCCATATTTGCTGCGTGCTCTTTGGGGAATATGGTAAGAAAACAATGCTGTTGATTCATCAGAGAATTTGAATTTATAACATAAAATTCTACATTCATATCTACCGCGTGTTTTTCAAATCTATTTTGGGAAATTTATCATACTTCTCTTATACCACACCATAACTGTGAAATTGATCTATGAAAGTAGAGTTCCCTTATTTGTTGGGCCTCATTCCCCTTCACCACACTACTGAGAAAAAAGAACCCAAAAGAAATTTCAGCATCTTCATATTCCAACTTCCAGTGGTTTAAACCAGAAAGTTCTTTCTCAGAGTTGCTGAGAAATTATAATTAGAGGTTTTCCCGTTGTATAAAGAAAAGGATTCTAGTCCTCCTGCATCTGTAAGACTTCTGTTCTTAATAAATTCGCTTCCTGTCCCATTTCTCTTTCTGCAGGTGATAGAGGGAAAGCTGGCTCCATTCCTGGGCAAGGTCATTAAATTTTCCACCTCACACGTTTACAGCTGCAGTCTGTGTAGCCAGAAGGGGTTCATCTGTGAAATCTGTAATAATGGAGAGATCCTCTACCCCTTTGAGGATATTTCAACAAGCAGGTACAGATAATCTTGTCTCATAAAAGAATTCCTGAATATATGACATGCCATTTTATTTGGCCAGAGCAGACAACTTTTAGTCAATTATTGTATCTGTCTTTCTAGCCTGAATCAGATTTCCCTTATAGTTCGAGAACATTTTTTTACCCTTTGGTTTCTTATATTTAGTTCTGACCCTTACCTCACTATCTTTATCTAGAATGAGATAACAGAGTTACAAGGAAACATCTTCTAGCTAAATTCATTTTTAGAATGAATTTGGGGAGGAAGAATCCATTTTCAGTGCCAAGCAAAGGCAATGGGAAATTACGTTCTCAGAGGAAGGCCAAAATTGAATTGACCTCTAGGAATAAAAGTAGGAGCCACTGTTGAACAGCAGCCTACCTCACCACATGGTTTTCTTCACAAATGCATGACAGGGTAGTGTTGAAAGCTTTAGGACCCAAAGGAGAGAAAAGTGGAAGTTTATGTGGGATTATTTTTCTAACCAAAGTAATATTTTGGCATCATCACATCCACTGATAATTGGATATTTTTTTTCTCCACTAACTGTGGAGAAGAGTATGTACTATTGCTTTTCTTGAATCTGAACATGATACATATCACTTCCTTTCATCCCAAAAGCATAATAGAAATGTCTACTGTTTGTGTATATGAGCACTGGCTTCTTTGGGTATGAGTGTCGTGGCTCATTTCCCACCCTGCAGAGCTGACTTAACACTGTGGTCTAAGAAAGAAGGTAAGGCATTGTAGCCAGAGAGAGTTGAAATATATAGGGCAGAACTAGGATGTAAGAGTTGGTTCAGTCATTTTGGCTTCTTAAATCCAAAGACTATTTGTAAACATCTAGGAACTTGAGTTGGCCACACACAGAAAGACAGTCACATACATACATACACACACACACACACATCAGCCTCGAGTTTCCTGAGTACAAGTCCTTAGCCTGTAACCTAGAGATGTAAACACCTCTTAAAAATGTATTCCACTCAAAAACTTATACATGGATGTTTATAGCAGCATTATTCCTAATAGCTAAAAAGTAGAAACAACCCAGCGTCCATCAACTGAGTAGATAGACAAAATGTGGTATATCTAAACAATGGAATATTAGTCAGCAATAAAAAGTAATGAAGTACTAACACATGCTACAGCATGGATGAACATTAATAACATGCTATATTAAAGAAGCCAAACACAAAACAATGCATATTATTTAAGTCCTTTTATATGAAATGTCCATAATAGGCAAATCCATAGAATCAAAAAGTAGATTAGTGGATGTGTTGGTCTGAAATTATTATGTACCCCAGAAAAAACATGTTTCTCTAATCTTGACCCAATGTTGAATGGTGGAAACTTGTTAGATTGTTTCCATGGAGATAAGACACATCCAATGGTGGGTGTCACCTTTTGATTAGATAAAGATGTGACTCCATCCAGTCCATTCAAGGTGGGTCTTTTTTGTTTTCATCACATAGTTGTATATTCATCACCACAATTATTTTGAGAACATTTGCATCACTCCAGAAAAAGAAATAAAAAGACACAAGAAAAAAACATACATCCCATATGCCTTACCTTTCCTTCTCATTGACAAGTAGTATTATAATCTACCCATTTTTTTTACCCTTTATTCTCCACCCTATTATTTGTTTAATTTTGTCCTTATTTTTTTACTCATCTGTCCTTACCCTGGATAAAGGGAGAATCAGACAGAAGGTTTTCACAATCATACAGTCACATTGTAAAAGCTACATAGTTATACAATTGTCTTCAAGAATCAAGTCTACTGGAATACAGTTCATCAGTTTCAGGTACTTCCTACTAGCCACTCCAATATACCATAAACAAAAACAGATATCTGTATAATGCATAAGAATAATCTCCAGGATAACCTCTCGAATGTTTGAAATCTCTCAGCCACTGAAACTTTATTTTGTCTCATTTCTCTCTTTGCCCTTTTGGGCAGGAAGGCTTTCTCAATCCCATGATGCTGGTTCCTGACTCATCCCCGGGAGTCATGTCCTACATTGCTAGGAGGATTTACACCCCTGGGAGTCATGTCTCACGTAGTGGGGAGGGCAGTGACTTCATCTACCAAGTTGGCTTAGAGAAAGAGGCCACATCTGAGCAACAAAAGTGGTTCTCTGACTCTTAGACATAATTATAAGTGGACTTAGCTTCTTCTTTGCAGGAATAAGTTCCACAGGGGCCAAACCCAAGTATCAAGGGCTCAGCCTATTAATTTGGTAGTTCCCAAAGCTAACAAGAATATCAGAAATTCCCCAGGTGGAGAGGTGGGGAAATTTAGTATTCCCTCCTTTCTCCCCAATTCCTCCAGGGGGCTTTGCAAATGCTTTTTTATTCTCTGCCCAGATTATTCTGTGATGTATTAGGACATCAGATTGACCCATACAAATCAACAAGATCTCACTCCCTATTCAAGATTCCATGCAATTATGTATTCAAATAAACTAGCCATACTAATTAAATTAGATATTGTGCTACCCAAAATAAAAATTTTGCACCAAATAAGCATCTCTCCCTTTGGTCTCACACGAAGTTGAAGTTTCAAAATATAGACTATTCTGAACAATAGATTGCTTAAGAAAATTATGGCATATCCATACAATTCAGTATAAAGCAATCATGTGAAAGTATGCTATGCAAGAATATTTAATGATATGGAAAATTGTTTAGGGTATATTAAGTGAAGAATTCAGGTTATAAAACAGTATCAAAGTTATTATTCCATTATGAATAATGCATATGTTCTTTGAAAAGGACTCCAAGGATAAATATACCACAATTTCAATTGTGGTTCTCACTGGCTAGTAGGTTTATAGGTAATTAAAATTTCTTCATTTTTGGCTAATCTGATTTCCCTAAATCTCCTACATTATAAACTTATTACTTTTGTAACGAGAAAAAGAAAACAAACAGTTTGTAGATGATAGTGTGGGGGTTCAATCAGAAGTAATTAGAGGTTTATAACATCCTTTATTGGGGATAGCATGAGGCATTTGGGTGTTCTCTAACCCACTTCCATAAGTTCATGTGACATCATTGACCACTGCCTCTTTCTTAAGACACCTCTTCTGTTGGTTTCCTTGACCCCACACTATATTTTTTCTGCTTGCTTTGTGGTTACGCTTTGTAGACTCCTACTCCTCTATCTAGAGATTTAAATGCAGGAGTTTCTCAAAACTTAGCTTTAGGCTTTTATCTTTTCACTGTACATTCTATCCCTAGGTTAATGCATCTACTGCCATAGTTTCACTAGCCAGTTTCCCACAGATAAAATGAAATTGGCACATCTGCCCATGCCTCCCTCCTGAGCATGTGATTTATGCACTACTTGATCATTTTAATTAGATATCTCAAAATGTATTTAAATCTAACATACCCAAAACAGTCTCATGATTTTAAACAATTTCCTACCATGTTAAAGGGCAAAGTAATCCATATATTCTCTTGATTCTCATCTGGGTGCAAATTAAAATCATCTGGGAAGCCTTCGAAAGACACTAATGCCTAGACCCCTGCACTGGTTTGAAACTATTATGTACCACAGTAAAGCCATGTTTTAATCTTGATCCAATCTTGTGAAGCCAAACCTATTGTTAGGGTGGAAACCTTTGATGAGATTGTTTCCATGGAGATTAACCCACTCAATTGTGGGTGTGACCTTTTGATTAGATTACTTCTATGGAGATGTGACACACCCAATTGTGGATGTGACCTTTTGATTAAATGAAGACATGACTCCACCCATTCATTGTGGGTCTTGATTAGTTTACCAGAGTCCTTTAAAAGGGGAAACATTTTGGAGAACCTTCAGGTGCAAATTCAGACACACATGTTTGGAAATTTAGAAGCCACAGGAGACGCCAGGAGCTGAGTGAGGCAACAGAAGCTAGACATTGCTTCAGAGTCAACAGAGACACAGACATTTGAGGACGCTTGGAGTGCCAACAGGGAGAGCAGATGCCTAGACATGGGTGTTTGGAGATGCAGAGCCCAGAAGATGTCGTCATGTGCCTTCCTGTGAGGTGCTAAGCAAGCCAGAATCCAGAGTTGTGTCCTGGAGGAGTTAAGTGAAGGCCCACAAATGCTGAGAGAGTAAACTACTGGCATCAGAAGTTGAAAGCAGTGGAACTGTAACAAGAACCAGTAGATACCAGTCATATGCCTTCCCATGTGACAGACATTGGCCTTTCTTGAGTTAAAGTTTCTTTCTCTGGTTGCCATAGTTTTCCATTTTTATGGCCTTAGAAATGTAAACTTGTAACTTAATAAACCCCCTTTATAAAAGCCAAAAAATATATATATAGAGAGAGAGACTATTATCATCCTTTACCCTGTGTTATGATTTACCTTAGTCCTATCCAGATCAGCTTCATTCATATCTCTAGTTGAAGTTTGATCATTTTTTTAACAGTTGCTGTTTGGGGTAATGCTGACTTTCATGGTCAGGGTGGGTCTTGATTAGTTTACTGAAGTCCTTAAAACAGCTCATAGAGAGAGAGAGACAAGTCAGAGCTGACATAGATGCAGACATTTGGAATTGCTTGAAGTGCTGCTAGAGATGCTTGGATAGCCAGTACAGAGAAAGCTTAGATGCAGATGTTTGGAAATGCAGAAGCCCAGCCCCAGGAGCTGAGAGAGCTGACAAAAGGTAGGCAAGAACCAGACCCCAGCAGATGTTGCTATCTGCCTTTCCATGAAATACTAAGCTAAGAGATGAACTCAGAGTTTTGGCCCAGAGTAGCTAAGTCAGGACTCACAGATGCTTAGAGAGGAAGCCACTGGAATCAGAAGCTGGAAACAACAGAACCAGGAACAAGGTGCCTTCTCAGATGATAGACGAAATCCTGGATGCTATTCAGCCTTTCTTTGGAGTCAGGGTATCTTTTTCTGGATGCCTTGGTTTAGACATTTTTGTAGCCTTAGCATTGTAAACTTGTAAGTTAATAAATCCCCTTTTATAAAAGGCAATGCATTTCTGGTATATTGCATTCCAGCAGTGTTAGCAAACTAAAACGGTGATTACCAAGGGGAAAGAGGGAAGAGAAAGTGACTACCAAGAGGTAGAGTTTTGTTTTAGGGATGGTAAAAATGTTCTAGAATTAGATTGTGGGATGGCTGCATGATCTTGTGAATTTACTAAAAACCACTGAGTTACATACCTAAAAAGGGTTAGTTTTATGGCAAGTGAATTATTTCTCAATAAAACAAATAATTCCAACTGAATAGATCATATGCTGGGCCACAAAATAACTCTTAATAGATTTCAAAAGATTGAAACCGTACAAAGTATATTCTCAGATCACAATGAGTATAAAGATCCCAATGGAAAAGGTCTCAAAACCCTGCAATATTTGGAAATTACCAGTATCCTTCTATAAAAGTCATGGGTCAAAGAAGAGTATAAGGGGAATTTTCAAATATTTTGAAATAAATGAAAATAAAAGATATCAAAATTTATAGGATGCAGCTAAATAGTTTTAGAGTGAAACTTATGTATACACCAATATTAGAAAGGTCTCAAATCAGTAACTTAAACTTCCACCTTAAGAAACTATTAAAAAAAAAAAATGACAAGCTAAACCCAAAGCAAGCTGAAGGAAAGACATAATAAAGATTAGAGGATGGGGCGGGCCACGGTGGCTCAGCAGGCAAGGATGCTTGCCTGCCATGCCAGAGGACCCGGGTTCGATTCCCAGTGCCTGCCCATGTTAAAAAAAAAAAAAAGAGAGAGAGAGAGATTAGAGGATGAATCAGTGAAATGGAAAGTAGAAAAACAATAGAGCACTGAAACCAAAACGTTGTTATTTAAAAAAATCCCTTAGCTAGAACTGAACAAGAAATTTAAAGAGATACAAATTGCCAAAAATCAGTCATGAAACAGGAGCTACCACTACCAACGATACAGAAATTAAAAGGATTATAAAGGAGTACTATAAACAGCCTTATGCAAACATTAATTAGACAGTTGAGATGAAATGGACTAATTCCTAGAAGGAACAAATTATCAAAACTGACTCCAGAAGAAATGGAAATATGAATAAAGCCTATAACAAGTAAAGAAATTGAATTGGTCATTTTTAAACCCTCCCATAAAGAGAAGCCCAGACGCAAATGGCCTCACTGATGAATTCTGTTGAATATATAAAGAAGAAATAATACCAATTTTTCATAAAGCCTTTCAGAAAATGAAAGAGGAGAGGATTTCCCAGTTCGTTCTGTGAGGCCAGAATTAGCCTGATACCAAGGCTAAGCAAGGCAATCACAAGTCTAACAACCCTCCTAAACACAAAAACCCTCAAGGAATATTACACTATAAGACACAAAAATCCTTTAAAGAATATTAGCCAATCGAATCAGCAACATATATAGAAAGATTATACATCATGATCTCGGGGGATTTCCCCAGGAATGCAAGGTTGGTTTAGCATCTGAAAATTTAAATATTTTAATACAATATTGATAGAATAAAGACCTAAAACTGAATCAGCATCTTAAATTGATGGTCATAGGATACAAGATAAATATACAAAGAACAATTATATTTTATATACTAGCAATGAACAATCTAAAAATCAAATTAAGAAAACAATTCCATTCACAATAGCATCAAAAAGAATTAGGAATAAATTTAATGAAAGACCTGTTTGATTCTGTAAGATTTTTGTTCTTGTTGTTGTTGTTTGCATGGGCAGGCACTGGGAATCAAACCCGTGTCTCCAGCATGACCCGCGAGAATTCTGCCACTGAGCCACCATCTCACTGCCTAGCCACTGTGCACTGCCCTCTGTAAGATTTTTATACTGTAAATTACAAAGCATTGCTGAGAGGAATTATAGAAGATCTACATAAATGGAGAGAAATTCCATATTCATCTATTGCAGGATTCATTATTGTTAAGATAATACTCCCCAAATTCATCTATAATTTCAGCACAATTTTTTTCATTGTGAAATATATACACAAAAAAGCAATAAATTTCAAAGCACATTTTAACAAAGTAGTTCAGAATTTCGTATAGGTTACAGTTCCACAATTTCAGGTTTTTCCTTCTAGCTCCAAGACACTGAAGACTAAAAAGAAATATGAATATAATGATTCAGTAGTCATACTCATTTGTTAAATCCTAACATCTCTGTTATAACTTCTCCTTCTCCTTTGATCCTTCTCCCAATCTTTAGAGATATTTGGGTTATGCCCCTTTTCATGTTGAAAAGGGGTGTTGACAATATAGGCTAGGGGGATGGAACTGGTTGATGTTCTTGGAGACGCTGGCACCTCTGGGTTTCAGGACTTATCTGATCTAGGAACCAACTGAAGATTTTAGGTTTCAGAAAAGTAAACTTAGTGCGTGCAACTTTTGTCAGATCTCAGATAGAGCCCTGAGTTTTCTTTAGGGTTAACAGAAATGATGTTGTTTGGGAGTTTGGCAAGTCATAGCAATTAGCAATATCTAGCTGAAGTTTGCATAAGAGTACCCTCCAGAATAACTTCTCGGCTCTATTTGAACTTTTTTAGCCACTAATACCTTATTTAGTTACATTTTTCCTCCTTTTGGGCAGGAAGACATTGTCAATCCCACAATGCCAGGGCCAGACATATCCTTGGGAGTCATATCCCACGTTGCCAGAGAGACTCACACTCCTGGACATCATGTCCCATGTAGAGGGAAGGGTAATGATTTTACTTGCAGAGTTGGGCTTAGAGAGAAAGGCCACATCTGAACAACAAAAGAGGTTCTCTGGAAGTAAGTTTCAGGCATAATTATAGGTAGGCTTAGCTTCTTCACTACAGAAATAAGTTTTGTATGAGCAAGCCTTAAGACTCGGGTCTTGGCCTATTTATTAACTTGGGAGTCCTTAGTGTTTGAGAGAGTATCAAGGGTTTCCCAGGTGGGAAAGTTTAATAGTTCCATATTTTTTCTCCAGTTCCTCAAGGGACTTTGCCTCTATCTTTTAATTATCTGCCCCAGCATACTCTGGGATGTATCCAGATATTACCTTAAGCTATATAGAATTATAAGACCTTGTTCCAATTCTGGGCTTCATGTCAACACAATTTTTATCAAAATCCCAGAGGGTTTTTGTGAAGAAAATGAGAAACTGACTTTGAAATTTACATGAAATGCAAAGACCTGGAGTAAACAGAACGATTTTGAGAAAGAACAAAGTTGAGGTCTTACATTACAGATTTTATAACAGTAATTAAGACATTGTGGTATTGGCAGAGAATAGGATTATAGATCGATAAAATGAAACTAAAAGTCCAGAAGGAAATCCTTACGTTTATGGTCAGTTAATCTGTAAAGACAAAAGTTGTAAAGACAATTCAATGGAAAAAAGACGGGAGTCTTTTCAATTAATGATTGATAGGACAAATGGATATTCCTACGCACAAAATGAACTTAGACCCTTACCTAACACCATACACAAAAGTTGACTCAAACTAGTACACAGATTTAAATGTCAGCCCTAAAACTCTAAAACACATAGAAGAAAGTATAAGAGAAAATCTTTCTCACCTTGAGTTTTTAGATCTTACACCAAAAACACACACAAAAAAAAATTGGTTAATTTGAAGTCAATAAAAGTTTAAAAGTATCAAAAGACTATTAAGACTATTAAGAAATTTAAAAGGCAAATCATAGACTGGGCAAAAGTATTGGCAAAACATATTTCTAAGAAGAACCTTGAACTTAAAATATATAAAGAACTCTTACAACTCAATAACAATAAGACAGATAACCAAATTCAAAAATGGGCAAAAGACTTAAATAGATATTTTACCAAAGAAGGTATATAAATGGCTAACAAGCACACAGAAAGATACTCAGCACCATTAGTCTTCAGGTAAATGCAAAGTAAATCCACAATGGAATACCACTATACATTCACTAGAATGGTTATAATAAAAAAGAATGACAATAATAAGTATTGATGAGGATGAGATAAACTGGATCCCTCATGCATTTTTCATGGGATGTAAAATATTACAGCCACTTTGGAAAACAGCTCAGCAGTTTCTTCAAAATTAAATATAAATTGACCATACAACTCAGCAATTCCACTCCCAGGAATCTACACAAGAGAAATGAAAACATAAGTCCATACAAAGATTTGTATGTAAATCTTCATAACAGCTTTATTCATGATGGCTCCAAACTGGAAACAATCCAAATTCCCATCTACAGGTGATAGATAAACAAAATGTGTTATATCCAAACAATGGAATACTATTCAGCAATAAAAAGGTACAACTACTGATAAATGCTAAACATGGTTGAACCTGAAGGAAATATTGTGCTAAATGTAAAAAGTCACATGCAAAAGACTATGTATTATATGATTCCAATCATAGAAATGTCCAGAAAAGGCTAATTTATAGAGTAAGAAAGTAGTTTGGTGGTTGCCTAGAGCTGACAGTGGGAACAGGTATTCACTGCAGATGGGCTCAAAGGAGTATTTTGGAATGATGGACATGTTCTAAAACTAGAGTGTACTCTAGTTTCATAAAGCTCTATAAATTTACTAAAGAACTTACGGTGTGAATTTTATGGTATGTAAATTATACCTTAATGAAGAGGTAGAAAAAAAATGGGTACAATTGACATTTCTGCTTTCAGCTCTAACATGTAAAGAGCTTAAAAGTCACCATTTTAAAGAGCAAAAATTGAGTAGATGGAAATACTGTGGGTCAATGAGAATGAGGGGTAAGGGATATGGGATGTATGAGTTCTTTTTTTTTCTTTTATTTTTTTCTGGAGTGATGCAAATGTTCTAAAAACAATCATGGTAAAGAATACATAACTATATGATGATATTGTGAGCCATTGATTGTATAATATGGTTGAACTGTATATGTGTGGATATTTCTCATAAAAGTATTTTTTTAATGTCATCATTCACATTTTCACAACAAAAAGAAAACTAAGTAAACTGAAATTGATAGCTTTTCAATTAGATCTACCAGAGAATTGATGTCAGAGAGCCACCCCAAAATCTGGAGAGACCGGTGAATACAGAGAATCTTAGCCAAGATCAGCTTACCTGAAACAGAAGCCACTAGAACCAGAAATGGATCAGAACACTTAAATGTTAAGTAATGAATTACTAGAGGCTGAGTGTGGACTAGCTTGAGAGTTACAAACTCTCAGGGGTCTAGTCTTAGAAGGGCCTCACACTTTCATGGGTTTTACCTCCAGGAATTCTACCAGATTGTTGGAGTAACGATCAGAGAAAAACCCTCTTATTTCAGGCAGGTACAGGGAAATAGTAACCATTTTTAAATTTGACCAGAGCATTTTCCTTAACAATGCCCACCTTCCAGGGGAAACTAGTTTACCAGAGCCTTATTGGCTCTGGAGTGAGGTCGCCCTCTCTAGCTTTCCTGAGTCTCATGTAAGAGGAGAAAGGGGGGAAATAGGCTAAAAAGCTCTTCTGAAGGTCAAAGCCCAGGGATTCAGACTCTCTAAAAACTGAGATATAATCATAAGATTATAGAATGCTTCTCCTCCCCAACACCTTAGCAGCATAAGGAGATTACAGTTGAGAGAGGTGCAAAACACAGACTCTATTTAAGAAGAAGTTCTTAGGTAAACCAAAAACAACAGGAGAGAAAAATAACAGCAACAAGGAAACTATGAAACTGAAGCCTCTGGCACTTTCAGCTACAGTAAACATTAAACACAGCCCAGCTCCTAACCAGACTAACATAAAACCTCACACTGAAAGGTCTCTGTTACCCTATGTATCATGTCCAACTTTCAGCCAAAAATTTCAAGGCATCTTACAAGGCAAGAAAAAACATAATCTGAAGACACAGAGCAGGCATCAGAACCGGGTTCAAATATGGCACAGATTTGAGAATTATTATACAGAGAATTTAAAATAACTTTGATTTATATATTAAGGGTTCTAGTGGGAAAAGTAAACATCAGGTAAGAACAGATGGGTAATGTAAGCAGAGAGATGAAAACTCTAAGAAAGAATCAAAAGGAAATTCAAGCAATCAAAAAAACGCTATAATAGAAATGAAGAATGTGTTTTATGGGCTTAGCAGCAGACTAACATGACTGTGGTAGTTAGGTTCAGGTGTCAGTGTGGCCAGGTGAAGGTATCTAGTTCTATTGCTGTAGACATAAGCCAATGGCATGTGAACCTTATCTGTTGCTGATTACATCTGCAGTCGGCTAGGAAGTGTGCCTGCTGCAATGAATTATGTTTGATTTAATTGGGTGGAAGCTTAAATGAGAGAGGTCAACATAGCACAGCCCAAGCAGCTCAGCATACCTCATCTCAGCACTCGCAGCTCAGCCCAGGCTCTTGGAGATGCAGAAAGAATCACCCCAGGAAAAGTTGTTGGAACCCAGAGGCCTGGAGAGGCCAGCAGAGATCACCCCGTGCCTTGCCGCGTAAGAAAGAACGTCAGTTGAAAGTTAGCTGCCTTTCCTCTGAAGAACTACACGTTTTTAATGAAATAAATCACCTTTTATTAAAAGCAATCCATCTCTGGTGTGTTGCATTCTGGCAGCTAGCAAACTAAAACAATGACCAAGGAAGGAATTAATGAGCTTGAAGATATGTCAATAGAAACATCCAAAACTGAAATACAAAGAGAAGTAAGAATCAAAAACAAAGGAACAGAATATCTGAGAACTATGGTAACATACATGTAATGGAAATATCAGAAGGAGAAGAAATATTTGAAGTAATTATGCTGCAATCATCCAAAATTAATGACAGATACAAAACCGCAAGTCCAGGAAGCTCAGAGAACACCAACCAAGATAAATTAAAAAAAAAAAATTCTACATCTAGGCATATCAGATCAAACTTCAGAACACAAAAGTCAGAGGGCAAAAAAATCTTTACCTATAGAGGAATAAGGATCAGAAAAACAAAAAACAAGGAATTTGTTGCCAGTAGACCTGCCTTAACAGGAAATGTTAAAAGAAGTTCTTCAGAGTATAGGAAAAAATATATAGTTTAGAAATGCAGAGCTGTGTAAAAAAAAAAAAAAGTGTCGGGAAAGGAATAAATGAAAGTTAAATAAAATCCTTTATTTTTCTTATTCTTAATTCACTTAATAGGTAGCCTTGTTTAACGTTGTATTGGGTGATTATCACATATGGCTATGTGAAATGAATAACATTGTCTTAGCTTCCTAGGGCTGCCAACAAATTACCACAAACTGGGTGGCTTAAGACAACAGAAATTTATTGTCTCACAGTTCTAGAGGCAAGAAGTCAGAAATCAGGGTGTCAGCAGAGCCATGCTTCCTCTTAAACCCACAGGGAACAATTTGTTCCATGCCTCTTTTCTGGTTTCTGATGCTAGCTTGCCAGCAATCCATGGCATTCTCTGCTTCAGTTGTCACATGGTGTTCTCCCTCCATTTGTCAGTGTCCAGGTCTCCTCTCCTTATAAAGACATCAGTCATATTGAAGTAGACCCCACCATAATCTACTTTGGTCTCATCTTAAAAACATCTTCAAAGATCCTATTTTCAAAGAGTCACATTCACAAGACTGGGGGTTACGATTTCAAGATGTCTTTTGGGCAGACACAGTTCAACCCATAGCAAACAGCAATTTAGCAATGTTACGTGACTTATAGAAAATAACATAGAAAAAAAAAACCTAGGTGACCTTGGGTTTAGCAATGAGTTTTTAGATATAATATCAAAAGCAGAATCCATAAAGGAAAATATTGATAAATTGAATTCTATTAAAAGTAAAAGCTTCTGTTCTACAGAACGCATTGTTAAGACAATGAAAAGGCAAGCCCCAAACTGGGAGGAAATATTCATAAAATACATAGCTGATAAAGAACTTGTATCCAGAATATTCAAAGAACTCTTAAAACTCAACAGTAAGAAAACAAACAACCCCATTTTTTTAAATGGGCAAAAGACTGAGGAGACACTTCAACAAAGAAGATGTGTGGATAGAAAACAAGCATATGAAAAGACACTCAACACCAAAGGTCATTAGGGAAATGCAAATTAAAACAATAATTTGAAATAGTACCACACAACTGTTAGAATTGCTAAAATTCAAAAAACTGACAAAACCAAATGCTGGAGCAACAGGAGCTTTCATTCATTGCTAGTGGGAATACCAGATGGTACAGCCATTTTGGAAGACAGTATGTCAGCGTTTAGCATAATAGTCTGACCCTACGATCCAGCAGTCAGTCTCCTAGGTATTTACCCAACTGAGTTAAAAACTTAAAATTGCCAAAAAGTGGAGGCAACCAAGAAGTCCTTCAATAAGAATGAATAAACTGATTGCATATGTAGAATGGAATGATTTCTAAATGTTGTGTTAGTTAATTTTTTTTTAATTAATAAAAAAAAAGAATGAATAAACTGGTACGATAAACTGAAATAAGGTATCAAACCACAAAAAGATATAGAGGAAACTTAGATGTATATTGCTTAGTGAGAGAAGCCAATCTGAAAAGGCTATACATACTGTACAATTTCAATTGACTTTCTGGAAAAGGCAAAAGTATGGAGTGAGTAAAAAGATCAGTGGTTGCTACAGTGTTGCGTTGTGAGGAAGAGTGAATAGGTGAAGTTAACTTTTTTTATTATATAATATAACATTTATACAAAGCAAAGAAAGAAAAAAGCAATAGTTTTCAGAGTATTCTTCAACAAGTAGTTGCAGGATAGATCCCAGAGTTTGTCATGGGCTGCCATACCATCATCTCAGATTTTTCCTTCTAACTGCTCCAGAACTTTGGAGTCTAGAAGGAATAAATATATTTTTTTATTATCACAATCAACTTTTTTTTCTTTTTTGTGAAAAATAACGTATGTACAAAAAAACAATAAATTTCAAAGCTCAGTGCAACAATTGGTTGTAGAACAGATTTTAGAGTTTGGTATGGGTTATAATCCCACAACTTTACATTTTTACTTCTAGCTGTTCTAAGATACTAGAGACTAAAAGAAATAGCAATATAATGATTCAGCAATAATACTTGTTTGTTAAACCCTATCTTCTCTATGTAATTCCACCATCACCTTTGATCTTTCTGGCCCACACACTTTAGGGGTATTTGGACTATGCCCATTCTAACTTTTCCATGTTGGAAGGGGCTGTCAATAATATAGAATAGGGAGATGGAACTAGCTGATGTTCTGGAGAGGTTGACCCCTCTGGGTTTCAAGACTTATTTGGTCCAGGGACCCCATCTGGAGGTTGTAGGTTTCTGGAAATTTACCCTAGTGCACGGAGCCTTTGTAGAATCTTATATATTGCCCTAGGTGTTCTTTAGGATTGGCTGGAATAGTTTTGGTTGGGGGTTGGCAAGTTATGATAGGTTAGCAATGTCTAACTGAAACTTGCATAAGAGTGACTTTCAGAGTAGCCTCTCGACTCTATATGAACTTTTTCAGCCACTGATACCTCATTTGTTACACTTCTTTTCCCCCTTTTGGTCAGGATGGCATTGTTGATCCCATGGTGCTAGGGCCAGGCTAATCCCTGGGAGTCATCTCCCATTCCTCCAGGGAGACTTTCCCCCTGGATGTCATATCCCATGTAGTGGGGGCTGGGGTGGGGGCGGTGGGGCGCGGCAACGATTTCATTTGCAGAGTTGGGCTTAGAGAGTGAGAGCACATCTAAGCAATGAAAGAGGTCCTCTGGAACTAACTCTTAGACATACCTATAGGTGGGCTAAGCTTCTCTACTATATACATAAGCTTCACAAGAGCAAGCCTCAAGATCAAAGACTTGGGCTATTGATTTGGGTGTCCCTGTGCTGGTTTGAAAAGATTTTATACCCTAGAAAAGCCACATTTTAATCCTGATCCATCATGTTGAGGCAGCTGTTTCTTTTAATCCCTATTCGTAATGTAGGTTGGAAACTTGATTAGATTATCTCCACAGAGCTGTGACTCGCCCAATTGTGGGTATTAACCTTTGATTAGAGGGAGATGTGGGTGGGTCTTGATTAGTTTACTGGAATCCTGTAAAAGAGGAAACGTTTTAGAGAGAGCAGCAGAGCCATGAGAGCCCATGCAGCCAGAGACCTTTGGAGATGAAGAAGGAGAGGACCCCCAGGGAGCTTCATGAAACAAAAAGTCTGGACAGAAAGCTAGCAGACATCACCATATTCACCATGTGCCTTTCCAGTTGAGAGAGAAACCCTGACCTTCATCATTCATCAGCCTTCTTGATCCAAAGTATCTTTCCCTGGATGCCTTAGATTGGACATCTCTATGGCCTTGCTTTAATTTGGACATTATCATGGGCTTAGAACTGTAAACTTGAAACCTCATAAATTCCTCTTTTTAAAAGCTGTTCTGTTTCTGGTATATCACATCCCGGCAGCTTGCAAACTAGAACAGATTTTGGTACCTGAGAAGTGAGGTGCTGCTGCAGTTTGCAAATACCAAACATGTTGGAATAGTTTTTTAAATGAATAAGGAGAAGATTTTGGAGGAATTTTGAGGAACTTGATAGAGAAAGCCTAGAATGCTTTGAAGAGACTATTGGTAGAAATGTGGACTCTAAAGATACCTCTGTCGAGGCTCTGGACAGAAATGAGGCATGTGTTATTGCAAACTGGAAGAGCAGTGACCCTTGTTTTAAAATGGCAGATAATCTGGCAAAATTGACTAGCAGCTTTGGCTGGAAGGCAGATTTTTAAAAGCCATGAACTTGGATATTTAGCAGAAAAGATTTCCAAATTAAATGTGAAAAGTGCAACCTGGTTTGTCCTTGCAGTTTATAGCAAAATGCAACAAGAAAGAGATAAGCTGAGAACAGAAGTCTTGAGTACAAAGAAACCAGAAATTGATATTCTGGAAAATTCTGGGCTTCCAGGAAGGGAGACCCCAGAGAATGGTGCCCCATGTGAGGATTTAACCAAATGTGATCCAGACGGCCATTTCAGAGGAAGCCAGGATTGGACATGGAGTTATCCAGGAAGGATTTGTGAAAACTCCTCCTGTCTGATGGGCATGATCCTTGCTTACTCCATAGAATGCCGACAAGAGGGCTATGGGACCTGTATAAACAGAACCACTGCCAGCCTCATCTAGGGGGAAGGAGTGCTCAGAAAAAAAGAAAAAGTGAAGATAAGATGTCTTTAGAGGCAGAACCATGGAGGCTGGGGTCTGAAGTCAGGAAGCCTTGGGCCCGGAGAGCAGACGCACCCAAACATGTGGAGAGAATGTGTTTGCCCCATATGCAGAGGATGGGCCTTCCACTGGGTTGCAGCGGAAGAGTTGTGGCTGCTTCAGGTCTTGAAAAGAGTGGAGCACATCCCTTGGGGGTTGGCGAGAGCCTGGCTACCACCATGTGGAGGGGTTGAGTATGTGCCCTGGAGATGGCAGAGAGCCCAGGTATGGTCTCTATGCTTGGAGAGGGTGGATCTAAGAAAAAGGTTGTCTCCCCAATGTCCCCTAAGGTTGCATTTGGAGAGAGGCAGGCCACTGAGTAGGCCCTTGGAAAGGGTGGGACTGCCAGTTTCTAAAGCCCTGAAGTTAAATCTAGTGGCGTTTGCCCAGCAAGTTTTTGGAACTGCTTGGATCTGGTGATCCCTGTATTCCTTCCAATTTCACCCTAAGGAAATGGGAATATGTATCCTATACCTGTCCAAGCATGCATTTTAAAAATAAACTTTGTTAGAACAATTTTAGGTTTATGATTCCCTTATCATTAACCTCTTACATTAGTATGATACCTTTGTTACAGTTAAAGAACCAATACTGATACATTATTAATTAAAGCCCATACTTTATTCAGATTCTCTTAGTTTTTATCCAATGTGCTTTTCTCTTCCAGGATCCCATCCAGGATACCACATTACATTTAGTTGTCATGTCTCCTTAACTGTGACAGTTTCTGAGACTTTACTTGTTTTTGATGGCCTTGACAGTCTTGAGGAGTACTGGTCAGGTGCTTCATAGAATCTCTGTATCTGGATTTGTCTGATGAATTTTGTTGTTGTTGTTGCTGTGTATTTTTTTCATGATTACACTGGGGTTATGTGTTTAGGAGAGAAAGATCACAGAAGCGAACTGTTCTTTTCATCCCCATCATATCAGGGGTACATACTGTCAACATGACTTATCACTATTGATGTTGACCTTGGTCACCTGGCTGAGGTTTGTCAGGTTTCTGAACTGTAAATTCACTCTTCTCTTCCTTCCTTTTCATTCTGTACTCTTTGGAAGGAAGTCATTATACCCAGCCCATGCTGAAGGATTAGAGAGTTATGTTCTACCCCACAGGAGATGGAGCACTGCTGCACAGGAAATTTGCCTCTTCTCCTATGTTAATTTTTTTCCAGTTAATTTATATCAGTATTGGCTTATGTTATATATTTTGTACTTTGGGTTATAATTCAAAAATGACTTTATTTTGTTGCTGAAATTTTCCCAACTTTGGCTTGGGAGCCCTTAAAGTTGACTTCTGTGTATCTTTGACAAACCACCATCGTTGTGAGTTTTCTGTTTTTCTCATGGCTTTTTGAGTACTTCCTTAACTTTCTGGCACTACTAGACAGATGATCCAGGCTCATCTTTTACATTCCTTGCCCCAGTCCTAGAACCGGCCATTTCTCCAAGGAGCTCTCATCCTGGGTATTAGAAAACAAAATCAGGGCATTGTGTCAGCACACATTTTAAAGCCCTCAGTCCCAGAACTTGGCCCTTGATTGAGGGCAGAGGTGCTCCATTCTGGCTGTATATCAGAATCACCTGTGAGGCTTGGGTATCCTTTAATCCCCAGAAACTGTAGCCTCAAATGTTCCACAATTCTGAAGCACAGCAAGAGGAAAGAATCACTCTAAAATAGTGTGGTCCTAATCCAATGTGCTGGGTTCTCACAACCAAAATTAGCATATCTATGGGCTCCTGAGCACTTTTGCCCTCAGGAAACAATACACAGCTATTTAGAACACTCCTTTTTTCCTTGGTCCCATGTGGTTCTCTAAGCTTGAACAAATATCTGAGTCACTAGGAATTCTGACCAAACTTCCTGGAATTCCAGGTTGTTAATACTTTTCAAGAACTCATTGAGTTTTCTCTTTGTGTTCAGTTTCTTGTTAAATATTTAGAGTTATTTTTACACATGTATGGAAAAGAGCAAAAAGAAACACTAAAAATAAATAAATGCTTGGTAGAGAAAACCGTTCATGAGAAATACTTATATGCTGATTTAGAACTTATGTCTATAAAGATGTATTGAATAAATAAATTTGATAAATGAAAATAAACTTGAAAGGTGGGGCAAATTTTTTGAATTGGTATGTAACAAATATTTATGATGAACTAATACGATATCTGAAATTTGCTTCAGACTAGCCTGATGGCAGAAGAGGGATAAATATAGATGCAAAGAATTGGCCATGAATTGGTAATTATAGAAGCTGGATGATGGGTACACAGGACTTTATTATACAATTCTCTCTACTTTTAAATATGTTTGAAATTTTCCATAATAGAAAATGTTTAAAAATCTGTTAAACATCTTAGAACTGAGATATTTAACGAATTCAGCACTACATATCCTTAACCAGCTTGCTAAATTCAGTTCTTCTTTGTCCTCAGAGAAATATACTTAATATCCTTTCAGATCCAAGTATTCTTTGAATTCCATAATTACAATTCAGTAAAAAACATTTCACGCGTATCAAAATTATTCATTCTTTCAATAAATGATGTATTATGAGTGTACGATGTGTGCATTGGGCTGGGTTCTGGAGGCATGCAGAGAACACAGCATGCTCCTTACTCACAAGTAGTTTACAGTCTAGTGAGAAAGACAAGCAAATACTCAGTTCTGTTAAAGGGTAATGGGGTGAAGGTAGAGGGTATGTACACAGAGCTCCAAGACAAGATATTACTCATAGGAGTGATAGGAATTGTAGGTGAGAGAAAAGAAGTTCCACAATTTCTAGAGACTTCTACATTGAACTCTAAAATACTGATTTATGCACTTCAATATTAGAATATACTCAGCTATTTACATGCATCTTTGGTTACAACCATATATCAAACCTTGGTCAATTTTTCCAGATTTGTTTCCTTATTAAATTAGTCATTAGGAAAGAGGAAGCTTCCTGAATCATGAGTAACTTAAAAATCCACACATACTAATTTTTAGGATATGGTCTCATGCAGTCCCTAAATGAGATGCTGTAATTGTTAAGGAAATGGCACTAAGGCCAGCAATCTACAAATATCATTATCTCATTCTTAGACCAGTCCCCTGAGGGAGTTTTCATAATGAGGAAACCAAGGCTCAGAAAACTTAAGTAACTTGCCCAAGGCACATGGCTATTAAGAGATAAGGCCAAACATGAACTCAAGTATTTCTGATTCCAAAATCCATCTCTGCTTCTTCTATATCTATAATCCCCAAAGCTTTTTATAGCATACCTCCTAAAAGAAATTTTGAAAAAATGTGGTATCTCCGTCATTAAAGAAGGCTCCCCAAAACTGGTATTCTGAGTTGTCCTTGTATTTGCTGACTTTGAAGACCTTTACACTTAGAGTCACAAATCACTGTTAAATTGGGGTGAGTGAAGCATACACCTGCTTTTGTAAAATGGCAGAAAGGCTATTGTATAGGTGAGTGGGGAAGGAGACCACAGTGGATGGAGCTTCTGTCTCAGGAGCATTCCTAGGCAGGTGAGGTTTGCAAAAGTACACCTTGTGGGTTTGACTGAATCATGCTTGTTACACAAACACCAGCTTTGTCATAGTTTACCCCATTCACAAGATTACACTGAGAATTTTGCCGTGAGATACTCTTTCATCTCAAAACACAAATTAAGTACAGACCTCTCTCTAACCTAAATAGGAAAACACTAAAATCCAAATCGCAAGATTTTAAATACAATAGGAAGACCTGAATCGAAAGACTGCCTTACTTAAACCTAATCTAGCATTTACTCTCCTAGAGGACTAAAACTTAAGCACAGCTTTAGGAGAGAGAAACATTTTAAGACAATGATAAAATTCCACATGCTAAAGAAATCAAAATAACTTTTAAGTATTAAAAACCAAAAGATTAAGCTAATTCTGCTGTGAGACTTAAAGGAAAACATTGAACATAGAAGCAAAATGTCACATATATTCACAAAATTATGTAGAATTTAGATCTAGATGAATACTTAGATTATCCTCCTATCCAGCATTCTTTCTGACATCTCTACATATTACTTGTCTTCCATAATTATTAAGGACACCCTCCTGATGCAAATGAGACCATTCTGCTTTCAGTTCTCAGCATGCAAAAACAGTCAGCATGCATTTTAACACAGTATTTGCCAAATAAACCAGCTATCATAAAGCAGCTATCAATTCCATCCATTCTGCCCTGATTCATTTGGCTTTCTTGGTTTTGTCATATGATGTATAATCATCCTCACAGGTTTTCCAATGTGAAAAACACTGCACTTCAAGACTTTTTGACCCCTATACCATTTTCAGTTGTATTTAGAAATAGGTATACTATAAGAAGAGTCTAGTGTCCTCCATAAAGTAGGCATTCCATAAATATTTATTGTTTGGAGCAGCTCTCCCAAGTATATTATATTCATAGGAACAGTGACAAAGCTTTTTAAATAAACTGTCTGATGAGTTCAAGGGATTTAAAATACTCCCAAAGATGAAGAAGCATAGCAAAAGTCTGAAGTAACACCACAGTTTTCTATAAAAGGATGATGCAACTGACCTACTAGTTAAGGTATTTCTCTAGTGGAGCATCCACCTACTCTGGTCAACAATATTTATGTGCTCTGAAGAAGGCATCAGAGGAGATGTTCATTCCTATATTAGTGGGGCATCTGCTGCTCAGCGGTTACTCTTCTAAAAGACTTACTTGTTTTAAAAGTGCTAGAGTGTAGAGATGCAGATTAAGCATTACATGCCAGTTTTTCTTTGCGTATAAGTATTTGCCCGCTCCTTCCCTTCCAAAGAATAACAGTTGCATTCAGGACCTTGACCTTATCAATGCCAAACTCTTA
This sequence comes from Tamandua tetradactyla, assembly GCF_023851605.1. Classification (NCBI taxonomy): domain Eukaryota; kingdom Metazoa; phylum Chordata; class Mammalia; order Pilosa; family Myrmecophagidae; genus Tamandua; species Tamandua tetradactyla. The sequence goes on along the minus strand of NC_135329.1, from coordinate 183,247,227 downwards.
CCAGTTGAATTAACATACTCTGACACCTCATCCAGTCTGCACACGTTTAAAGAACATTTCCAAGATCTGTCTATAGATCATGAACATTGGTCTCACGGAAACGTCCATAGTAGGTAAGTTTCTAACAGAGTTTAGCGTCTTTCTTACTTTTTAAATTTACTTAGTCAGGCTAACTTCAGAAAGAGAGAGTCTCCCAAAGAATATAATACAAGTGCCATAGCTTTCATCCATCTGGCTAAATTCCAGAACTGTCCAGTTTATACTGAAGAACATGGAGACTCCTCCCAACACACTTGGCCTTTTGGATTGGTGTTTGTTATTTTGCATTTCATTGCAATTTGTACCATCCTCCCCCTGAGAACCTAAACTTGTTGACCATGGACTTTGTTCTTTGCCTTGCTACTTTCTAGGCGTCTTTAAGCGTCACATGAAGTTCCAAGTAGCTAATTGTAGCCTAACCTTATAGAGGTTTGTTTAAAAAGAGCCTGCTTTTATTATAACATGTAGAAATCTCTCTTTCCATAGACGATGTTGAGATGCCTAATTTTTCTCAGCACCATTTGAACACCCCAGTAAGATCTGTGTTTCCTGTTGCCCTATTTCCCTTTGATTTGCCCACTTAGCATGGAGCATAGAGAATGCTCCATGGAGGCTAGATGTAAGGGATGGCTTTGCCTAAAATTGTTTATCACATAAATGGCAAAAAAAACAGTCAAACATATTTCCTATACAATTTAGAGTTAGTTGTATATATCATGAACCTGGAAGACATAATACTGCCATGTACATTTCCCCAAGAAATAGGATATTCACTTATGTAAGCTTCTTAAGTGCGGTTATCAAATTCAAGAAATTTAACATTGATGATAAAGTTTATAATCTATATACCAAAAATTACAAAAATCAAACTCCAGATTTTCCATCAGCCTTAAAAAGGCTCTTCCATTTTTCTGGTAAGGTAAGGCAGTTGTAGTTTGCAATTTTTCGTAAGAGAGTTCCATGTTTAGGCAGGAATATTTTGTAGGGGGTGAAGATGTGGGGTGGGGCGAGCGAAAAACAAAACTTCAAGGGAGAAAGGGAGAGAAAAACACTGCCCAGAAGCTGCTCTTCCTTCGGGGCCTCCTGTTTGTTCAGCCTTCTTTTTTTGTAAGGCCTTGTACAAACAGAATGAATACCTGGATTATGCTCTCATCTGGACTCAATACACATACATTACATACCCTTTTCTCACTAATCAGCCTGACACATTCCTTTGTTGGTAAATGGTTCCAAAACAAACACTGTCAGCGCACCTTATTAGCAGGTTCGTGGGCTGCGCTTGGCAGTCCTGTTACATCCTGTTCAACAATAGAGAACAACAGCCTTGGCTAGGTTGGGCTTAAGGGAGAGAACAGTTTCCTCCAATGTATATACGCTTTTTTAATGATATTTCCTTTCTGTGGCTTTTCTTGGGAAGCAGCCACTCAATGAATGTTGTAATGACGTGTGGGATCCTAGAAACAGCTAGAGGAAATTTGGACCCTTCTTCATAGGTGCCCTTTTTTAGGACACATGTGTTTCAGTCTCCTTATTTTTCTTTTCTCTCTCCTATTGAAGAGAAGCACAGTTTCTTGTTGGCTCACTAACACTGATCTTGAAGGTCAAGACTCTTGTCTGTGTTTTAGAATCATAAACTAAGAGAGATGCAAGACACTGGCAACCATATAGCCATTGAGGGGTCAGGGGTAAAGCCCAGACAGCTCACATATTTTGTGAGTGGCAGAAGCAGAGTAGTGGCTTGAAGAGAATTCTCAGAATACATTACTGTCCCCTCCTAAATGTATTTCTTACATCAGTGGTGGTTTGCCTTAAAATTCCTAAGCAAAATACTAGGAATTTTGCTAGTTTGGCTTTTAAACTTTTGTCAAAGAGTAACTTGGTGAATAGCATTTAACCTTGGCCCAGTGGCTCTGATATTCACATGTCAAAATGTTTCAGAATGTCTGCCAACACAGGCAAGACTTTTGTGAAGCCCTCAGATTGACCTGACCCTTTATGCCATTAAACCACTTGATAAGTAAGGTACATTTGTAAACATAACCCCAGCTGTTGAGGCTGCCATTGTTTTTTGAGGCCATTTGGTCACTCAAATAGATAGCTGCCATCGCCACCTAGATGCATTTCTTACCAGGCTTGTATGTAGGTTCCTGCTTAATATTTTGTTAATCATCTGTGTCCTTAGACACTTCAGACAACCTTTTTTGTTGTTGTTTAGAGGGGGAAATTTTCATCATTGTTTAATCATTTCTAAAATTAATTTGGTGTTAATAATAGAAAGTTTGAAAAGTACAGAATAATATAAAGAAAAAAATCCTCCATAATTTATTCTTTTTTCCTACACATACATATGCATATATTTTAATCCAATTTTATTGAACTGTATTCATACACCATATAATCTGCATATATATTTTTAATGAAGTTGGAATCATATTGAATACATAATTGTATATCCAGCTTTTTATCACACATTATATTGTAACCAGGAAAATAGAAACATGTAATCTATACACTTTTATTTCTGTGTATTTTTGCAGGGAAAAAAATTTTAATGGGCTCTAAAACCATTGAGATCCATTTAATAAGTAAAGGCAGCCTAGTCCAAGAAAACATCACTGAATTAGGAATAAAAAAGTCTAGATGTCATTCGTAATTCTGCTGCTAACTTCCTGTGAGAACTCTGACAAGTTACTGCTACTCTAGATCTACCTACCAGGCATAAGGCACTGTTGTAAGCTCTTAATGACAAAAAAAGTAAGAGCTTTGCTTCAGCTTCGTTTCCTAATTGTCAGTTTGATAGTCTGTACCACGATATTTGCAGTGAAGTTGACTGATTTTGATATAATTAACCCAGAGGAACTATGCAAATTCAAATGGAGACTCAGCCCACCTTTGAAATAAGAATAATAATGTAAGCTCCATAAGAAATGCACTTTTTCTGTTTTGCTTATTGCTCTAACATCTGCATCTAAAACAGAATATTATAAGCAAATGGTCAATATATACTGCATGAGTGAATGAAAATTTTGTTTTATTTGCATTTTTCAAATCTGTAGTTAGTAATATATTTTCTTATGTTTTAAATGGCTTTTAAACTAATTTTAAGGAAATTATTTAAGTAGACATAAACAAGACGTGATTTTATTGAGTTATGGCTAACATTCCACCATATGTTAGGGACAGATTGTTTTACTGTGCAAATGGAGACTTCAATGTCAGGAGAAAGATGATGTCAAAAATTTGAGCTTTTTGTTAAACTACTCAGGTAATTTAATTTTCAAAATATCTTTTAAAAAATTTTTTACTGTGTGCTTTTTCCTTCCCCATGGGTTACTATAAATAAGTAACCCAAATACACAATAGGGGAGAGAGAGAGTATTTACCTTTCCATACAAAAAATGTTGACTTTTCAAACTGAGCAGTATGTTCTGAAATTAACTGTTTTATGCTTTAGAATTACAAAAGGTGCAATGGTCTCTTGATTTTGTCAGAATACATTTATGATATTTTGAGACTTCTTCTATCAAACTAGTAATAGTAATATCTTGCTAATGATATCTTTTTTCTTTCTTAAAAATTTTTATTACTTTTTTTATTAGAGAAGTTGTAGGTTTACGGAAAAATCATGCATAAAATACAGAGTTCCCATATCCCCTAGTGTGCTGGCTTGAAATGATGTATGTACCCTAGAAAAGCCATGTTTTAATCCTAATCCCATTTTTGTAAAGGCAGCCGTTTCTTCTAATCCCTATTCAATATTGTATATTTGAAACTGTATTTAGATCATCTCCCTAGAGATGTGATTTAATCGAGTGGTTGTTAAACTGGATTAGGTGGAGGTATGTCTCCACTCATTTGGGTGGGTTATGATTAGTTTCTGAAGTCCTATAAAAGAGGACTCCAAACATTTTGGAGAATGAGGGAGATTCAGAGAGAGCAGGGCAGAACGACATAGCCATGAGAAGCAGAGTCCGCCAGCCAGTGAGCTTTGGAGATGAAGAAGGAAAATGCCTCCTAGGGAGTTTCATGAAACAAGAAGCCAGGAGAAGAAGCTAGCAGATGACGCCGTGTTCCCCATGTGCCCTTCCAGATGAAAAAGAAACCCTGACCATGTTCACCATGTGCCTTTCCAGATGAGAGAGAAACTCTAACCATGTTCGCCATGTGCCCTTCCACTTGAGAGAGAAAAACCCTGAACTTCATTGGCCTTCTTGAATTAAGGCATCTTTCCCTGGATGCCTTAGATTGGACATTTCTATAGATTTGTTTTAACTGGGACATTTTCTCGACCTCAGTACTGTAAACTGGCAACTTATTAAATTCCCTTTTAAAAGCCATTCGGTTTCTGGTATATTGCATTCCGGCAACTAGCAAACTAGAATGCCTAGTAGTACCTTGCATTAATGTAGTACATTTGTTACAGTTCATGAAAGAACATTTTTATAATTGTACTATTAACTATAGTCTGCTTACAAAACAATTTCTTTTTATAACATTTTTATTGTGAAATATACATACAAAAAAGCAATAAAGTTCAAAGTACATTGTAACAAGTACTTATAGAGCAGATTTCAGAGTTTGGTAAGGGATACATTCTACAGTTTCAGGTTTTTACTTCTTGCTGCTCCAAGATACTAGAGACTAAAAGAAATATCAATATAATGCTTCAGCAGTCATACTCATTTGTTAAGTCTTATCTTCTCTGTTAAAACTCCTCCTTCTCATTTGATCTTTCTCCCAGCCTTTAGGGGTACTTGGGCTATGCCCATAATATATTGCTGAAGATATCTTTTTAAAGACACTTTTGAAAATCAGTGAAGAATAGAGAACTTCCAGGAAGATGGCTGTGCTGGTTTGAAAGGATGTATGTCCCCTAGAAAAGCCATGTTTTAATCTAAATCTCATTTCATAAATGCAGAATAACCCCTATTCAATACTGTATGTTTGAAACTGTAATCAAATAATCTTCCTGGAGATGTGATTTAATCAAGAGTGGTTGTTAAAGTGGATTAGGGGATGTGTCTCCACCCATTTGGGTGGGTCTTGATTGGTTTACTGGAGTCCTATAAAAGAGGAAGCATTCTGGAGAATGAGAGAGTCAGAGAGAGCAGAGATCGACGTAGACATGAGAAGCAGAGAGTCCATTAACCAGAGGCCTTTGGAGATGAAGAAGGAAAATGCCTCCCAGGGAGCTTCGTGAAACCGGAAGCCAGGACAGAAAGCTAGCAGATGACGCCATGTTTGCGATGTGCCCTTCCACCTGAGAGAGAAGCCCTGACTGTATTCACCATGTGCCTTCTAACTTGAGAGAGAAACCCTGAACTTCATCAGCCTTTTTGAACCAAGGTATCTTTCCCAAGATGAATGCCTTTGATTGAACATTCCTATAGACTTGTTTTAATTGGGACATTTTCTTGACTTTAGAACTGTAAACTAAAACAATAGCATACTAGAATTGCTCGAGATTAGCCCTGCTCCACAGAAAAGTTAGAAAAGGGACAGGAGGGCGATTGAGGTGGCAATTCGGGAGTGCGGCTGACCTGGGAGAGCCTTCTGCACCACATGCAGCAGCCCTGGTTGCAGACGCCGAGGAACTGAGAGGCAGAAAGCTGGAGCCTGGCGCAGAGCCATGGAGCTGGCAGGGACTAGGAAGTAAGCCAGGCTGTGTTCCTTGGGCACACTATCCTCACCAGCACATCCCCATGACCAGCGACTCACCCCACAACCCATGCTCCTGAACCCCCTCACCTGCTCCCATTCCCCAGACTCCAGGCACCCCCACCCGACCAGCCCCCAATGTATGTACCTGCCCCACATCCCCACCCCAAGTGTAGCCCTACCCACCTCTCCTGCACACCTCCCAAGCACTACCTCCCCCTCCCTGTTCCTTACAGGCTATTGCCAGCACATAAAGGTTGCAGGCATTAACATCCATACCTAGGCTACCCCTGCCCCTGCTATAGTGTCACACAGCCTTACCCCACCCTCCCTGAGCTCAGCATATCTGTTTACGGCACTCCCAGGCCCATGCATGCACACAGGCCTCCAATCACATCATTCAGCTCTGGGAACCTCACTTTACAGCAGTCCTAGAACCACACATGCCCACAGCCCTCAGCCTCACTTCCCAGCTCTAAGAAAGTGCTGACCTGCATAGCTGGCTCACATCTGCCCCCAATCCACGAAGGCATAAGGCTGACCTGCTGCCACACCTCTAAGCATGCACACCAAGGGCCCTGTGCCTTAGACCAGCACACACCAGTGTTACGCGCCCCAGACCAGTGCACCCACACAGCTATATCCTCCCTGGCCACTGGGTGCCCACGTTCACAAGCATCAGTTTAACATCCCCAACCTGCATCCTTACCTGCCCTGAAACAAATCACCATACTGAGTGCTCCACCCCGTGCCTTGGTCCCTGCTGTACAACTATCCCACAAACACAAGGCCTTAGACTACTGAAAGAAATCAACTCCCAAAGTAAATCAATCAAGATATTTACATGCCATGAAGATGGCAGAAGATCACAAGCATATCACAATGCAGACAGATGTAGCCCTGCCTAATGACCAAATTAAAACACCAGGGGAGACACAGACATTGGAACAACAAATCAAGGATGTTCATACAACGCTGCTTAATAAAATAAGTGGGATAGCAAATGACATAAAGGAGATCAAGAAGACAGTAGAAGAGCACAAAGAGGAATTTGAAAGAATAAATAGGAAAATATCAGAAATCACAGAGATTAAAGGCTCTGTTGACCAAATAAAAAGCATACTAGAGGTGCACAACACCAGATTTGAAGAGACAGAAGAAAGAATAAGTGATATAGAGGACAGGATAACTGACTTCAAAGACTCAAAGCAGCAAATGGCAAAAAAGATGGAAAAGATTGAATGGGAACTCAGAGAAATGATAGACAAAGCAAAGCATGCAAATATAAGAATCATTGTTGTCCCAGAAGGAGAAGAGAGGAGTAAAGGGCTAGGAAGAGTAGTTGAGGATATAATGAGGGAAAACTTCCCAACCTCATAAAGGACATAAATACACAAGTCAAAGAAGCCCAAAGAACTCCAAACAGAATAAATCTAAATAGGCCTTCCCCAATGCACATACTAATTAGTCTGTCAAATGTTGAAGAGAAACAGAAAATCCTGAAAGTGGCAAGAGAAAAACAATCTCCTGCATACAAGGGAAATCAAATAAGACTGGGTCCAGACCACTCAACTAGCACCCTGGAGGTGAGAAGGCAGTGGTATGATATATTCAAGTCTCTTGAAAGAGAAAGACTTCTAGCCAAGAATTCTGTGCCCAGCCAAATTGCCCTTCAGAATTGAGGGAGAATTAAAGTTTTCACAGACAAAAAAGTCCCAAAAGAATTTGTCAACAAGAGACCAGCTCTACAAGAAATACTAAAACTAGTTCTGCCAGCTGAAAAAAAAGACAGAAGAGGGAGGTCTGGAGGAGGGTACAGAATTGAAGAGTAATTGAAGAGAATTAAATCAACCTCGGTTGATTTAATTAATACAAAGAGAAAGAGGGAAAAGAACATATAATCTGACAAATAAAATTTTAAAAGATAAGGTGGTAGAATCAAGAAATGCCTTTTCAGTAATAACATTGAATGTTAATGGACTAAACTTACCAATTAAAAGATATAGATTGGCAGAATGGATTAAGAAACATAATCCAGCTATATACTGCTTACAAGAGATACAAATAGATTGAAAGTGAAAGGATGGAAAAAGATTTTCAACACAAGTTATAACCAAAAGAAAGCAGGAGTAGCTATACTAATATCTAAAATAGATTTTAAATGTAATGACATCATAAGAGACAAAGAAGGACACTATATACTAATTAAACAGTTAATTCACCAAGAAGATATAGCAATCATAAGTGTTTATGCTCCCAATCAAGGAGCTCCAAAATACATGAGACAGACATAGGCAAAACATCTATCAGAGGGAGCGATAGATGTTTCAGCGATAATCTATCAATTATCTTCAATACACAACTCTCCTCTATAGATAGAACAACCAGACAAAAGATCAACAAGGAAATACAGAAGTTAAATAACTTGATAGATGAATTAGACCTAACAGACATATATAGGTCATTGCACCCCAAAGAACAAGGGTATACATTCTTCTTTAGTGCGTGTGAACATTGTCCAGGATAGATCATATGCTAGGGCACAAAACAGGTCTTTATAAATTTAAAAATAATGAAATTATTCAAAGCACTTTCTCTGATCACATGGGATGAAGCTGGATCTCAATAACCAATAAAGACTGAGAACATTCACCAATATATGGAGATTAAATAACATACTCTTAAGCAATCAGTGGGTCAAAGAAGAAATTGTTAGAGAAATCAGTAGCTATCTGGAGATGAATGAAAATAAGAATACAGTTTATCAGAACTTATGGGATATGGCAAAGGCTGTGCTGAGAGGGAAATTTATTGCCCTAAATGCCTATATTAAAAAACAAGAAAGAGCAAAAATCAAGGACTTAACAGCAAACCTGGAGAAACTTGAGAAAGAACAGCAAACTAACCCCAAAGCAAGTAGAAGTAGATAAATAACAAATATTAAAGCAGAGAGAAATGAATGGGAGAACAGAAGAACAATGGAGAGAATCAATAAAACCAAAAGTTGGTTCTTTGAGAAAAGCAAGAAAATTGATGGGCCACTAGCAAGACTGACAAAGAAAAAAAGAGAGAGTATGCAAATAAACAAAATCAGAAATGAGAAGAGGTGCGTTACCACAGACTGAAGAAATCATAAGAGGATACTATGAACAACTATACACCAACAAACTAGACAACTTTAGAGGAAATGGACAAATTCCTGGAAACACACAAACAAGCTGCACTGACTCAGAAAGAAATAGAAGATCTCAACAAACCAATCACAAGTAAAGAAATTCAATCAGTCATCATAAATCTTCCTACAAAGAAAAACCCCAGGCCAGATGGCTTCACGGAGGAATTTTATCAAACATTCCAGAAAGAAACTAACACCAGTGCTGCTCAAACTTTTCCAAATATTGAGGGAAGAGGAACTCAACTTAACTTATTTTATGAAGCTAATATCATTTTAATACCATAACCAGGTAAAGATGCTATCAGAAAGGAAAACTACAGGCCAATCTCCCTAATGAACATACATGCAAAAATTCTCAGTAAAATATTAGCAAATCGAATCCAACAAACATTGAAAGAATTATACATCATGACCAAGTGGGGTTTATACCAGGAATGCAAGGATGGTTCAACACAAGAAAATCAATTAACATAATACAGCACATTGACAAATTAAAAGGGAAAAATCACACAGTCATCTCAATTGATACTGAAAAAGCATTCAACAAAATTCAGCATTCTTTTCTGAAAAAAACACTCAAAAGATAGGAAACAAATGTAACGACCTCAATATGACAAAGGGAATATATGAAAAACCAATGGCCAGCATCATACTCAATGGAGAGAGACTGAAAGCCTTCCCCCTAAGATCAGGTACAAGACAAGGATGCCCACTGTCACCACTATTATTCAACTTCGTGCTAGAAGTTCTAGCTAAAGCAATCAGGCAGAACCAAGAAATAAAAGGCATCCAAATTGGAAAGGAAGAAGTAAAACTCTCATTATTTGCAGATGATATGATACTATTCTTGGAAGATCCTGAGAAATCTACAGCAAAGTTACTTGAGCTAATAAATAAATCCAGCAAGGTGGCAGGATATAAAATTAGTGTGCAAATAAGTAACATTTCTATACACAAGGAATGACCTAGCTGAGGAGTCAGTTAAGGAAAAAATTCCATTCAAAATAGCAACTAAAAGAATCAAATACTTAGGAATGAACTTAACTAGGGACATAAAGGACTTGTACACAGAAAACTGCGTAATACTGCTAAAAGAAATCAAAGGAGATATAAATAGGTAGAAAGACATTCCCTGCTCATGGACAGGAAGGCTAAATATAGTTAAGATGTCAATTCTCCAAAAATTGATTTCCAGATTCAATACAGTACTGTATTAGTTAGGGTTCTCTAGAGAAACCAACAGGGAACACTCACAAATATAAAATTTATAAAAGTGTCTCACGTGATCGTGGGAACGCAGAGTCCAAAATCCTCAGGGCAGACTGTGAAGCCAACGATTCTGATGGGGGGTCTGGACGAACTCCACAGGAGAGGCTCGCCAGCCAAAACAGGAAGAGAACCTGTCTCTTAGGACTCTTCATTAAAAGGCTTCCAGTGATTAGATTGAGCATCACTCATTGCAGAAGACACTCCCCTTGGCTGATTACAAATATAATCAGCTGTGGATGCAGCTGACGTGATCATGATCTAATTCTATGAAATGTCCTCATTGCAACAGACAGGCCAACACTTGCCCAACCAGACAAACAGGTACCACCACTTGGCCAAGTTGACACATGAAGCTGACTATGACAAGTACCAATCAAAATTCCAACAGCATACTTTGAAGATTTGGAAAAGTTAACTACCTAATTCATCTGGAAGGGAAAGAGACCCTGAATAACTAAAAGCAACCTAAAAAAGAACGAAGTGGGAGGATTAACACTCTGACTTTAAAACCTATTATAAAGCCACTGGTCAAAACAGCATAATACTGGCACAAAGACAGAAGAATTGACCAATGGAATCTAATTGAGAGTGCAGAAATAGACCACTAAATCTATGGACAACTGATGTTTGACAAGGCCCCCAAATCCTGTGAAGTGGGACAAAATAGTCTTTTCAATAATTGGGCATGGAAGAACTGGATATCAATAGCCAAGAGAATGAAAGAGGACCCCTATCTTATACCCTACACAAAAATTAACTCAAAGTGGATCAAACACCTAAATATAAGAACTAGCACCATAAAGCTTCTAGAAGAAAATGTAGGGAAATATCTTCTAGACCTAGTAATAGGAGGTGGCTTCCTAAACTTTATACCCAAAGCACAAGCAACAAAAGAAAAAATAAGTAAATAAGAACTCCTCAAAATCAAATGCTTCTACACCTCAAAAGACTTTGTCAAAAAGGTAAAGGAACAGTCAAATCAATGGGAGAAAATATTTAGAAATCACACTCAGACAAAGGTTTGATCTCCTGTATATACAAAGAAATCATACAACTCAACTACAAAAGAACAAACAACCCAATTATAAAATGGGCTAAAGATATGAATAGGCATTTTTCTGAACAGCAAATACTGATGGCTCAAAAGCACATGAAGAGATGCTCATTTTCACTGGCTGTATGGGAAATGCAGATCAAAACTACAATGAGATACCACCTCACACCTATAAGAAGGGCTGCTATTAAACAAACAGGAAACAATAAATGTTGGAGAGGATGTGGAGAAACTGGGACACTTATGCACTACTGGTGGGAATTTACAATGATGCATCCACTATGAAAGACTGTTTGGCAGTCCTTAGGAAACTAAATATCTAGTTACCCTATGACCCAGAAATAGCACTACTTGGTATACACCCAGAAGAGCTGAAAGCAATGACACAAACAGACATTTGCACACTGATGTTCATAGCAGCATTATTCACAATTGCCAAAAGATGGAAACAAACGAAATACCCATCAACAGACAAGTGGATCAACAATATGTGGTATATACATATGATGGAATACTCTGCACCAGTAAGACAAAGTGACATCCTGAAGCACATGACAAGATGGATGAGCCTTGAGGACATAATGCTGAGTGAAATTAGGCACACACAAAATGATAGATGCTATATGATTCCACTTTCATGACCAGCATAAAAGTATAATCAGAGGCTTATAATACAGAATATAGGGGACTTAGAGGTACATAGATGCTAGAGATAGGTGAACCATGAACTGAAAAGGTTGAACTCCAATGTAAGGGAATAGATAGGAGTGAAGGTGATTCTCTAGTGGGTCTAGAAGTGATATTACCATATTGAAGATGAACAAGGTTGAAAGGGGTTGTATAGACTACGTGTCCCACCAATTCACACTAGAAATAGGGATAAGTTCTCATAAAAATTACTTCAAAGATATGATTCTTGTATAAAGAGTGTTTAAGTCCAGGGTACAGGGAGAAAACTGCTATTGCATGCTATGAGCTATGTTCAAAAAGAAACCATCAGCACTACCACAGCAACAGCAGAGGTAAATAATGTGATGAGGGACAAGAGTTAAGAGGAGGTTTAGATTTCCTATTTGGTGAGGTTGTGTTTATTGGTTTTCTGTCTCTTGGGAACAATGAAATTATCTAAAATTGAGAATGTTGATGGACTGCGGACTTTGGGCCTTCTACATGATGCCCAGTGAATGCAGATAGCTGAAGGATGCACTGACAGAGAAGTAGATTGGCTAACACTGGTATATACTTATGAACGAAGGTTGTGCTGCTACAAAAAGGAATAATGTGTGGCATGCAACAATGTGAATGAACATGTAGAACATTTGGTGAGACAAAATAGGCCAGAAACAAAAGAACAATAATGGTGTGGTCACCTTTAGAAAATGCTTATAAGAAAACAGGGGCCTAGATTGTAAGCTTTTAGAAAGACACATTAAGTCCAGAGTGGTGATTGTTATTTCTGGATTTTGAGAGGTTATATATATATAACCTGATATTTAGACATAAGAACAAAGCCGAACAGATTGGGGTTAAAGTAATTCAGAACATAGAGGTAAGGAACACAGTGTCTGTATTTTAGAACCACACATACTCTTTGAGACCAATGGAAGAAAGATTTATTTGATCTGAAACTGAAATTTTCTATAGTGCATAATTGAATTCAACCTATCTGTATAGTTCATTTGAACAATTGAAACACAGGAAGCACAGAATAAGAAAGAGTTCCTTTAATTGGTATAGATTATTGTAACACCTGGAAACGTCCTAGAGTATTTTAAGCAGATAATCAAAAAGTACTGTCAAAGTCCCCTGAGGGAGGGGAGAAAGAATAAGGAACTATTAAACCTTACTATCAGGGAAACCCCTGATAGTGTCTAAGTCCCCTATATTCTGTATTATAAGCCTCTGATTATATCTTTATGCTGGTCATGAAAGTGGAATCATATAGCATCTATCAGGAAACCCCTGATAGTGTGTCAAACTTTAGGGATACCCATCAATAGGCCCTTGATCACTAGGCTTACTCTTGTGAAGCTTATATAGGTAGCGGAGAAGCTTAGACTTAGAAGCTTAGTTACTTCTGGAGGACTTCTGTTGCTCAGATGTGGCCTCAGTCTCTCTAAGCCCAACTGTGCAAGTGAAATCATTACCCTCCCCCCTATGTGGGACATGACATCCAGGGGTGAACGTCTCCCTGGTGAAGTAGGAGATGACTCCCAGGGATGAATCCAGACCTGGCACCATGGGATCCACAACTCCATCCTGACCAAAAGGGGGAAAAGAAGTGTAATTAACAAGGTATCAGTGGCAGAGAGAGTTCAAATAGAGTCGAGAGGCTACTCTGGAGGTTGCTTGGATGCAAGCTTCAGGTAGACCTAGCTACCTATCACAACCTGCCAATCCCAACCAGGACCATTCCAGCCAATCCTAAAGAACACCCAGGGCAATATATAAGATTCCACAATGGTTCCAGGCATTAGAGTAACTTTCCAGAAACCTACAACCTCAAGATGGGTCCCTGGTCCAGATAAGTCCTGAAACCTAGCCCAGCCTCCCCAGAACATCACATAGTTCCATCTCCCTAACCCATATTAGTGACAGACCCTTTCAATATCAAAAATTGCCATAGCCCAAAGAACCCTAAAGAGCAGTATGAGAAAATCAAAGGTGATGGTGAAATTATACATAGAAGATAGGACTTAACAAATGAATATAAATGCTGAATCATTAAATTGATATCTTTTAGTCTCCAGTATTTTAGAGCGCTAGAAGTAAAAACCTAAAAAATTGTGAAATTGTAACCCATGTTATAGTCTGAAATATGTTCTACAACTAATGGTGGTGCTGTGTTTGGAAATTTATACCTTTTTTGTATATGTATTATTATTCACAAAAAAAAAGAAGGAAAAGTCGATTGTGATGATTTAAAAAGTATTTAAGCCCTCTAGCCTCCTATATTCTGGAACAACTAGAAGGAAAAATATGAGAGGATCATGTTGTAGCCCATGACAAACTCTGGGATCTGTCCTATAGCCACTTATTGAAGAGTGTTTTGAAAACTATTGCTTTTTTATTTCTTTGCCTTATATATATGTTATACTATAGAATAAAAAAAAGTTAAATAAAAATAGAAACAACAAAATCAAAAGTTCGTTCTTTGAAAAGGTCAATAGTATCGACAAACCTTTAGCTAGACTGACAAAAAAAAGAGGATACAGACTACGAAAATAAGCAATGAAAAGGGGAACATTATTGACCCTGCTGAAGTAAAAAAGGAGTATAAGAGAATACTATGAACAATATATGCCCGTAAGTTAGAAAACCTAGATGAAATGGATAAACTCTTAGAAACATGCAAACTACCTACACTGACTTAAGAAGAAACAAAGGATCTCAACAAACCAGTTACTAGTAAAGAGATTGAGTTAGTAATAAAAAAATCTCCCCAAAAAGTAAAGCCTAGGAGCAGATGGCTTCAACAGATACCTACATTCTAAGAAGACTTAACTCCAATTCTGCTCAAATTTCCAAAAACTCACAAGAAGGAAATGGTCCCTAGCTCATTCTAGAAGGCCAATATCACCTTCATTTCAAAACCAGATAAAGATACCACAAGAAAAGAAAAACACATACTTATCTTTTATGAATATAGATGTAAAAATCCATAACAAAATAGTAGTGAACTGAAATCAAACATCATATTAAAATGATTACACAGCATAATCAAGTAGGATTTGTCCCTGGTATGCAAATTTGATTCAACATAAGAAAATCAGTTAATGTAATACACCACATGTGCAGAATGAAGGAGAAAATCACATGAACATCTGAATTTATGCAGAAAAGGCATTTGATGAATTTTTGCACTCTATCTTGATAAAAACACTTAGAAAATAGGAATAGATGGAAACTTCCTCAATATAATGAAGGGCACATATGAAAAGCCCACAGCTAACATCCTACATGTTAGTGAAAGACTGAAACCTTTCCCTCCAAGATCAGGAACAGGGCAAGGATGCCCTCTTTCATCACTATTATTCAACTCTGTAATGGAAGGTTTAGCCAGAGCAATGGATAAAAAAGGGATAAAAGTAAAACTTTCCTGATTTGGAGATGATATGATACAGAAGATCCTGAAAAATCCACAACAAAGCTCCTAGAGCTAATAAATGAATTCAGCATAGTGACAGGGACAAGATCTACACTCAAGAATCAGTAGTGTTTCTATACACAAGCAGCGAACAATCAGAGGAAGAATTAAAGAAAAAAATTCCTTCCCAATATCCACTGAAAGAATCAAATATCTAGGAATAAATTTGGTCAAGTATGTAAAAGACACAGAAAACTACAAAACTTTGCTAAAAGAAATTAACGAAGACCTAAACAAATGGAAGGATATTTGGAATTCATAGATTAGAAGACTAGAAATTGTTAAGATGTCAGTACTACCCAAAGCAATTTATAGATTCAATGCAATCCCAATAAAAATTCCAACAACCTTCTTTACAGAAATACAAGAGCCAGTCATCAAATTTATGTGGAAAGATAATAGGCCCCAAATAGCCAAAGCTGTCTTGAAAAAGAAAAATGTAGTTGGAGAACTCAAACTTCACAATTTTAAAATTTATTGCAAAGCCACAGTAATAAAAACAGCATGGTACCCGCACAAGAACAGATATTTGGACCAATGGAATAAAACTGAGAGCTCAGAAATCAACCCTCAGATTTATGGCCAACTGATTTTTTGTTTGTTTGTTTTGGGGGAAGTGCATGGACTGGGAATCAAGCCTGGGTCTTCTATATAGCAGGCAAGAATTCTACCACTGAACTATCCTTGCACCTGCTAATGACCAACTGATTTTTGACAAGGTGGCAAAGATCATTCAATTGGGAAAGAATAGTCTCTTCAACAAATGGTGCTTGGAAAACTGGATCAGCTGCTACTGATATGAGGACCCTCAAGCAGCAGTGAAGAGAGATTAACCAAGTGAGGAATGAGGCCTCTTCCGTTAGTCAACATGGAACTGAGTGAGGGCTTCTATGAAAGCTGTTTGAATGATCCACTTTGTCCTCATTCCACATATTTAAACATCAAGGAAAATCTATTAATCATTTGTTATGCAGTGATAAACTTGGTGAATTACAAAATAGTAAAGATGTACTCTGCTGATAAAAAAGGATATCATTGTTAACATGTAGATATGCATCCTGTAAGACTGGTGTTTTGTGGTGCAGATTTTAGGAAATGCTGTTTTGAATATAAAACATAACACTAAGAAAACCTGGTTCTATGTTTCACAGGTCTTGGATAAATGCATCTTTAACAGAACTCATACATTGAACAAATAATTGAGTGCTTACTAATATGAATCATATAATAAAACAGAGATTGGTGGAATAAAAAATAATCAATGAAAATTACAGCAGTAGATTGCTTGCCTTCCATGTGGGAAACCCATGTTCGATTCCCAGACCATGCACCACCCCCCCAAAAAAAAAATCAATAAAAATTAGAATTTTTGAAATTAAAACCAATGAAAGAATTATAAAGGGAAAACCAAAGAGACTTGAGTAACCAAATCAAAGCACTTAAAATAGAGATAAAGGGGCAGTAGATAGTTGCACATACTTTATACAAAAGTTGCTGTTTGGACTGAATTATACCAGAACATAGAGCTGGGGGAGCTTAGCTCATCTATCACCCCCATTCCCAATATCCCCCACCTCATCCTGTGGAAGCCAGTCTCTCCACAACCATCACTAGTGGGATATACAAGCTGCTGAATCCCAGTGCAGGCCCATTTCTTCTTTATCTTATTGTCAGAGCACTGGCCCTGAAATTATCCTAGAAGGATAAAAAACTTTACCACTGAACCTTAACTAGGAACTCTGTTACTTCTGGTGGTGGTTGGTGGTGGTGAGGGGACCCAATAAAAATTAATAGGAAGATAGGGTGCATGGGTAGGTCAGTGGTTAGAATGCCTGCCTTTCATGCAGGAGACCCAAGTTCGATACCTGGACCATGCACCACCACCCCTCCCCAAAAAAAGACAGATTACTAGGAGAGGGTAAGGAGGACATTGTCTATATTTTAGAACATCATCTACTCTTTGAGACCAAAGGAAGAAAGGTTTATTTTGTCCAAAACCTAAATTTTTTGTAGCATATAATCTAACTCAGCCTGTCTGGATAGATCATTTAAACAATCCAAACACAATGTGCCCAGAATAAGAATGAGGGCCTTTAATCCTGTATAGCTTAATGTAATGCCTGGATACATCCCAGAGTATATAACCAAAGTAGATAACATAAAAGTATTGGCATTCTGGAGGTCACTCTTATGCAGCCTTCAGTTAGACATTGCTACTTATCATAATTTGCCAAACCCCAACCAAAACCATTCCAGCCAATCCTAAAGAACACCTAGAGCAGTATATAAGACTCTACAGAGGTTCAGTGCACTAGGGTATCTTTCCAGGAACACAACCTCCACATGGGTCCCTGGACCAGATAAGTTCTGAAATGCAGAGGGGCCAGCCTCTTTAGGACATCAGTTAATTCCACCTCCCATCCCATATTTTCAACAGCCCCTTTCAACATGAAACAAATTAGAATAGGCATAGCCCAAATACCCCTAAAGAGTGGGAGAAAGATCAAAGGTGATGGAGGAGTCATACAGAGAAGTTAGGGTTTAACGAAGGAGTATTATTACTGAATCATTATATTGATATTTCTTTTAATCTCCTGTATCTTAGCACTAGAAGTTAAAACCTAAAATTGTAGAATTATAACCCATACCAAACTCTAAATTTTGTTCTACAACTAATTGTTGCACTGTGCTTTGAAATTTATTGCTTTTTTGTATATATGTTATTTTTCACAAAAGAAAAAAATCTCTTATGATAAATGCACAGATATATAATGATATTGTGAACCACTAGCTGCACACTTTGGATGATTACTTTTGGATGATTTGGTGTTCTAGTTTGAAAGCTAATGGAATGTGATATACCAGAAACAAAATAGCTTTTAAAAATGGGAATTTAGTAAGTTGTATGTTTACAGTTATAAGGCCAGGAATATTGAATAATGATTGAAGGACATGGATTTTCTGGGGATCCACAACAGATTCAAACTGGAACACTCCACCCCTTGGGCCCCAAAAAGACATGTTCTTTCCAAAATCAAAATACATTCCTTCTGTAACAATATCAGAAAGCCTTAAACCATTTCAGTAACAATACAAATGCAATACAAACTCAAAAACTCATCAAAAGCTCATCAAAGTCAGCTACACATGGTCTCTCCTAAGGCACAATTCTCTGGCTCTACACCTGTAAAACTCAAAACAAGTTATCTACTGCCAACATAGAAAGGAGGAGCAACCATAGGATACATATTCCCATTTCCATAGGGAGAAATTGGAAGGAACACAGGGGTTATAGGACCCAAAGAGTTCTGGAAACCTACAGGGCAAGCTCCATTAGATTTCAAAGTCTGAGAGTCATTTATCTTCAGAGTAGTAGAAAGTGGCAGTCCCACCCTTTCCAAGGGCCTACACAGCAGCCTGCCTCTCTCCAAATGCAACTTTGGGGGACAATGGGGAGACCACCTTTTTCTCAGCTCCACCTTCTCCAAGCATTGGGAAAGCACCTAGGCTCTCTGCCCTCTCTGGGGCATACATTCAACTTCTCCAGGTGATGGCAGCCAGGCTTCCCCCAAACCCCAAGAATGTGGTCCACCCTTTCCAAGGTCTAAGGCGGCACAACTCTTCCACTGTAACATGGTAGAAGCCCCACCCTCTACCTTCAGGGCAAATTCACCCTCTCCAAGTACTTGGGTGGGTCCATTCTCCTGGCCCAAGGTTTCTTGACGTCAGATTGTAGTCTCCATGGTTCTACCTCTGAAACCATTTTACTTCACTTTGTCCCTTTTCTGAGACTTTTAGTCCTGACTGGCAGTGGTTCCGTTTATCCAGATCCCAAAAACACTCTTGTTGGCTTTCTATGCAATAGGCCTAATCATGCCCATCAGACAAAAGGAGTTTCCACAGTTCTTCCTAGATAACTCCAACTCTAATCCTGGCTTTTTCTGAAGTGCTTTCATGTTTGGTTAAATCCTCATATGGGGCATTACCCTGTTGGATCTCCCTTTCTGGAAGCCCTGAGTTTTACAGACCATAAATTAGGTACAATTTATTATTTCTTTTTACCTGTATTAGTTAGGGTTCTCTAGAGAAACAGAATCAACAGGAAACACTCACAAATATAAAATTTATAAAAGGGTCTCACATAACCATGGGAACACAGAGTCCAAAATCCACAGGGCAGGCTGGGAAGCCAATGATTCTGATAGAGGGCCTGGATGAACTCCACAGAAGAGGCTCGCCAGCCGAAGCAGGAAGAGAGCCTGTCTCTTCTGAATCCTCCTTAAAAGGCTTCCAGTAATTAGATTTAGCATCACTCATTGCAGAAGATACTCCCCTTGGCTGATTGATTACAAATGGATCATGATCTAATTCTATGAAATGTCCTCATCGCAACAGACTGGCCAGCACTTGCCCAACCAGACAAACAGGTACCACCACTTGGCCAAGTTGACACATGAACCTGATCATGACAGCCCACCCCTTGTCAACTTGGCAGCTATACAGATCACCTTAAACCATACTTAATTTCTAAATAAAAATAAATAAATAAAGCACACATTTTTCTTTCACCTAACAATATTCAACTGCCCTGCATATAACTGGAAACCCATTAAATCTCTCCAGAATAGGGTGCAAGTCCTTGGGTAATATTCACTCTTAAACTTGATATCTTATCATTTAAATAGTATAACATGAACAAAACAGCATCACAGTCCTTGTTTCTGTAACTATGTGGTCATTGTTCACATTTATCACTACCTTCTTCCACTTCCCATTCCATGTTCCCTTTACCCTCAGGAAATACTTCAGCTGGCCGTGGTTCTTTGCCTGGTGGGGTGATCCAAACCTTCATTCCTGAAGTTTGAGAGCCATTGGTAGTCCTACGTGGGTTGAGTTGTTGCAGTTTTCCATTAATTTTAATCACAGGGCATGGTAGTGTTAAAAGACACCCTAAGGGATCTCCTATATTCCAAGAAAACTCTTCTTTACCTTCATTGTGTAGTTGCAATCCTATTTCCAATACTCAGGGTCAATCACCCCAGACAATAATGTAATCCCCTTCTTGGCTTGTTGATCCAGGGGCATGAGTAACCCAAAGTAACCAGGTAGCAGTCTTGGAGTCCAGTTTAGTGGAATTGTTGTAGTTTCTCCTGGTGGAAGCACTCCCCCTTTTGGAACTAAAACCTGTAAACCAGCAGAGCTCAGGTTCACAGGGACAGGATGCAAAAATTTTCCTAGTGGATCAGTAGGGGTAATGGGGAGTGGTACTACTCCCATTTCTACCCCTTGGTTCCTGTACCCATGGATCCTGGCTGTGGGAGAAACAGCACCATATGGCAGATGCTGATTCAGAGCATATACAGCTTCCTGGAGAACATTACCCCAGCCCTTCAAGGTATTGCCACCTAGATGGCACCATAATTGAGTTTTCAAAAGGCCATTCCACCGTTCTGTCAATACAGCTGCTTCTGGATGATGGGGAACATGGTAAGACCAGAGAATTCCGTGAGGATGTGCCTATTCCCACACTTCATTTGCTGAGAAGTGTGTTCCTTGATCAGAAGCAATGCTGTGTGGAATACCGAGACAACGGATAAGACATTCTCTAAGCCCACGGATGGTAGTTTTGGCAAAAGCATTGCTTGCAGGGAAAGCAAACCCATATCCAGAGTATGTGTCTATTCCAGTTAGGACAAATCGCTGCCCCTTCCATGAAGGGAGTGGTCCAATGTAATCAACCTGCCACCATGTAGCTGGCTGGTTACCTCAGGGAATGGTGCCATATTGGGGGCTGAGTGTGGGTCTCTGCTGCTGGCAGATTGGGCACTCAGCAGTGGCTGTAGCCAAGTCAGCCTTGGTGTGTGGAAGTCCATGTTGCTGAGCCCATGCATAACCTCCATCCTTAATACCATGACCATTTTTTTCATGAACCCATTGGGCAATGACAGGAGTTGCTAGGGAAAGAGGCTGACTGGTATCCACAGAATGCGTCATCTTATCCACTTGATTATTAAAACCTTCCTCTGCTGAAGTTACCCTCTATGCGCATTCATATGGGACACAAATATCTTCATGTTTTTAGCCCACTCAGAAAGGCCTATCCACATACTTCTTCCCCAGACCTCTTAGTTACCAATTTTCCAGTTATGGTCTTTCCAAGTCCCTGACCATCCAGCCAAACCATTAGCAACAGCCCATGTCAGTATATGAATGTACCTCTGGCCAGTTCTCCTTCCAAGCAAAATGAACAACCAGGTGCACTGCTCGAAGTTCGGCCCACTGGGAGGATTTTCCCTCACTACTATTCTTCAAGGATACCCCAAATGGGGTTGGCAGTGCTGCAGCTGTCCACTTTCAGGTGGTACCTGCATATCATGCTGAACCATCTGTAAACCAGGCCTGAGTTTTCTCTTCCTCAGTCAATTCACTGTAAGGAACTCCCCAAGAGGCCATAGCTCCGGACTGGGAAAGAGAAGGTAATGTGGCAGGAGTGGAGACCATGGGCATTTGGGCCACTTCCTCATGTAACTTACTTGTGCCTTCAGGACCTGCTCTGGCCCTATCTTGTATATACCATTTCCAGTTTATAATAGAGTGCTGCTGTGCACACCCAACTTTATGGCTTGGTGGGCCAAACAACACCCAGCTCATGATAGGCAACTCAGGTCTTATGGTAATTTGGTGGCCCATGGTTAAGCATTCAGTCTCCACTAAGGCCCAGTAACAGGCCAAAAGCTGTTTCTCAAAAGGATAGTAGTTATCTGCAGCAGATGGTAAGGCTTTGCTCCAAAATCCTAAGGGTCTGCATTGTGGTTCTCCTGTAGAGGCCTGCCAAAGGCTCCAAACAGCATCTCTATTTGCCACTGACACTTCCAGCACCATTGGATCTGCTGGATCATATGGCCCAAATAGCAGAGCAGCTTGTACAGCAGCCCGGACCTGACTCAGAGCCTCTTCTTGTTCAGGTCCCCACTCAAAATTAGCAGCTTTTCTGGTCACTCAATAAATGGTTTGAAAGGATGTATGTCCCCTCGAAAAGCCATGTTTTAATCAAAATCCCATTTCATAAAGGCAGAATAATCCCTATTCAATACTGTATGTTTGAAAATGTAATCAGATCATCTCCCGGGGGGGTGTGATTTAATCAAGAGTGGTTGTTAAAGAGTCGAGAGGTTATCCTGGAGGTTATTCTTATGCATTAAATAGATATCACCTTGTTAGTCAAGATGTAGTAGAGAGGCTGGAGCAAACTGCCAGAAAATGTGGAGCTGCGTTCCAGTAGCCATGTTTCGTAAAGATGACTGTATAATGATATAGCTTTCACAGTGTGACTGTGTGATTGTGAAAACCTTGTGTCTGATGCTTCTTTTATCTACCTTATCAACAGACAAGTAAAACATATGGAATAAAGATGAATAATAGGGGGAACAAACGTCAAAATAAATTTAGATTGAAATGCTGGTGATCGGTGAGGGGGGTGTGCGGGGTATAGTATGTATGAATTTTTTCTGTTTTCTTTTTATTTCTTTTTCTGAATAGATGCAAATGTTCCAAGAAATGATCATGATGATGAATATGCAGCTATGTGATGATATTGTGAATTACTGATTATATATGTAGAACAGGATGATCAAAGAATTATGAACGTTTGCGTTTGTTTGGTGTTTTTTGGTATTTTTAAAAAAAATAATAAAGAAAAACAAACAATCTTTGTCACAAGGCAGGTGACTAGGAGAATGAAACTTGAGGACAGGAAGTTGAGTGAAATAAGACAGAAATGAAAAGACAAATATTATAATGCCTCACTAATATGGACTAATTATACAGTGCAAACTCTGAGAATTGAACTCAAGAGCCTAGGATATCAGATGAAGGCCTATTGCAAAGGTTTCTAGACTGTAAGCTCTTACAAGAGTCACATCAATTCTGGACTTGTATCTTATTTCTAAATTCTGAGATGCTGAGTTCTTTGTGTATAATTTGGTCATTTCCATGTAACTTTGAGTTTTGGTGTGACATGTGAGACACAGAGCTAGAGTTCTGTAGCTATGAAAGTTAGCATTACCCCATAAGTCAACTATTAAAATCACTGAAAAAGTGATTAGACTTCAATTAGAGTTGTGAATGAAGCTGATCTGGATAGGACTAAAGTAAATCAGAAGAAAGGGTAAAGGATGATATTGACAATATTTTAAAACTTCAACTTCTTGTGAAACCAAAGGAAGGAATGCTTATTTGGTGCAAAATTTATATTTTCAGTAACACACTATCTAATTTAACTTGTATGGTCAACTTATTCAAATACCTTAATTACATGGAATAAGGAGTGAGATCTGATTGGTTTGTACAGGTTGGTGTGATACACTGATAGATCCCAGAGTAAGCTGGACAGAAGATTAAAAAGCATTTGCAAAGTTCCCTTGAGTAACTAGGGGAAAAGGTGGAAATATGAAACTTCCCCACCTGGGAAAGACATGATACTCTCTCAAGGATTAGGGACTGCCAATTTGATGGAACAAGCCCTCGATCTTGGGGATTGTCCTTATAAAACCTATTCCTACAAAGGAGAAGCTAAGCCTTCTTATGATTATGTAAAGGATTCACCCCCAGAGAACCTGTTTTGCTGCTCAGATGTGACCTCTCTTAGCCAACTTAGCAGGTGAACTCACTGCCCTCCCCAATACATGGGACATGACTTCCGGGGTGTAAATATCCCTGGCAATGTGAGACATGACTCCCGGGGATGAGTCTAGCCCTGGCATTGTGGGAATGAGAAGGCCTTCTTGACCAAAAACGGGAAGAGAAATGAAAGAAAATAAAGTTTCAGTGGCTGAGAAATTTCAGAGGTGAGAGGTCTTTCTGGAGGTTATTCTTATGCAGTATATAGATATCTTTTTTCAGTTTTTGGTGTTTTGGAGTAGCTAGAGGGAAATACCTAGTATTGGATTAGTTGAACTCTAATCCAATAGCCTTGATTCATGAAGATGATTGAGGGACTATAGAGCTTTTAAGGTGTGAACATGTGAATGTGAAAACCTTGTGACTGACACTCCCTTTATCCAGTGTATGGACAGATGAGTAAGAAAAAAAGACAAATAAATAAATAAATCAGTTATGGGATGTTTTGGGTGTTCCATTTTACTTTAATTTTTCTTATTTTTATTGTTTTTGGGGAAATGAAAGTGTTCAAAAATCAATTAAATGATGAATGCACAGCTTTATGATACTGCGAAGCACTGATTATATACTTTAGATGATTGTATCTCAATAAAAAATCATTGAAGAAATAAATAATAAAAGCAAAAAAATAACAACAACAAAAAAGAGTGGTTGTTAAACTGGATTAGGTGACGACATGTCTCCACCCATTTGGGTGGGTCTTGATTAGTTTCTGGAGTCGTATAAAAGAGGAAATATTTTGCAGAATGAGAGATTCAGAGAGAGCAGAGAACAACATAGCCACGAGAAGCAGAGAGCCCATAAGCCAGTGACCTTTGGAGACGAAGAAGAAAAATGCCTCCCGGGGAGCTTCATGAAATAGAAAGCCAGGAGAAGAACTTAGCAGATGACACCCTCTTCACCATGTGCCCTTCTAGATGAGAGAGGAACTCTGACCATGTTCACCACGTGCCTTTCCAGATGAGAGAGAAACTCTGACTGTGTTCATCATGTGCCTTCCACTTGAGAGAGAAACCCTGAACTTCATTGGCCTTCTTGAACCAAGATTTCTTTCCCTGGATGCCTTTGATTGACATTTCTATAGTCTTGTTTTAATTGGGACATTTTTTCGGCCTTAGAACTGAAAATGAGCAACTTATTAAATTCCCCTTTTTAAAAGCCATTCCATTTCTGGTATATTCCATTCCGGCAGCTAGCAAACTAGAACACATGCCCAAATGAGGAATATGTTGTTGCCAAAATCCAAAGAGACCAACTAGGCATTGTGCCTCTTTTTTGGTCATAGGAGGGGCCAGATGCAGCAACTTATCCCTCACCTTAGATGGGCTATCTCGATATGCCCCACACAACTGGATACCTAGAAATTTCAATGAGGTGGAAGGCCCCTGTATTTCTGTTGGATTTATCTCCCATCCTCTGACATGCAAATGCCTTACCAGTAAGTCTAGAGTAGTTGCTACTTCTTGCTCACTAGGTCCAATCAACATGATATCATCAATATAATGGACCAGTGTGATGTCTTGTGGGAGGGAAAAGCAATCAAGATCCCTGCAGACAAGATTATGACATAGAACTGGAGAGTTTATATACCCCTGAGGTAGGAGACTGAAAGTATATTGCTGACCTTGCCAGCTGAAAGCAAACTGTTTCTGGTGGTCCGTACTAACAGCTATTGAGAAAAAAGCATTTGCCAGATCAATAGCTGCATACCAGGTACCAGGGGATATATTGATTTGCTCAAGCAATGATACCACATGTGGAACAGCAGCTGCAATTGGAGTTACCACCTGGTTGAGCTTACGATAATCCACTGTCATGCTTTAAGACCCATCTGTTTTCTGCACAGGCCAAATAGGAGAGTTGAATGCGGATGTGGTGGGAATCACCACATCTTAAGGACTTGCATCCTTCAAGTCCTTAAGAGTGGCAGTAATCTCTGCAATCCCTCCAGGAATCCAGTATTGCTTCTGATTTACTATTTTGCTCAGTAGAGGCAGTTCTAGTGGCTTCCACTCATCCTTTCCCATCATAATAGCTCTCACTGCACAAGTTAGAGAGCCAGTGTGAGGATTCTGCTAGTTGCTCACTATGTCTATTTCAATGATACATTCTGAAACTGGGGAAATAACTACAGAATGAGTCTGGGGCTCAGTGACCCACTGTGAGACAGACCTGAGCTAAAACTCCATTGATCACCTGGCCTCCATAAGCCCCCACTCTGACTGGTGGACCAGAGTGAGGTTTTGGGTCCCTTGGAATTAATGTCATTTCTGAACCAGTGTCTAATTTCTGAACCAGTGTCTAATAATCCCCAAAATATCTGTACATTTCCTTTTTCCCAGTGCACAATTACCCTGGTAAAAGGCCACTGGTCTCCTTGGGGAAGGCTTGGAGGAAGATTAACAGTATAAATTTGTGGCAGTGTAACAGGGTTCTCCCCGAAAGGGACCTGGCCTCCCCTTCATTCAAGGGGCTATGGGTCTGTAAACTGTCTCAAGTCTGGAAATTGATTATAGGGCCGTGACTCTGTGTCTTTGTAATTCAGGTTAGACTCCTGTTCACTTAATCTAGAACTCTTTTGTTTATACAGCTCAAACAAGAATTTAGTAGACTGCCCTTCTATTGTATTTCTAGATACCCCATGATTTACTAGCCAATGCCACAAATCTCTGCAAGTCATATAATTTTGAGTTTGCTATCTATTATAATAGCCACATCTACCCTGTCTTTGGCGATTAAGTGCTGCCACCTGGCTTCTGCCAACTCAGAATCCCATCATCCCCATTGTGTTTAAGGATTCCAGCTCAGTGACAGCAGTTCCTACAGTAATATCTGACCTACAGAGAAGTGCAACTACAGAGCTCTTCAGGGATGATGGTGCTAGTCTCACAAATTTATTCCTCACTGTTCTGGTAAAAGGTGCATCCTCTGGACATTCCTGGGGTGTAAGAGCAGGTTTTGCATGATAAATCCACTCTAACATTCCAATCTCTCTAAGCCTCTGGATCCCCTCATCTACATTATACCAGGACAGTTCTGGCATTTCAGCCTCAGGTAATGTCGGCCACCTTTTGATCCATGTTTCAACCAACCATCCAAACAAACTGTTAATACCTTTTCTAACCCCTCGAGCTATAACACTGAATGCAGAATCTCTGCTTAGTGGGCCCATATCAATAAATTCCGCCTGATCCAGCCTTATATTCCTCCCACCATTATCCCACACCCTTAAAATGCATTGCCACACATATTCCCCTGATTTCTGTCTATATAGATTGGAAAACTCACACAGTTCTTCTGGAGTATAACGTACCTCCTCACGTGTGATACTTTGTACCTCACCTTTAGGGGCCTGTTGGAACTTTAGTCTAGTCCTAACAGGCCCCTAGGTCTGGAAGAAATGAGGGGTGGTGGGGGTGGGTCATGAAAAGAATTAGAAATATCTTCCAAGCCATTTGCTTCAGGGCATTCATTTTCAGTTTCATCCGATGAAACAGGATTAATCACTCTAGGGCTAATCCCTTCAGGAGGAGGTTGGGTGGCCAACTCCTCAAGGCAGGCTGGAGGTGGGGCAGCTGTGTCCTCAGGGCAGACTATTACAGGGTTATCTAGGGAAGACTCAGCATGACCTAGGGGTTCAACCTCACCCCCAACATCATTATCAATCCATATGTCACCATCCCATTTTTCAGGGTCCCACTCCTTTTCAGTCAATGCCCTCACTTTAACAGCAGGTACCATGCAACACTGAGATTTCAGTTTACATTGTAAAGTTGCTACTCTAACAATAAGATTCTGAGTCTGATTTTCAGAGATCTCAAGTCTATGGCTACAAGAAATAAGATTTTCCTTCAGGATACTCATAGAAGCTTCTACATCTGTCAGACAGTGCTTAAGCTTCTCATTTGAAGCTTTAAGCCCATCCCTTTCACTCCTTAATGTATCCAGTGAATCTAACAACAACACGCCAACATCTCCATACCTCTTATTTCCACAAAACTCTGAAAGGTGTCAAAAATATTATCCCCCAGAGCCTGGCTTCGTACAAGTGAAGCATTAGGAGAATCAAATGGTGATATTTTGACTATCTCTTTTACCAACTCACTCCATGGACTGTAATTTTCATTCTGATTATGGGAATCAGAGTCCTTAGTGCCTCTGAGTCTGGAGTAGAAAACCACTCATGAACACCCATTTTTAAGATTCTGTTTCTTAAGAACCACTCCTGGTACCAAGTTGTATTAGTTAGGGTTCTCTAGAGAAACAGAATCAACAGGAAACACTCGCAAATATAAAATTTATAAAAGTGTCTCATGTAACTGTGGGAATGCAGAGTCCAAATCCACAGGGTAGGCTGTGAAGCCAACAATTCCAATGGAGGGTCTGGACGAACTCCACAGAAGTGGCTCACCAGCCAAAGCAGGAAGAGAGCCTGTCTCTTCGGAATCCTCCTTAAAAGGCTTCCAGTGATTATATTAAGCATTACTCATTGCAGAAGACACACCCCTGGCTGATTACAAATGGAATCAGCTGTGGATGCAGCTGACATGATCATGATTTAATTCTCTGAAATGTCCTTATCACAATAGAAGGCCAGCAGTTGCCCAACCAGACAAACAGATACCACCACTTGGCCAAGGTAACACATGAACCTGACCATGACAGTACCCAAGATTTCAGTTCTCAACTTATCACTTTCCTCTTGCATTTCTCTATAAACTTCAAGGAGAAACCAGGCTGCACTTTCCACATTTAATTTGGAAATCTCTTCTGCTAACTATCCAAGTTCATGGCTTTTAAAATCTGCCTTCCCGTCAAAACCACTAGTCCAATTTGCCAGATTATCTGCCATTTAAAAACAGGGGTCACCTAACTTCCAGTTTGCAATAACACACATCTCATTTCTGTCTAGAGCCTCTTCAGAGATATCTTTAGCGTCCGCTTTTCTACCAACAGGCTTTTCAAAGCTTTCTAGGCTTTCTCTATGAAGCTCCTCACAACACTTCCAAAATCTTCCCACTATCCATTTAAAAAAGTCATTCCAACATGTTTGGTATTTGCAAACCACAGCACCCCACACCTGGTACCAAAACCTGTTCTAGTTTGAAAGCTGCCAGAATGTGATATACCATAAATGGAATGGCTTTTAAAAAGGGGAATTTATTAAGTTATGTGTTTAGACTTCTAAGGCCATTAAAATGTCCAAATTAAAGCAAATCTTTAGAAATGTCCAAGCTAAGGCATCCAGAAAAAGATACCATTGTTCAAGAAGACCAGTGACATTCAGGGTTTCTGCCTCAACTGGAAAAGCACTTGAGAACATGGCAAAGTCTGCTAGCTTTCTCTCCAGGCTTCTTGTTTCATGAAGCTCCCAGAGGGCATTTTCCTTCTTCATCTACAAAGGTCTCTGGCTGTGTGGGCTCTGAAGCTTTTTCCAAAATGTTTCCCTCTTAAAGGTCTCCAGTAAGCACACCCCACCTTGAATGGGTGGAGACACATCTCCATGGAAACCATCTAATCAAAAGTTACCACCCACAATTGGGTGGGTCACATCTCCATGGAAACAATCCAAAAGGTCCCACCCAGCAAGAGTGAATGAGGATTAAAGGACATGGCTTTCTGGGATCCACAACAGATTCAAACCAGCACACATGGTATGTGAATATATAATAAATAGCAATAACAAATAATAAAATTAATAGGAAGAATTTTGTATCATATTGATGCCAGCAGAAGATAGGAAAGATTTAAAAGTTAGTAATTCATGGGAAAAACAGAAATGTGGAAATTGTTGTTTATAAAACCATTATCATAATAGACTAACTTCCAGATAATGAACCAAACTGGTTCAAAAACTATTCATTGGAAACATTGGAAGCCACTAACTTGAACTAACTTAACTTAAACAGAAGGATGTAGTTTGGTCTTCAGAGTTGGGAGGTTGAATTATCAATACCCTTCATTAAGATGGGGCGTTAATGCCCACTTTTTTGAGACAAGTTTGCAGAAAGGGAACCCTTGATGGGAGAAAGAAAGGAAATTTAAACTAAAAGACTTAACAGAAAAGTGGCTTGCATCAGTAATTTGAAAGAATAACTTCAGAGTCAAGAATGAAAAGGGACAAGCCAATTTTCCTCGGCAGTAATGAAAACAGGCAGGAGACTGGCAAGAGAGTGAAGCCCCGAGTAACCTGAGGGGAAGCATGTTTTCTTCCAGTGCCTGAACGAGGCACCAGCCCAGGGATTTAAGGGCAAAACTGATGTGAATGTCAAAGCAGCAAAAAGAAAATTATTCCTTCCTCTGGCTTCCATGAGTGCGTACTTAAAATATAGTACACTGTTTAAGAGAGCGACCTAGTCAGGGGAGCCTTCATACTTGGAAAGTACCTTACAGCAGTATTTAACCTGCTCCCTCTGCCTTTGTCTCTCCACCTCACCACACCCCCACGTTTCTTACTCAGTTTTTCTCACAGAGGGCCTGCCACCACCCAGAGAAAATGAAAGAAATAGGGCTTAGCTCAGCACATTGCTGACCAGACCTAAGCTAAAGGCTCACATCTGCTTCCTCTAGTGAGCAGCTCGTGTGTTCCACTGGAGAGATACCTTTGCTGAAATACCATCAAGCCTTCTATCCTATTCCTATCTTATGAGGATACATGACTTTGAAAGAAATTTTTTGTTGCCTTCCAGGTGTCTTACATGTCTGTATATTGCTTGTGTACATAAGCATGACCATTTTTAGTACCATGATTATTGTATTATCCAACTTTTATTCATATTCAGTGTGGAAACAAGTTCCAAATAGTGTCTCACTGAGTGAAAGGAGCTACTAAAATATGCATTGTTAAGGTCTTCTTCCCTCGTTTGGTGTTAATATATACCAGGTTTAAAGGTAATACATACTTGGTTCATGCAAAAATAGGATAGTTTTAATTATTAAAATATTATACATTATTAAAAATTGGACGATGTTTCCTAATTTTATTAACAAGTAAATATTCAGTCTACCAGTTCAACACGAACCAAAGTTGTACAATACCTTTATCCCTATATAACGATGAAAAAAATCTAAGATATTCAGAAAGTCAAAAATCTAAAGCCAGACTAGTTGATAGTAGCACAATAATATAAGTACACTGAATGAAGCTTAAAGTGAGTTTGGTTGAGAAGAGCTGGTGGTATGTATGAAACCAGTAGGAAAGATAGCAGAAAAAGACTGAAACAGTGTAATTTAGAAATCATGTCCTAGAGTGGATAATGATGGTGATTAAATGTACAAATATAAAAACATTTTTGCATGAGGGAGAACAAATGAATGTCAACATTGCAAGGGGTTGAAAATGGATGGTATACCAGAAAAGGTATGGTCAATGCAAGCAAGGATCTGTAGTCAACAATAACATTGTAATATACTTACACTGAATGTAACAAAGGAATTATGCCAAAACTAAAAGTCAACAAATGAGGGTGGAGAGGTATGGGGGAGGGGTATGGAGTCAATGCAGAAGAAAAAGAAGTGTCTTTGTATAAATAGACATGCAAAGTCTTTGTATAAATAGACATGCAAAGTCAACTTAGGTTGGATTGTATGATGTGCGAATAAAATTATTTAAAAATGAACAGAGAACTTCAATCTCTGTGCAAGACCAAGGAGAGAGGTGTTTATTTGGTGCAAAATTTCTATTTTTCATAGCACATTATCTAATTTAACTTGCACGGTCAATTTACTTGAACACCGTAATTACATGGTGTGCTGGTTTGAAATGTGTGTACCCTAGACGGGCCATGTTTTAATCCTAATTCCATTTTGTAAAGGCAGCCGTTTCTTCTAATCCCTATTCAGTAACGTATGTTTGAAGCTGTAATGAGATCATCTCACTGAATATGTGATTTAATCAGGAGTGGCCGTTAAACTGGATTAAGTGGAGGCGTGTCTCCACCCATTTGGGTGGATCTTGATTAGTTTCTGAAGTTCTATAAAAGAGGAAACATTTTGGAGAATGAGAGAGATTCAAAGACAGCAGAGAAGAATGACATAGCCACGAGAAGCAGAGAGTCCATTAACCAGCGACCTTTGGGGATGAAGAAGGAAAGTGCCTCCTGGGGAGCTTCATGAAACAGTAAGCCAGGAGAGAAAGCTAGAAGATGATGCTGTGTTCACCATGTGCCTTTCCAGAGAGAGAGAGAAGCCCTAACTTATGTTCACCATGTGCCTTCTCACTTGAGAGAGAAACCCTGAACTTTATTGCCTTCTTGAACCAAGGTATCTTTCCATGGATGCCTTTGATTGGACATTTCTATAGACTTGTTTTAATTAGGACATTATCTAGGCCTTAGAACTGTAAACTAGCAACTTATTAAATTCCCCTTTTATAAAAGGTGTTCTGGTATATTGCATTCCGGCAGCTAGCAAACTAAACTTGTGGAATTTTGACTAGGGAGTAAGATCTTGGGATGCACCAATATATCCCAAGGTAATGTGGGCAGAGAATTAAAAAAAAAGTATTTGCAAAGTCCCCTTGATGGACTGAGAAGAAAGGAGAAAATATTAAACTTCCCCACCTGGGGAATTCCTGATATTCTCTCAAGCAGTGGGGGCAACCAATTCAATAGTTTGAGCCCTCAATATTGAGGCTCGCCCATATGAAACATATTCCTGCAAAGAAGAAGCTAAGCTTACTGATAATTATGCCTAAGAGAGATGTGGCATCTCTCTCTAAGCCAACTTGGCAGGTGAACTCACTGTCTTGCCCCCTACGTGGTACATAACTCCCACGGGCGTAAATTTCCCTGGCAACGTGGGACCTGATTCACAGGGATGAGCCGGCATCATGGGAGTGAGAAAGCCTTCTTAACCAAAAGGGGAAAGAGAGAAATGAGACAAAGTAAAGTCTCAGTGGCTGAGAGATTTCAAACTGAGTCAGGAGTTTATCCTGGAGGTTAGTCTTACACATTAAATATCCATTTTTAGTTTATGATGTATCAGAGTGGCTAGAGGGAAGTACCTAAAATTGTTGAACTGTGTTCAGTAGCCTTGATTCTTGAAGACTCCGTAACTATGTAGCTTTTACAATGTGACTATGTGATTGTGAAAACTTTGCTCCTTTTATCCAGGGTATGGATAAAAGTAAAATGATGAGTAAAATAAATAGATAAATAATAGGAGTAAAGGGTAAAAATTGGGTAGACTAAATTACTGGGAGCCCAAGAGAGGGAAGGATAAGGGATATGGGATGTACGAGTTATTTTTTTTCTTTTTGTTTCTTTTTCTGGAGTGATGCAAATATTCTAAAAATGATCATGGTGAAGCATACACAATAATGTGATGATATTGTGAGCCATCGATTGTATAATGTGGTTGTACTGTGCGTGTGTGGATATTTCTCAATAAAAATATGTGAAATATATATATATATATTAATTTTTTTTTTTAATCTAAAGCCAGGATTTGTCCTTGATCATCTGAGGTGTTTATACAGGTGCATCTAATTTTAAGTAAGCCTTATAAATGAAACTATAATATAAATATTTAATTAGTTGATTGGTTATATGCATTCTAATTTTTTTCATTTAACATAAAGATGGGCAGTAGTAAAATTCTCTAATATGTTCAATATAGAATTTGACCTCTCAACACTTTTTTTTTTATATCAGGGTAGACTGTTTTTACCAGAAATAAAAATACATTATAAAAAAGCATGGGGGGGGCGGGCCATGGTGGCTTAGTAGCAGAGTTCCCTACTGCCATGCCGGAGACCTGGGTTTGATTCCCGATGCCTGCCCATGGAAAAAGAAATATATATATAGATAGATAGATAGATAGATAGATCATTCAATAAAAGTAACAGCAAACTAGTTAGCTATTTTGGGGAAAAAATCACGCTGGATCTTAGCACATTTACCATACAATAAGATAAATTTCAGGACAATTACAGATTTAAATATAAAAATAAAATAAAATAAAACCCATAAAGCACTAGAAGAAATGTTTTTATATGTGAAATATTTTTATAATCTTACTGTGCAGAAGATTTTTCTAAGCTTGATACAAATCCAGAAGTCTTGGAAGGGAAATGTTGTTAAATACATTTAAAATGTTAAATGCTTAAAATTCTATAGATAAAGCCAAATACAACTGAAACTGGGCAAAATATTTTCAACACATGTATTCAACACAAAGTATTAAATTCCTTAATATAAAAAAAAAACTTTTAAAATCAGAAAATTAAGGTCCAAGAACACAAGAAAATTGGAGCCATTTTACTGTAAATGCCATTACATGTAAATGGCCAATAAATATAGGAACAGGTCAATATTACCTGTAATTAAAGAAAACCAAAAAAAATGACATTTTTACCTATTAGATATGAGAAAGTATTAATAGATATACAATGTAAAGACCTGTAGAAAAATATTAGTTAATATTACTTCCTCTTTTCATTTCACAAAGTCCATATTTTTGTTCTAAATATATTATGTGAAAAATAAGAGCCAGGTTGCTTTGGAAATGATTGCCTAGAGCAGTGGTTTTTAAGCTTTTGTGTCCATCAAAAAACCCTGGAGTGGTTGCTAAAACAGATTGCTGGGCCCCACCCCAGGTATTATGATTCAGTAAACCTAGGAGATGGACCCAATAATTTGCATTCCTAACAAATTCACCAGTGATGCTGATATTGCTGGTTCAGGAATCACACTTACAGAACCACTGACTTAGAATACCTTTATATTACAAAATTATGTAATACCATCTTGTTAAGGAGACAAATAGAGCGACAGGCTAAACTGATGAAAACTAGTACAAAATGTGTAAAGACAAAAAACTTTGGGTTTTATTTGAATGCCTTTCTCCTTCTAAATGTATACTAATAAGTTACTCCTAAGCAATAAAATAATCACACTGGTCATAAAATCAGATTTGACTTATCTTTTTATCTTTTTGCATTTTCTAATGTACTCTTGCTTGAAAACTTCTTTTATTTTGGATCCCTTGTGTCTAAGTAGTTTAAGTAACTGAAATATCATATGGTAAATAGAAGTGCGTCCCATTCAAAGTGTTAGGTATGTAACATTCTGGTAAATTATTATTTCTTTTAAAGAGGCTTCAAAAACTTTAAATTTTTCAGTTTTATATAAAAAGGTAGGTTGGTGAATTAATGAAAGTAAGTATATGTTAAGATTATGTTTTTAAATCTTTGTTGTCCTGATAATATTTTCATATTCACTGTCTTTGTTTTAGGGGTAGCAAGACATTTCTGACCATCTCTTGGGCTTTTGGACGTTTTGAACAACTTTAGGAATTTTTAAAGAAAACCACTCTTTTTATTTATATTTCTCTATGGCCACAATTATAATATAAATAATTCTAACTTTTACCAATAATTGTAGAAAACTTTTAAATCTTTCTTTACTTTCTCTAATAGGATCTTTCCTAAAGTGGTCCCAAGAAAAGATGAATATTTGCTTCTTGTAAATTTTATTAAATGCCAGGTAAAATAAATATCAAGGAGTGTCAGTCATATCAGTTTTTCCCTATCCTCAAAAGTTCTATCACCATCATCAAATTAGCAAGAAGCATTTTTAAGCATTTGCACTAAAGATAACAGTGACTTAAGGTCCCCAGTAGGGCAGCAAAATTAACAAATGAATTAATTAACCCTTGTTTACATTCTATTTCAAAGCCAAGATTTTAAGTAAAGCCTTTGTCAAAGGTATTAACTGAGCTTGGTTTACAAACTAAAAGTGCAAGACCTGTGACAGCCAAATGCTTTGTGGACTGCAATCAGGAAAAACCTTCCTTAATTAACTCTGGGGATTAAGGGGTAAATAAAAAGATCATTGCAGAATTTACCAATTGTTCTTCCCAGATTTGGGTCTTAGCAGGTATTTAGGTATGTGTTGAATAACTTAAGGGACCATGTGGCTTTTAACAAAGGAAAGAGGGCCAGATTTCAAGTCAGGTAATTGGAATCAAGTCCAAAGTTGATCACTACCTTACTAACTCTGGGACCAGATAAGCCTCCAGTTTTTTGTTTTGTTTTCTTATTAAAAATGGGAAAACAAGTATGCCTAATTCAGAAAGCTGTTGTAAAGATTTAAGATAATGTATGTAAAAACATAGGCAAAGGGCCATACAAATGTCTAATTTAAATGTTCTCTAATTTTACAATTTGACTCTTAACTGTACTTGCATTTACCATTCAGAACTATTGGAATAGCTTTACAAACTAGCAGTGCACACCTAAATTGACCAGACATTTGTCCAAAGAAGCTGGATCTTTTCTAGTCTCATACAATTCCAAACAAATCATATGGATTCATTTTTTAGTCCCACCCCTGCCTTTCCACAGCCAAAAATAAAGATCACAAGAAACAATCCCAAATGTGATATGCCCAAATGTACTTTCTTTTTTACTCCACATTTCTGTAATTCAGCATTTTCAGACCCCATTCTCTCTGCCTCCCCATCCCTCCTGCTCTTCTGATGCCCCTTCAATACTGAACACTACAGAGGGACATTTGGAGAGCCCAGATTTCTGGTAACCCAGGGGCAAGGCTTGACTAGAACCAGCACTCCTCTGGACAGTGGGGGTGAAAAGTGGACTCACTCCACAGCCCTCAGCACCAACCATAATCAATTTCTTATTGAAATTGCATGTTAACCTTTCTTTATTTTAACCCTCCTACTCCCCCCAAAAGAATGGATCAATAAGATCTTGTAATTTGTTAAAATTATGTGCAATTCTTTTTACCTTAGAACACTTAAGTCACATGTTCTATGTATTCTACTGAACAGCACACATATACACATATAAATTTAAGTACATAAATAGCACATACACACACTTGCAGGCATACACCATACATGATATTGGCTGATTTTCTATTTAAGCAAATTATAAATTGTTTGCTTACACAATAACAAAAGACAGTGCCAACCCAAAATATTCAAATAACCAAGCCCCAATAACCACCTCTCTTAACTAAGAGATTTAAATAATCATCTTGGTTTCTTGGAAAAACCAATAATGGCTTATGGCCATATGCGGTGCCATACGTAGTAACCATACACGGAACCACATTCGCATGCTTGTGGCTAACATGCACCCCTTTCATTGTAGGCTCTGCAGAGTGGAAATCAGCCAAAGCTCTATCCTCTTCGGTGAGACTGTCCTTTGGCTTGTCAAAGACCCAGCCAAACTGAAGCCTGAATTTCAATCCAAATGAAATATCTGAGACCATTGCTTGAGCCAAAACTAAAAATGTAGAAGAACCCATCACAAACAGAGCAGAAACATTTCAGTGACCTCAACTTGGGGTAGAGGCCATTTGTGGTTTCCTGTGACCTCTTGTGTGCCCCTAGAATCTGGAAGGTGCATGCAAAGTCATTGAGCCTGTCTCTAATTGGTCTCACATCATCAGCTTTCCAGAACAGGAAACTGTCTGCAGCCAGAAATTCTTATTTCCTTGCCATAACACTTGAGAAGCTAACCTTTTCCCCCTGCTCATATTTAGTTCTGTTACTTTGTAACAGGTTAATTTTCTTGGTTTTGATAACTATAATAAGAACATCATATCTGTCCCATCTCTTGGCAATTTACTATTAGATCTCTAGGTTATGAACTTCTCCCTCACTTGCCATGGGTCAGCAAGCTAATTTTTAGGTTGAAGACAGTTCATAAAATGTTTAGAGTCTCATTCCATGTGCATTTACTAAGACATGGAGTGGGATTTGTGTTGCCCCAGTATGGTGATGTCCCTTGCCCCTTTCCCAAGGTTCACACAGGTAATTAGTGTGACTTTCACAGAAGCAGTCTTCTCAAGTCCTTCTTTCCTAGTCTCATAACCTAGGGTATATCCAGTGCTGATGTGTACCTGGTTCACTCCAGTATGGCTCTCCCAATTATTAAAACACAAAAATACTTCCATATGGATTAATAAATGGTTGCTACACTAGCCACCCCACCCCCACCCCCAGAAAAATTCCCACAATATTTAACAGTTCTATATTTTTCTTGGAGGGGGTGGGTGCTGATGAGAGTTGGGGTAGGTTTTAAAAGGGATCCTTTGTGTTTATTTGAAATTTTATGAGACAAAGACAGGCAGGTCCTTTTGGCCACACTCCTGATAGAGTTACATGGACCAGTTCAAATAAGCTGTTTCATAGCTTGATTAATCAATGCAAATAAAAGTAAACTTAAAAGTAGTGCTTTAACCCTTAATGTTGAACTGTCGGTCCCAATATGGTCAATTTAAGGCTTTCTGAGCGGGGAGACAACACAGTTACATTCTTACTATTAATGCACAGACTTGGGACAAGAAAATTGGAAGGAGAAGGATAAATCCCGAATAGCCTTTTCTCCTCAGACAAAATCTGCAAATTAGAGGGATTTTTAGACATCATCTTATCCAGCCTTCTCTTTTACTTCTACAGAGTGAGACTCATAGATAAAGCAACTTGCCCAAAATCCCAGTGATGTCAGACCCATTTGGTCCAAATCCTCAGGGCTCTTCATTCTTCCTGCACTCTTCTCTCTGCAGCAAGCAGCTTCCTTGATATTTTACTGGTCTTTAATTGTAGAGGTTACTGAAACCTAAATGCTTCACAGATGAATAAAAGCAATTTATTTTATGAAGCAAATATCATTGCTGAGTGACCTAGATAGGGTGTGAAGAAGCAGAAGACACCACAGAGAAACAACCAAGAGGTTCTTGGCCAAAGAGCAAATAAATGCAACTGAGGCCAACCACCAGGATGACTTTCCAGTAGAATTGAAAAATCAGAGTAAGTTGATAAAAAGTTAATGGTTACTAATCCTGCTCAAACGCTTCCAAAAATTGAAAAGGAGGAAACACTGTCTAACTCATTCTATGAGGCCAAAAAAACACAGAAAACTACAAGTGTTGGAGAGGATGTGGAAATAAAGGAACACTCATTTGTTGGTGGTGGGATTGTAAAGTGGTGCAGCAGCTGTGGAAACCAGTCTGCCAGTTCTTCAGAAGCTAAGAATAGAAGAGCCATGTGATCCAGCAATCCCACTATTAGGTATATACCAATAAAACTGAAGGCAGGGGCATAAACAGACATTTGCACACCAATGTTCATAGCGGCATTATTCACAACTGCCAAAAGATGAATGCAACCCAAGTGTCCATCAACAGATGAATGGATAACCAAAATGCGGTATATACATATGATGCAAAATTATTCATCTATAAAAAGAAGTGAAGTCCTGATGCATGCAACATGGATGATGCTTGAGGGCATTATGTTGAGTGAAATAAGGTAGACAGAAAAGGACAAATATTGTATGATCTCACTGCTGTGAACTAATTATGGTAAGCAAGCTCCAAAGACTTAGAGTCCAGAATATGAGTTACCAGGGGATAGATTGGGGATAAAGAGGGGGAAGTTGATGTTTAACTTGTACAGAATTTCTATTTAAGTTGATGATAAAGGTTTGGAAATGGATGGTGGTGATAGTAGCACATTATTGTATAGTATAATCAACAGCACTGAAGTATACAGCTGAATTTGGTTAAAAGAAAACACTTTAGGGTGCGTATATTGTTAGAATAAAAATTAAAAGAAGAACATTAGTTACTGAGCAATGCACATAATCATGTCATGGGTATTAACTTCTTAAATGATGCTCAGAATATTTTTAGAAACCACTAGATGCTTCATGCTGGTTTTAGCTTTTTTTTTTTTTTTTTTAACATGGGCAGGCACCGGGAATCGAACCCGGGTCCTCAGGCATGGCAGGCAAGCATTCTTGCCTGCTGAGCCACCGTGGCCCGCCTGGTTTTAGCTATTTTAATCAAATGATGTGTTAAACAAATATATTTGTGAAAATTATGTACACTCTGCTGGACCTTATTGGTTGCTGAGAATATAAACCAGGAGGTAGCACTTGCAAATTCTATTTCAGGGAGGGGATATTTAAGGTATCCCTGCGTACCTCCTCTGTAATATCTTTTCCAGATAGATGGTTCTCAACCAGAGTGATTTTGCCCCCCACTCCTTGGGGCATTTGGCAGTGTCTAGAGTCATTGTCACAGCAGGAGGAAGGGGGGGGGGAGATTGCTACTGGTGTCTAGTGGGTCATGGCCAGGGATGCTGTATATATACTGGAGTGCACAGGACAGCCCCCACAACAAAGAGCTATCGGCCTCAAGTGTCACTTGTACAAAGGTTGAGATCACTGGATTAAGTAAAGCAGTGGATGTTTTCAGGGACTTACTGGATGGCTTTGGACAATAGCTATTGCATTGTCTAGGACACTGGAAAGGGAGGATATATAAGGTCTGGTTTCTGTGGTGTATGGTAGCAACCGAAAAGCAGGGAAACTGCTAGCGTCTGGGACTGAACAACTTAGAAATGAAGATGGTAGTTCTCATTTGATTTAACACTCAGGAACACTGAAAGCACATTTTCTCTTTCATTACCTGTTGTAATTTTCAGCAGAAAATTCACTTTCCTGTCAGCAGATATGATTGCCTTGGTAGAAATGACTTATATAAAAGGTATGTAAAAGGGTGTGTTAAATCATATTTAAATACAAGCCAATGAATCTTTTTGAAGCGAAAGTTCTTTTTTTAAAAATAGTTTTATTCTGAGAGGAACACACCTATATATTGTATTTTTCAAAGGCAGTACTTTATTTTTCCTGCACAGTACATTTTTAAAACAGAACTCCATATGCTTTATATAAGCAAACAGTTTCTCTTCCTTCTTTCTTTTCCTGCTGTTATTCTTTCCTTTAAAAAGAAAATGGGGGAAACAACTAACAGTAGACTCTGTGAATTTAGGAAGGTCATTGTGTGAGCAATCACTTCAAAAGATCCCTGCTGGGTTACAAATTGTTAGAAAATGGGACTTGGTTCTATTTTGAAATCATTAATTTTTTTTATCTCATGCTTTTTTCAGTTACTGACCTTTGATTAGAAAGAGCAGGTGTACTTGGTCCCTCCATCACCCCATGGGTAATTGTTGCACCAGAAATATCCGATAAGACTCAATCTCTTCCCTCACTGGTATCCTAGTATCAGTAGAGATAAAGGAATGGGCACTGAAGGAACCCAGTGTTTTTTCTCCTTATCAATCACTACCTGAGGGCAACATCCTAGGTGTATAAATCACTGACTAAATGAGCAGGGCAAAGGGGGCAGGAAGGAGGAAATGTATTTGATAAAGTTACCATTAGTGTCAGTTTAGTGATAGGAAATGTTGAGGTGTTACCTACTGGGGACAAAGCCACAGCCATTGAGGAGGGGCTGGCCCAGACAAGAGAAGAACTAGGAAACCAGGCAGGGCCTGACCTTCATCTCCACTGGGAAGAGGGAGGGGGATTGGGAGAGGTAGATGAAAGAGATGAGTTCCGCTATGTTGACTGCCCTGGCAGTCTCAAGGAAGCAGATGCTGGAGGCCCCTGTGAGAGATGGGGTTGTGCTTACCTTCTCTGTACAGCACTTTTACATTTGCAGAGTCCTTTCACCATACACTTGCCGGTTCTAGTCTCACAGCAAGTGAGTAGGAAGGAGGCCATCATTTAATAGATAAGAAAACCAGAGCACCAAGCGAATAAATAACTTGCCCAAGTTATTTGTGATCTGAACCAGGTATTTCAACTCAGAGCCCTGCATTTGCCCACACAGTGGTCCACTACTCTGGCTCAGATGACCAAGCCTCAGCCCCCAGCATGATGACAAGGAACAACCTTAGTGGAGCCACCAGGAGTCCTGGGTTCTAGTCATAACTCTCTTCAACTCACTGTGTTC
This sequence comes from Tamandua tetradactyla, assembly GCF_023851605.1. Taxonomy (NCBI): domain Eukaryota; kingdom Metazoa; phylum Chordata; class Mammalia; order Pilosa; family Myrmecophagidae; genus Tamandua; species Tamandua tetradactyla. Next base: position 183,205,429 of record NC_135329.1, on the reverse strand, counting down.
CTGAGAGATAATCACTAGCCCTCATGAAGTCTCAGTCTTCTCATCTGTGAAATGAGGGGTTTGACTGAGATGGCCTCAGGTCACTTTGATGACATGGGGGAAGTCAAATTGAAATGACTCCCAGAAAGCAAGCTGGCAGCCTGAGGGGCCCACTTCGAGGAGCAACTTTAGCCTTATTAAGCATTTGCCATGTGCCAGAAATTGTCCTAAATGCTTGATCCCTTGTCTCATTTGAGCCTCACAACACCCTATGAGGTGGGTACTAATGTTACCTCCATTTAACAGACAAAAAAACTGAGGCTCCAAGAGTTAGAGTAACTGACTCAAGGTCATTCATCCAGTAAGCGATTTGAAACTGGGGTTTGAAGTCCGGCCAGCTAAGTCTTTGCCTACTCTCCTAACCACTCTGTTTTACACAGTCTAGAAAGTTCAGCTGGAGCAGAGACGGCTGGCTGCAGTAAACCTCTTTTCTTATGGTCTCTCAGCTGGTACAGCCACCAGTGTCTCTACCCCCTTCTACCTTCTGGTCAGGATAAAAGGGTGGGTGGGAAATCCCCCTTTGGCCATCCACCTTCCCCCCAATCCTGAGTAGTGCCAGGGGCAAGTCAGTAGCAGGCTAGGCCACAGAGCCCTAAAGACATCCTGCACCTGGGACTGAAACTTAAGATACTATCAGAAAATAAAGTGCGAAGAGGAGTCCTTGAGGACTGGTTTCCTCATATCCCTTTACAACCAATCCAAGCTGGCCCTCTTTGGATGGTGTTGGTTGAAGAAAATCATGCCAGTGATTCCCTGGGCTCCTGGAATGAGGTAAAAATTTCATGTCACTCACATGTGAAGAGATGAGAACTTAATCCACATCATCAATCCACCCACTCAAGTGGCTTATATTGTGCTTGTCAGTTACTCATTATTAAAAATTTTGCAGTAAAAACAAGCCATTCAGACTCCTGTGCAGGCTCCCACGAAGCAAAACAATAAACCAGTCATCTGCCTGGAATGTCTCCTCTGTATAAATTACAGTATCTGTTGTGTTGTTTTTTTAAAAAAAAGTTTTCTTCCACACTTGCTCAAGTTTGATTGTTTCCACTTATGTTCTAAAGGTAGACTCTTAGGTGGAAGATTTTGCTTGACATTTAAATATTCACAAGAGTAACAGACAACAGGATATAATTTTAAAAATGAAAATCTGTCACTTTATCTTTTCAAACTGTCAAATAAAGGTAGTGAGTTAACAGGGAACCACTTAGCTCATGTTAACTGAAGTCGAAAGCTTCGTTTTCACAGATGTGAATTGTAACTCAGGTTGTCATGTGTACGGAACATTTTGAGTTGGTGAGACACTTGAATCTCATTTTCTGTCTCTTCACCCTAGAGTTATTGCCCACACTTCTTTCTCAATGCAGACGGAATTAACACAGGCTTAATGCTCTGTCCATTTTCGCCATAATCATAGAGTAGTTAGTGAACTGCTGATTCCACTCCACTTATTAGCCATAAGCCTCTCCCTAACAAGGGAAAAAAAATTGTTTTTCAAGTGAAATTCAACCCAGAGCATTTTGGAAAAGAAAACATCCCGTTTCTGACTCACTTCTCTTCCCGGTGGTAGGGTTATCCAGAATAACATTTGTACCCCTGGCTGCACCAGAGACAAGTGGCTCAAGCTGCCAGAAGCCCACGGGGCTCCTAGTGTTTGTGTCTTGCTCATTTCAGTCTTGCTCATCGTATCCATGGTTGGATTTTGCAGGTGTGAAAGCTGTGGAGCCGTTTTCCATTCTGAATGCAAAGAAAAGGCAGTCCCATGTCCGAGGTGTGTCCGCCGAGAGCTGCAGAAGAAGCAGAAGTCTTTCTGGCGGAGGCTGAACATGGACGAAAGCCTGGAAGAGGCTTGCAACCTGTTTGAGCTGTCCTACCAGAACCCCTGACTCGGCGGGAGCCCAAAGACCAGAGAGTCAGCTGTCAGTGCTCTGTCAGCCCTTGAATGGCTTCCTAACAAGCCAGTTAGACTCTTTTGGAAGAAGAGTATGTCTAATCTTCAGCTAGATATAGATATATATTTCTATAAATACATACATACCTATACATCCCGTATGTATGTTCTGCATAAATTGTCTAAAAGGTCCGTGGAGCCTCTGTGACTGGAAAACATACCAATAGCTGACTTCCACTTAACCATGAATTTCAGCTGCTTGCTCCCAAGCAAAACATGGTTTACACTTAATGCTTTATAGTGTGTATTTTTTTCTTTTTTTTTTCCTCAGGGGCCATTTTCTTACACAGTACACAGGAGGAGGCATTTCCTGCCTCACTTGTGTCACTGGGGGGGGAGAACGAATGTTCTCTCTCATTCGGAGAACAGCACTTTGGGTCATTTTTGTGTTATTTATTTTTAGCGTTCACAGAGGCTGAGGTAACTGAGGCAAGACACATTATCACCTATTTCATAAGAAAATCTTAAAAACACAGGAACGACTCCTGGGTCCTTCCAGGACTGTCAATGTCTTTGTCTCTTACCTCGGTTCTCTCACAGAGGTGGGATTGTCTGAAGAACCAAATGGCCCTGAAACCAGGAGCACGAGCTCCCTCTGACAGAAAGCATGCGCCCCTTATTTATATGAGGAGAGCTGGTTCTGGTTTCAAAGTTGATCTCAGAAAGTTTTTTTTTCCCTGAGAAAAGAAGAGAACTCTGCGACAAATAACTGCATGTTGTCATTTGTTTGCTGGTATGAATCCCACTATCTGCCTAAGGATTTGACTCATCACCATATTCGCCGGTTTGTAAACAAGGCTTTCTCAAGAACAGTTTTCCAAGAGTTTGATGGGTGATATTTATGATTTTTCAATGGTGCTGGCCTGAGTAAACTTCCTGGAATTGCTGTTAAATACATCAGCCAGCAGACTGGTAGATAGGGTCTGTGGTGCATCCACTCCAAGAGGCAGTCTTCAAATACTTTTCACAGGCTCCTGCAGTTCTTACCTGTTCATTTGAAATGCTTTATGCCTCACTGTTCTTCTGCATTCTCCTTTGGGTGTCTGTCAATTTTACCCCTTCTCTCACATTTTTAAACAATTGTTTTAAAGATCAGAGTACTTTAAAATGCCAACTTTAAGCTATAAAGAAAATACCAAATTTACAAATACAAACTTATAATTACTGAATTAAATCTGATATTGTTTAAAATATATATATGTATAATTGCCACCTTAAAGCAAAATAAAAAGTGCTAAAATAAATAATATAACAGAAGTAAGGAATATAATTAACTGCTATGCTGTTTGGCAGGATAGTGGGCTCCCACCACAGTGGCCTTTGAGGAGCCCATGTAGGAGTCACTGTGACCAAAATGACAGGTAGAATGGCATGGAAGAGTTAACCTCTATCTTAACTCTTTCTAGAACAGAAAAATACGCTTATACTGAAACAGTTCACAGCTGACTGTCTGAGAAGACCTTATGTGTTTCACCACAGAGCAGGTGCCCTCAGCTGTCATGATTTGGTAGGTTCACTGCTTTTAGGATCTAAAGAATCAGTGGCTCGCAAAGTACTGTACATGGTACATTTAAGCCCATCTCTCCGTTCTCCCACACGTTGCTTCCTCTGCATCCCAACTCATGATACTTTCATCTGTTTCAAAACAGGCCATTTCAGCCTGGCTTTTGTGCAGACTCTTAGAATTGAGTATTTTACCTCTCAAGCCACACCAGTTCCTCCGGTCCCAGACACACATTTCAACTTAGTAGCTCACCACCATACATTTGTTTTCTGATTATATAGTAGCTGTAACCAAGGCCTGAAATTGTATTAAGAGGCCGGGTCCCCCAAATAGTCAGCAGCTTCATTAAAAAAAAAAAAAAAGTCCAGGGACCTATTCATGAAAAGCCTCATAGTGGCTTACTTTTACTCATGGAAAAAGGGGTTGACTCTCCCCCAATTCTAGTTTTAGAGATGTGGCATGCAAAAGAAAAGAAAAAGGGTGGAAAATTTCTAACAAGCACTTGGCAAACAGGCAAACAAATTCAATCATCTCCTCTTTCTTCCTCCCCTTCGTGAAATACAGTATTTATATTTTCCAGCTTCAGAGAAGGTAGAACATGATCTTTCACGAGAGAATTATAGACCTGCTTATTATAAAACAGATGTGCTCCAATGGCAAAGTGCCTTCTCCCTCCGCCCCCCAGCTCCCTGTCACTGTAGCTTACTTTTGCCATTGCTATAATTAATGTATCTCTGATTCCAGCTGTCAGCAAAGCCATCCCAGCACACTGCATTTGGAGACCTGAAGTAAGGACCATCTCCTCCCCTGCTAACAGGATTTGCTCTCTGCACAGAATTCCCTGTTCCAACCTACATGCACCCATGCAGGTTAGACCTGCCAATAGTCAAGGGTGAAATTCTGGATCCCTGCTCTAAATGTCTTTGATTCATTGATGCCCATATAGAGGGCCCTGATAAATATTAGCAGACCCTGTGAACGCCTACAGAGAATTTTCCACCCACATCATTTTACTGCTTATTTTCAAAAGGGAAAAAACCTAGATGTGCCATCACGGTCAGCTACCCAGGAATGGAACTGTATCTCAGCTGCTTCTGTTTTCTCTCCTTCTCAACACCCGTGACGGTCTGCCTGGTGCTGGCCGCAGGCCTCCACTGACGCCCTCGGCCACCACTGCCAAAGCCTGACAGGACGAGTAGAGCCTGCTTAGGGATGATGTCTGCCATGACAACTCGAGATTGCTATTTTCAGCCCAGAATGTCTTAGGGCACATGAACACCCTTACTGTTTTCAACTGTAACAAATTACGAGGTACACTGTTAGGTAATTGTTGGGTAATTGTTCCACTGCTTAGAAGCTGTCCAAACAAAAGCAAAGCTGTGGATTACCACCTCCATAAAACCAAGCTAATCCCCACTTTACCTCATGTTCCATTTTTCATCCGTATTAAATATCTTTACACATAAAGCATATAAGAAAATGGCCAATTAATCTCCTGGAGCTGGAAGCTGACTCAGGGGAACCTCATTTCACTGAAAGGTCCATTCCCTGGTCTAACACTTGAGGAAATCCCTCCTAGCAGTGCCAGAAACTCAAGTGTGGGACAATCCAACCCTGGTGAAATGTTGGCATCTAAGGCTGCAGTAAAGAAGCCAGTTCCTAAAATAGACACCAGTTTGCACCACTGCAGGAGGGCTACAAAGTACTTAAGAAGCAGTCAACTGGAATGGGAGTAGCATTCTTTCCAGGGCTGTTTTTCCCCAAAATTGAAAGTCACTTTATATGAAAAACGTGTAAACTCTCAACTCCCCCCTTGCTTCTCTGTCTTTTCAGGAGACTACAGGCATTTGCATGTCTGTAATGCTAAAGAGAAGTCTTTGGGAGTGATTAGCTAGGAGGGTAATGGCTCTTTGGTTCTTTTAGACTAGGCTTCCACCAAAAAAGGAGTATAGCTAGTGCTTGGGATTTGTGGCTTTCAACACAGTGGTGTCCCTCAGACTCCTGAAAAGGGACTGTGCCGTGATTTCCTTCAGCTGAAAGGAGAACAGAAGAGTTTCTATCACTTTCGGAGATATATCCAGCCCTTGCTAAGCCCCCCACCCACCCCCACACACACCCCTGACAGCATCCTGCTTCCATTTACCTCTCTGCATGTGTACACGCTGAACATCCACACAGGGTACTTCCTGCCCTGGCCGTCTCGAAAAGATGTGGCTTCCAAACCTGTGGGTACGTTCTCTAACCATTGGCCAAAAAGGGCCATATGTAAATTAACTTACAGGGGTAAACCTGATGAGCTGCCACACTGAACACTCCCTACAAAGGGTTAGGTGAGGAAGTAGAGGTACACTCTCCAGTTTAGGTTAAAGCCAATGTTGCTGTCAATATGTTTGTGCAGAATTATTTATTTTCACAGATTTACTGCACTTTATTGAAATAGCTAGATTATGAAATAAATCTTCAACTCCTGATTCTAATTCTACCTGGAGTCAACACAGAGGTTTTTGTTTGTTTTTGGTTTTGTTTGGTTGGTTTTGTTTGTTTGTTTTTACTTCTCACAGTGAAAGACTGCTTACGTTTTATGTCTCATTTCTTTTCTTACTCTGAAGTAGAGAATTTGGGGCAAGACTAAAATGAACACTTTCTTCCTTGGAATGAAATGAATGATTATCTGCACTTTGTTTTCCTTTTCTTGGTACTTGTCAACAACAGGGTAGGTAGGAGCTTGCTATGTAGTGCACCTTCCCAGTGCTTCCAACCCACAGTCCAGGAGAACTAACTGCCACAGGGTGACTCTAGTAATGGGAGATGTAAGCCCTGCTCGGTTAACCTGAACAGACAAGTTTCATTTCTGTCATGTGGAACATTATGTTGACAGTTAGGTCCCAGCACCCAGCAATCTTCTTAAATGGTAGGAGATTGTAATTTCATGTGATTCAAAAATCTCTAACTTGGAAGTTTTTTCCTTAGTATGTTTCAGTGGGTGCATGATCGAGGTAAAATCCAAGTCAAAAGAAAAGAGTGGAATACTCTCAGAAGCACACCTGTAGTTGTCCAGCGTTTTCTTTAAAATGGATTGTAAGTGGCTATGTTAGGTGGTAGGTTCCTCATAAAGTGGCCTCTGATGTAATGGAAGGTGTTTGTGAAACTCAAATGAGGAGACTGACTACCAGTTTGTTTTGGTCCCTTCCTATGGGAAGACAGCCATTGGCTGTTCATCTTCTTAGAAAAGTATGGTGTGAAGCCAGTTGTTGCCCAGGGTACAAAATTCAGGCACCTACAGAAACTCTTGGCACAGTGAGGATTCCCTCCTAACTCTTTTCCATAGAGCTGCACACCAGCCTCTCTCCTCTTCCCTTGATCTTCCTGGCCACTGGTCCTAGTTCCTGGCACAGATTCAGGCTTTGTGACCTGTAAACCAGCTAGTAGACACCTGGGGCCTTGTGGCTCCTTCTTCATCTCGGCCTTCCCCTTGTTTCTTTCCCGTAGGAGTGCCTTATAGTACCGTCTAGTGTTGCTAGGCTTGTCTATCTGACCCACTTGAAGCCTGCAGGACTCTTTGCCTAAATATGGATTATGTTGCTTCTTCCCTGTTGGCTCCTCTTTATAGAGACGTGTTTGGAGCCTGCATATTCCATGATGCATGTCAGACCTTTCACCTTTGTTTAACTTGGTGCCTTAACCTCATGAGGAAAGGGATACCTGTCAGAAATGCATTGTTAAAGTAGAATGGTACAAATATTGACTTCTTGATGCCATTGGCACTTTTACCAGGAAACACAAAAGACACAACCATGTAATGTATGAACTTGGTTTTAAAATGCTTATTTTGACTTGATTTTTTTGTTTTGGTTTGGTTTTAGTCACTCTTTTTGTTTATTTGTTTGCTTTGTTTTCATTAACCAAACTCAGGGGAATGTCATGATATCACCAAGGCCAATGGGTAGAAATGAAACCAACTATCCAGATATAAAACTATAAAGTCTGTGAACTTAGCCTTTTTCAGATTCAAAAATTACACAAACATGAGGATTTTCACTTTCCTTTGTCATAAAAGGGTTTTCTTTTTATTTTGCCACCTATTTTCCAAATGTGCGTTGGGAAGCCTCTCGGATAAATTGTGATAAAAATGTTTCGTTATATGTCATGGGCAGTCCACTGGGCTACCAAAGGAGACTTTCCCAGCTGGAGGCCTAAGTTCTGGCTTCAGTAACCCTTAGAATCTTATTGTGAGTAGCTACCAGCCCACTATCAATGACTTAAGAAAAAAAAAAATCTGTCTTTAAGGAATGAATAAAAGGAGGGAAAATGCTTAGGTTGTAAATAGAGGTTGAACATGACAATGGGGAAGACATTCACAACTTGTTCCTGTGCTCCTGGGTCAGATCAATGTCATTTTCCTTATTTCTGTTCACCTAGTACAGGACCAACTAAAATTTGGACTTGAGCTGTCATATCACTTTGTGTTGAGCTATTTGTAATCCTAATGTGTTAATTTGTAGACATATTCTTTCTGTTTTCTGGATTTTATTGCCTTTTGTTTTGGTATAACTTATCCACATTTTGGTTTATATCATTTTTTAAATAGCAGTAACTGTAACCATATGAAGTTGAAGTTCTGTTGTTGTCAAGTCCCTAATTTTAATGGTCATCTGTCATGTAACTTAAGTGCACCAGTTCCTAATGTGTAAAAGTATCTCTCTCTCTCAATAAACCATGCAGAAAGTACTTTCTCTTCTCATAACAACTTCATTAAAATACTGGTTTTGTGGGACTAGGGGACTGAATGTTCATTCACAATCAAACTGAGCTTTATTGAAAGTGAGCCATTAACGTCTCACAATATTAGTCTTACAAATAGACTTGGTTTCTTTCTAAATCCATCAACCTACAATACATCAGCCCTTCCAATACTCATAAAAAAAACATAGGGTAGCTTTTAAAAGACACAGAGTTACTGTTACAGGCTTTAACTGCTGAATCAGAGCACAATTTCTCTCAATTCTGAGACAGAGCTGCCAAAGCTTATGCATGGGATGTTCTCTACCAAGGCTCTAGCCTACCCTCTTGCCCTGGCTCCATCTTCCCACTCCTTCATGTTCAGTAGAGAGGGGCCAAGCAGGAGGATGCCAGGGAAGGGGGCCAGTCATTCCTGCTGACCATATCTTGGGAGCAATGAAGGGGCAAAGAGTGGAAAGTAAAGAATAGGTGTTCATGCTAGAGACTGCAGCCCTCTGGGAACTAAGGAGCAATGGAAAACATCTGCACTACCTCCTGCCTAGGCTGGCCCTGGTCCTTCCACCAAAAAGACCACGCGTGGGCACAACTGTCCACTTGGAACCTTTCAAAAGTGCCATCTAAACGCATTTTCCCAAAGAAAGGCACATTGGAAAGAGACTAGAAAAAGTGCTTCTGTTTAACATTTACCAAAGATGAACCCTGAGCCTTCCTCAGGCACGCCTAAACAAGCTGCTGCCTAGACTCTCGAACTCCACCCTCAGGAAACCAATCTGTCTCAACACTCTGTCCAAGGGATTGCTGGACTTCATCCTCACGAGAAACCTGCCATGATAAAAAGAAGCTATTAATGTTTCACTGAACCAAACAAGACTCGGGATGCAGTCAGAGCTGGGAATCATTCAATTCACAGGATAGGATACTTTCCCCCAATTGTAGTAAACTGCAGTGACTGCAGAACTGCAGAAAGTTTGGGCACCATCAAAGAGGAGGTATGCTCAAATGTTGTCAGGAGGGGAGAAATGAACACCATATTGTTCATCTCTTCCCACCCTCAGGGGATGGCCATTTGACTCTCCACTGTTTTCCTTGTGACCACCTGTCCTTTGATGATGGTTCAAGATGAGGGCTTAAATCAGTGCTTCTCACGTGAAAAACACAAAAACAAAACACAACCTCCCCCCACATACACACACCCCCAAAAAATCAGGGGTCCATCACACGCAATTGAATCAGAATCTCTCTGGATGGGACCTGGGTATTTGTGTTTTTTAAAAGCTCCCTCAGTGATTTCAAAGCCCTCTGAAAGTTGAGACACACTGACTTAACCCAAGCAGGTTGCTCTGCAATAAACATTTGCTTTAGCATATGGATGGTCAACAGTAGGAAGTGTAAAAGAGATACTGAGGGACTGATCCACTTTATTCACCATCCTGCTAACAGGTATTGTTTCTCTTCTCCTTTACAGACCAATGGTTTGGAACTTGCTGCTCACGGACAGCAATCATTTTCATAAAACCTTATCTTTATACTGCCCTTATTTTCTTCTGGGGTGTAGTTCCTTCTACTTAACCCATTTATACCATTGCCAGACAGCCTGGTGAATAGAAGTGCCAGGATATGGACACAGGTGACTAAACTGGCCTACAAAGGGAGCCTTGACCTCTCCCTTTCGTTTTTTCATTCCTCCTTATTTTGCTCCCATTGGTCCTCAAATGCACGCATGGGAAAGTCTGCTCCCAGTTCAGGCCTATCCAACAGCCTGACTTGTGTGTAGCCTCATCATTCTCCATGGTGGTGTTTGAAATGGAAAATTGCCAGGCACTGCTTACCCCAAAGCTCTAGGAAATTCAGGAAACCTGAGCTGAGTCTAGATTTGCCTTGGTTCATTAGAAGAACCAGCCTTCAGAAAAAGCCAGACAATAGTCACTCCAAAGCCAGGCACCTGTTGAATTGATGATTTCCAACTTCAGCTGCCAGTTATAGGTAAATGGAAACTTAGAAAAACAAGAGTTGTTCTTGCTTTTCCGTTTTTGAAGTCAATAGCATAAATAATGACAGGCATTCCTCATCTAAAGAGCACTTCTCCAAAGGCTTCAGAGTCTCTTACTAAGGATGTAAACTCCTCCATGCCCACAATACTTACCTCAGAGGGAACATCTAAAGCAGCGACAACTATTCAAAAATCACTGTATGAATGCAATTAGAAAGGAACCTGGTTCTACAGGGGCCTCACTTGGGACTTGTTCTAAACAGCATCTTTAGAAACCACATTCCTGACAGGAGGAAAAAAAATAAAAATATATATATATATATATATATATTTGCACACAGACAAGGTGTTCATCTTAGTTTGCTAAGGCTGACAAAATACAGTATACCAGTGAAGGATTGGGGTCTACAATGGGAATTTATTAACTTACAAGCTTACAGTTCTTAGACCATGAAAATGTCCAAGTCAAGGCATCCACAGGCCATGCTTTCTCCTGGAAGACCAACCACCAACGAAACTCAGCTCCTCTGTCACATGACCAGGCACATGGCGACGTACGCTAGTCTCTCCCTGTCTCCCAGGTTTCACTGCTTTTAGCTTCTGGCTTCAGTGGCTTCCTCTCTCAGCTTCTCTGGGGCTTATTTCTGTACCTTCTCTCTGTCTTTTATCCTCTTATAAAAGACACCAGTAAGAGGAGTAAGACCCACCTGGGGCATGCCTCAATTGAAATAAGCTAATCAGAAGGTCCCATCCACAATACCTTTACAACTCAGGAATGAGTTCAAAGAACAGGATCTTTTCTGGGGTACGTACAGTTCAAACCATCATACAAGTGTTTGGAGGAAAATATTTTCAATTCATTTTAATGGATTCTGATTAGGGTACAGGATTCTTCCCCCAAGATAACAAAAGACTCTGGAACATAATACTCAGCAAGCCACAGGCAAAACACACCCAGCAGAAACCTAAGGCTCACTCTCCCTCATTTGCATCTATTCCCTCTTAGCTTCAGCAGAAAAGTCTAGCAGGAAGAACAAATTGTTCCCATTGCTGAGCATACAGAAATTCTGATTTATGTGCACTGACATCCAATTTACCTGGACAATAGGGAAATTCATTATTCCTCCACCTTTATTTGGTATTCCTCTGTTAAAGGCTATGGGCTTTAAGCCTATCAGCCAGAGTTCATGAGTTCATACAGTATTTCAGATCCACCTCAGAAACTGGTGATCTGTAGAAATCCCTCCAGCCCTTGTCCAGGCTGTTCCACGCACGCCGATAAAAGAATCACTTCTAGTGACTTCCATGTTCTACCAGTGTGGCCTGTTCTGAGGCTGAAGAGCTGCTGTTAGCACAGCAATTTTTCCAAATGAACATTGAGCTAAATTATCTCAATCGTAGAAAGAAACATATCTCACCGCATTATGGAAAATTGCCTCCCAAATTACAAGATTATACAAAGTACATATTAATTCTGGGCCCAAGCACATTTAAATTGCCTCAGAGTCAGCCCTGGATTGTGGTGATACACTCTTAATAACGGCAGCTTCTGAGGCTACCACAAGGTACATGCCATTAGGAAAATAAACCAGAATGTTTCTCCATTAGGATCGCCACACACACAGCCAAGCTTCAGCTAGAGGCATTTTGCTCAGAGATTCAAGTCTCTTGCAGAAGAAATAAATTCCAATTTCTCAGGCAAGGAGTGAATGTGAATACCTAAACTGGGTCAAACTTCCCAACTGGCTTTCTCAGTGTAAGAGGGAGGTGACGGGGGGACCCACAGCTGGCAGTACCGGAGCCCAGAAGAGGTGACCGAATACAGACTCCTCAGGAAGTGGGTCCTGCTCACACGTGTGTGATTTTGTGGCAGTGTGTAAGGGGGGGAGTCAGAGGACAGCGTCGTCGGAGAGACTTGTAGCAAACGTGTCAATATGTGGTCAGAGAAAAGGCGAGCGCGGAAACCGGCCCTACCTAAATGAGCCCCAGCCCGCTTCCAAGGTACAGGTCAGCTGGGCCCACCACAGAGATTTTTTTTAATGAAGATCTTCAAAGATAAAAAGACACATTTTCTAAAATAAAAACTACCAGATTTTGCCTGGTGTGTTTCACCCGCCCTTGTTTTTCATGTTTTACTTTTCTGAGGAGATATTATAAAGCAAACCCTAGACATAATGGCATTTTACCCCTACATGTCCGGCTCGGTCACATTTCTAAGAAGGACGTTCATTTTTCTAGGTAGCCGCAATGACAGTATCACACCAAACAAAATTAACAATAATTCCTTGGTATTGTCTAATGCCCAATTCAAAATCAGATCTGTCTCATGATCTCAGAAAAGCCTTTTCACAGTTGATCTGTTTAAATCACAAGGCTTTTAAAAATTAAGAATAAGAATGTGAGGTGTCCCTCACCAAGGCTTGATAAATTGTGACGAGCATGGGCATGCCCAGCACCCATCCCCCTTCTTAGAGGGAAGGCGTCCCTCCTGCCCTTTGGCCAGCGGTAACCTGTCCGTTCCGGGTGGTCTAGCGGACTGTCAACCAATGTGCCTCTTCCTGCAGAGTGGAGCTCATGGCCCAAGCGAGGACAGCAGGAATTTGAATCTTGCAGGGAGCAAGTGGGACTGCAGCCTCCGAAGAGGCTGTCCATTAGTTCTGGCTCCCTCAGGCAAGAAACTGCCCTGAGAAATACTAGTGGTCGGTGAGAGGGAGGTGTAAGGGGTATGGTATGGATGAGTTTCTTCTTTTTTCCTTTTATTTCTTTTTCTGGAGTGATCCCAATGTTCTAAGAAATAAATGATCATGGTAATGAATATCCTACTATGTGACGGACGATATCGTGAGCCATTGATTGCACACCAAGTACGGAATGTTCATATGTTAAGAATGTTTGTGGGGCGGGCCACAGTGGCTCAGCAGGTAAGAATGCTTGCCTGCCAAGCCCGAGGACCCGGGTTCGATTCCCGGTGCCTGCCCATGTAAAAAAAAAAAAAAAAAAAAAAAAAGAATGTTTGTGTTTGCATGTTGTTTGATTTTATCAATAAAAATTAAAGAAAAAGAAAAGAACCTGTCCTGAACTCTGTTCTTCCCAAAATCTGATTTTTTTTTTAATTCCTTAAATCCTATTAACTATAAAACAAATACCTTTGCTCTTTAAGTTAGCCAGGGCTTGTCTTTCCCTATAATGTCTCTTCTTTCTCTGGGATGTATTTGCCATCTCACCCAGCCTGAGCACTGAAGAGACACTGCAGTGGCACACAGGAAAGGGGTGGGGCTGGAGATTAATTACCTGTTAGTGTGAAAATTCAAGGGTGAGAGTCAATCCTGCCAGGATGTACCATCCTCGGCCTCTGTGTTCACAAAGCTGTACTAAAGCTGTGAGGAAGCCTCTTCTTTAATTGAGAAGGAGTAGTGCTTCTCTTCAGGAGCTTGCTTATCCCTGGCACGATGATAGGAACTTACCAAGGCAGCTAAAGGACTTGACTAATTGTTCTAGAAGAAGGGTGGTTCCTACGGAGTTGAGTGGAGAGAGAGCCCTTTAATTGCAGGGTGATAGCTGCCTCCTGGGTGCAAAGGTCCCTTCTGTTCCCTGGCACCTTGCTGAGACCCCAGGTCATAAGCCAACACCCTGTTCCCCGGGGTGGGAGCGGGGGGGGGGGGCATGTCCCTAACTCCCCATCTTTCTCCAGTGGGACCCCCACCAGAGGCTTAAGAATTCAAGTGCTCTTTACTCAGTACTTATATTAGGTAGGAATCTCACTTTAAAAAGTATTAGTTGTTCAGGAAATAAAATTAAAAGACAAAAATCTGAGGCGGAGGAAGGAATCTCCAAGAGAGCCCTCCCAAATAAAAGAATCTTTCCAGATGCTTTCTAGAAAATGTAATTGTTTATCCTGTGGTTAGCTGGGCCCGTAACTAATCTCTGGTCTTTTTTATTTTTCGTCAGACGCAAATGGCCATTTGATTAAGATTGTGTTTTAAAACAAGCAGAAACCTGAGATTATCTCTCATTATGGTGAATATATTTTCAACTTTAACTTCCCCTTAATAAAACATCTGCCCTCAGGCCACAAGAAGACAGAGCAATGGAAAGAATGGAATTCCCTACCGTGCTGTGAACGTGGTGCTAACGCCAGAGAAGCGGTTCTCAGAGTGTGTTCCCGGGCCAGCAGCAGCAGTGGCACAGGGCAACGTGCTAGGAATGCAAATGCTTAGGCCCCACCCAGACTTACTGAATCAGAAACGCAGGTGATGGGGCCCAGGGATCTGTTTTAACACACATATCTGCCCCACTACTAGGGGACTCCGAGACCCACTGAGCCAGAGGAGCTCTGCCAATAATTTAGCCCTGCTCATGTCATCCACTCTGTCAGCTCACTGGGAGCCCTTCCTGGATGCTGAGTACATCTGTTAGAAGCTGGGGATGCAAGGACAGGAAGGCACAGTGTCTGCCCTCCAGAGGTTCACAGCAGAACAGAGAGAGACACACCTAGAAGCAAATATGGGCAGTACTAAGCAGCGCTATTGTTGGCTAGGATAGGACAGCACAGAAGTAGCAGGAAGAGAGTGCTGGAGTCCAGTGGTTAGAGTCCTGGCCCCTCTACTTCCCTGCTGGGTGACTAAGGGTAAGCACATGGCCTGACCTCTCTAAGCCTTGGTTTCCCATCTTCTCCATCTGTGGGGATAACAACAGTCACATCTCCTGGCTTTTGTGCCATTTAAATGAGATAAGGCACATAATGTAAATGAAATAATGCACTTTGCAGCGGGCCTGGTGCAGGAAGGAAGAAAGGCTAGGTCTGTCATCTTCAGGACCCAGGGGGAGAGCCGGGGTGAGGATGTAGGTCAATCTAAGCATGCCGGGAAGAGTTCCCGGGTCGGCTGGTCAGGAAGGTGAGCCATTCGGCATCAAGGAGGGGCCTGGGCCAGAGCCAGGGGCTCTGCAGCTTCTGCAGGTGGCAGGGGGGCGCCCAGCAGGGCCAGGAGCGGTAGCAGCATTGCTCAGCTGTCCTCTGCCTGAGGTCCCGGTCTTCTCTACCATCCTGCCTAGCTCCTCCTCAGGGTCGTTGTGAAGCTCCCCATAGCCTTCTCGGCTCCCGGGACTTTCTGGGCGTTTCTTATACACCATAAAACAGACAGTGGAATTTTTTCCCTCTCTGGCTTCCCCCGTCACTCAGAAGCGTGTTTACAGCGGGGACTTAACCATGCACCAAACTCCAGCACGCGGCCTCATCCAGAGTTTTCCTCAGGCCCGTTTCACAACAGCCTCTCTCCCTCTTTTCTGTCTTTTTACAGAAACACGGGAATGTTGAAGCCCACACCTTTCAAGTTTCCCTTGGCCTAGAGGAGTCCAGGAGAGGCCCTGGCCCGGGCCGCCCCCTCGCGCCCTCCCCCCACCCCACCCCTGGGGCCCGGAGCTGCCTGCAGCAAAATCACTCTCTCTCTCTCTCAATCTCTCTCTCTCTCTTGCAATATATATATTTTCCCCAAAATAAGCATTTTCTTCTTTGTTTTTTATTATTAATTTAGGAAGCCGAGAACAGAGCAAAGTACCGTGCCTCTGTGGTACTTTTCCCTCTGCGGGCCTATTTCCCCCTCTCCATCAGGAACCTGGGCCTCGCCTCCCCTCCCCTCCCCTCCCCTCCCCTCCCCTCCCCTCCCCTCCCCTCCCCTCCCCTCCCCTCCCCTGCCCTCCTCCTCCTCTCCTTTCATTTCGGTGGCTCCCTGATTGGAAAAGCGCGGGGTGGGGGTGGGGGGCCTTCCCTCTCCAACGCCACAATTGTCACCGCCAATTAGTGCATTGTTAGGCCGCACAATGGCGTTACTGTAGCCAGTGGGACGGGAGGCCTTTGTGCGTCTCCAGCCGGCCGTGGGGGCAGTCAGGTTTCATTTAGAGACTGAAAACACAGCGCCAGACGAAAAATGCTATCGGAAAAGCCAAAACCAAGGGGGAAGAAAGGGAGCGAGAGAGAAAGGGAAGAAAAAAAAGCGCAGAAAAAGAAAAAACGGGGAAGGTGAAGCTGAAGATGAAGGAAAAGGAAGGCAGCATCAAGCAAATGTTTAAAGGCAGAAGAAAAAGGAAAAAAATCAGCTATTCACCAGCGAGCCGGAACCCCTGAAAAGAGCCAAGTGGTCGCTGCCCAGTGAAGCCCCCCTCAGAACACAAAAAGGAGCTCGAGCTTAACAGTAATTAGTGGCCTGATTGTGCTTGGAACACTGTGTGTCTTAAGAGGATTTTTCCAACTTTTATATGTTTCTGGGGGGGAGGGGAGAAAGGTAGCCGATGGGGGAGGGGAGGGGCCTCGGGCCACGGCGCCCCCGGCGGTCTTGGGGTTGTGGGGGCGGGCGGGGTGCGTTCAGCCCTTCTCTTTAACAGGTAAATTGGATTTTATTCTCTAAAGCTTGGAACTAATTACAGAGAGTATTTTTCTGTAAGAACGTGACATACGGGTGCGTTTTAGCGTCTCGGTTTTATTCGTTTCAAGTACCTTTCCAGCAGCCTGGCCCTTTTTGCAGCCCGGAAGATGCCCCCAGAGGCCCAGCCCTTTCATCCAGAGCCGAGGGGTTGTGGACTTTCTCTGTTAGGAAAAACTTTTATGTCTAGGGAAGCCTTTTCTGCTCGTAAAATTAATATCCCAGTTGAAGTAATCGACTGAGCCGAGAAAGCTGCCTTACCTTCTGAACTGGTGGTCCCCTCACAGCATCTGTCCAGAAAGCTCTGGTGCTGGCCACACAGCCTCCCTCCCGGTTCCCCCCACCCCTCTCTTTCTCCTCACTGACTCGCAAAAATTCAGTTCATGCCCCTGGCTTGTTAGAGCTCCTCAGTACGATGGAAGTCCTCTGGGGCAAAGACATCTTGGAGGGCCCGAGTCCATCTCTCTCTCTCTCCCTCTCCCACCCGCCCCACCCCCCAGCCCCACCATTTCCACAAAGTCCAGAGTCACCGAGTCAGACTTGCCACCCAATAAGAACATTCATGTGTTTTGTTTTTTCAATTGTCTTAGAACAACCTAGCCCGATACGGTCAATTCAAATCCTGGAACTATTTCACTCTGTTCTTTGGGCTTTTAAAATTTTCCTTTCAAATGCATTGAATGTGCCTCCCCTGTCCCTCTAGATCAGACCAGACTTCTATTTTTTTTTTTTTTTGAATAAACTACTGGCGCCATCAGCTCCATGCAAGATTTGAATGTCTCCCCCCATCTTAGAGACAAGACAGTCCGAATTTACCCACTGTCGCACTTCCTCTTTTCATTTGGGTGAAGAGAAGACTCTCCCAGGGGAATTAAGGGTCTATCCCCAGCAATGGTTCTAATCCACATCCCAGCACTGTGGGACAGTGGGCGGGTCGCTCTAGACTTGGGTGAGCCTCGGTGTATTCGTGTGTAAAAGGAGAGTCGTTATGCTCAGCGCGAGGCATTGTGATGAGGATTAGGTGAGACACCCCTTCAGAAGGGAGGCTCCTGGCACCGAGTACAGACTGGCTTCCTTCCTTGTTTCCTTATCCAAAGGTGCTATTAGAGGTGCCCTCAAGGTTTGTTTCTTTTTTATTCCCTTCCAGCTCACATGTCCCCTTCATTACAATCTTCCTTCCCTCTCCAAATAACTTATCACCCCTTTGCAAATGACAACTTTTCAGTTCACCACAGCTTATTATTATTTGTTTTTTGCCTCAGCTTATAGGGTATGAACTCCACCGGGCAGAAACTGCTTCTTGCACAGTACTAGAGATTCTGATGCTTATTGAAGTGAAATTAAGCAAAGTGCTATATTTAAGAAATAAATGTTAATTGAAAGTATCATTAAGCTTTTACTCTAACAACCATACCTGAACCATGTGTGAGCCTGAGCTGTGCTCTGGAATTGTTATGCACTCTTGGTGGACGCTTGTCTTGTCGCACACTGCTCCTGCCCCCTCCCTAAACCCAGGAAATGAAAAATGAAATCCTCTGATAATGGCCCACGGTATGTCACAATGTCCCAAGTCAGAAAATGCAAATCCAAGGGAAATGTTAGCGTATGGGTGGTGATCTAGCTCCCTCTAAAAACTGTAGTTCTAGGAACAGAGCGTATGTGTGTTGGGGCAGGGTGGGGATGCGTTATTTGGATCCCCCTAGATGCAGACTAGGGGAAATACGGAAAACAGAGGGAGGGGTGTTCCTGAAAGAGTCTGTAGGCAGTCAGAACTCTTGTCGGGAGAGGGGCTGGTGGCAGCACCACCTACTTTCCCTTTTGCTTTGAGAGGGATAATGGGAACCCAAAGACTTCAGAACCTGCAAAGAAGGAGGTCCCAGAGCTCTCGGTGGAGGCGGCCCAGCTGTGGGCTTCACAGTCGAGACTTCACGCCCTGCAGTTCACGGCCACATGGCGATGCCACGTGCATAGGCGATCCAGTCAGTGCCCCGTGACCAGGTCCTGCTCCGGCAGCTCTTCCATGGCCTTGTCTCCTCTCTGTCCCTCTAACAGCGTCTTGTCTGGGTCTCTGTCCTCTCTCAAAGTCCCTTTCAATGACTTCCTTGCCAGCCTTCCTGCTGGGCTCTTCAGTGCTGCCCCCAGCTTGATCTTCATCCTATGTAAACCTGATCTTGCCTCCTTAAAACCTTTCGTGGTTCTTTATCGTCTTCACGACACAGTCCAAGCTCTGAAGCATGACCCAGAAAGTCCTTTATGATGTGGTCCAACCCATCTCTCTTAACTCCATCTCCTGCCACCAGGGCCAGCTTCATGACTGAGCCACCTGCACAGTCACTCAAAAGGGATCCATACCTGATGTAATGCTTTGCTATCACCATCTTGAAATTCTGAATACTTTTTGCACAAGAAGCCCCACAGATGAGGTTGCTGGTCCTGCCTGCCCCTCTCCTGCTCCCTCTTCACCCTCCTCGAGCTCCACACTTCTTACAAGTTCTCCAAAGCCACTATCTTGTTTCAGATCTCTGATTTTGCAGATCCTTCTGTTTTCACTGTTCTCTTACCCCTGTTTGCCAAACTCCTGATGACCCTCCCAGCTCACATGTCCCCTTCAGTACAATCTTCCTTCCCTCTCCAAATAACTTATCACCCCTTTGCAAATGACTCCTTCTCAGTTCACCACAGCTTATTATTACTTATTTTTTGCCTCAACTTATAGGGTATGAACTCCACCGGGCGGAAATTGCTTCTTGCACTGTATTAGGGTTTCTGATGCTTATTGAAGTGAAGTTAAGCAAAGTGCTATATTTAAGAAATAAATGTTTATTGAAAGTATCATTAAGCTTTTACTCTAATGACCATGCCTGAGCTAAGTGTGGAAAATTATTGTGACTCTATATTCTCACTCTAGTCTCATGTGGGTCCTTTGGGGCCACAGTGCAGGGCGCCACTGAAGAACCCAGTTAAGCAGCCTTTGTTGCAGGTAGTGCACTTTAGACTAGCGCTGTCCAGTAGAACGTCTTGTGATGACTGAACAGTCTCTATTTGTGCTATCTGACATGGTTGACACTTGCCACCTCTGCTATGGAGTCCTCAAAATGTGGCTCATGTATAACTGAGGAAGTAAATGTTTAATTTTATTTCCTCTTAATTAATTTCAATTTAGTTAGCCATACATGACTAGTGGCTACCACATTGGACAGTGAGGCTTTTGAAGATACTACTAATCCTTGCCCAGTCCAGGAAGCAAGTCTACTCACAAACCTTGCTACTGCAGAAAGACTTCCTTGCAAATCATAAACTTTGAACACCTCCCTGTTGCTTGATTTGGGTTTCTAGGTTCCTGGTCATGATGTGAGAAAAAATTCAAGTGCATGGCACAGAGTAGGCAGAAAAATTTAAGTATGCATGCAGAGAAGGAATATGTGGGCACTCTTGCAAAGAAAAAGCTGAGGGGCGAGAGGACTAGCGACATGAGTCTCTCATGCCTGAGTACATAGGAGAGGATATCAGTGAGTCAAGCATAGAGGTGCATAGGTAGTTCAGTTGTAGAGTTCTCACCTGCCACATAGGAGACCCAGGTCCAATTTCCAGCCCATGAGCTCCAAAACAAATAAACAGAAAAACAACTATGAGCCAAGCAAAAAGAAAAACTGAAAGCATGCAGCCCAGCCTCCTAGTCAATAGCTGTGACTTACCAGTCCAGACGGTCAGGAGAAGTTTCTCCTGGCTGACTCTCCAAAATATATTGCCAAATTTGGGTTCCTAGGTTCTTGGCCATTCTGCGAGAAAGAATTCAAGGGCACAGCACAGATCAAGTAAGCAGGTAGAAAATTTATTGAGAACATTTGCAAGAAGGACATGCAGGCACTCTCACAAGAAAAGAGGGGTGAGAGGCCCCGGTGCTGTGGGGCAATCTGTCTTCATTGCTTAGTTTTACTAATTCTGCCTCCCCCCTCCTCATTCAGGGCTTTTGTCTCCTACCCTCCTTTCTCTCTAGAGTGGCACGTGGTAGGAGATAGTGCTTTTGGGCAGGTCAACTGCCACTGGGTATTTTCATAGATGTATAGTCCCCAGGCAGGGTGTCTGTACATGCCAGGCCCTCCTGGCCTGGATTAACTGTCCTTGCTTAAGGGCTTCTTCATGGTATTTTCCCTTCCCTGCATGTCCCTGTTCTAGCCTGCCTCATCCTGATGAGAAAGATATTTGATATTGATGCAAACAACCTCTCCCCAAGCACATGACTCCGCAGCTTAGGGCCCTCCCTGGTATATTCACACTGGAAATGAAGAAGGAAAAAAAAAGGCTTTCCTCATCTGGAAGGAAAATACTTCCTAGGGTCAAATATTTCTCTTATAGTTCCCAAGGCCAGTAAGTGGAATCTACATTCCTTCCCAACTTTCAAAGGATTCCTATTAATGTAAACCACTGGGCTCTCCCCAGGCCCTGTAGGTGGGGACATAGTCTGGGCCACACCCCCAGTAGAGTGTCATCCGGAAGCTGGGTTGGTAAATGACTTTGAATGAAGCAGACAGAAAGAGAGAGGATTTCATTGCCAAGTTGCATTGTTTCTTTCAGTGAGTAACTGATACAGATATCCCTAGATCACTCTGGGGACAACTTCAAAGATGAGAGCAGCTGGGTGAATAAAAAAATCACAACAAATCGAGATGGCCAAGAATTGCGCTGCTCACGTAAATCGCAGAAGAATGAGCCCCTTGGGCTCTTTATAGTTAAAATGATCTATGAACTTACAGAAAAGAGAAAACGCCTGTAGGATTTGAATTATAATTCAATGTGCTATTTTAAATTCTTATAACCCAAAGGATAGATCAATTTTCAGGCCTCTAAGTAAAATGTGGACCCTTCCCCTCACCTTGGTGGCTGTCATCACTATCACGGCCTCCAGGTTCCCAGAAGATGCTAGAAAATTAGCTACACCTAAGATGGGGAAGTTAGGGTGAGAAGGGACAAAATGATAGCTGAAACTCTGTGTTTTTTCCCTTAAAGTTCTGCTGGCTGCTTTTAAACAGGAGTACACACTTTCTTTCCAGAATTATAAAATCCAGAATCTGAGGAATTTTTCTCTATTTTTCTCCTCTTCTACAGAAAGAGTTGTTCATACTAATTATTTTTAGCCAGCCCTAAGGTTAAAGAGGTTCTAAAATGGTTGTCTACTAAAAGTATACTTTATCAGTCAGTATTTGAGTCTAGTATTTTATATAAGAGGATTTCCATACAGAAAAAGTAACCAAGGTCTCCGACCTCTGAGGCGCCACTATTTATCTGGTGTGACCAGGCACGAAGTTTAGAGAGCAGTACAAGAAAGAATACAAGCCCATATTAAATTGTGAGTTACAAATTCCTTATGTGGTTGAAGTTGGAACAGGCAGAGAAATCCACGGCTGCAGTCAGGAGGCGGCGTCACCAAGGAGGTGAGCATGGCCACTTCCAAGGGAGAACAGATTAGATTAGAGCCAACATGCTGGCCTGGGAGGCTCCTCCAGCCCTAAGGATGGGCAGGCGGCAGGGAGGCAGTCCCAGGAGAAGGAAGGGCTCAGCCAGTGAAGCTGAGGACCTCTGAGGTTCATGGTGCCCTCATTTAAACCATTGCCCACCCCACCCCACCCATGAAGCATTGGGCAAAACCACGCAATGCCCTTCCTGCTCCCCTTCTGTTGTTACATGGAGTAGTTGTCAAAATAAACCATAATGCAAAGTCTTCCACTACTGGCCGCAGGTCCTGTGAGTAACCCAGATCCAGTGTGAGGCGTTCCGTGGACACAGAGTAGGATAATGGGCAAGAAGATTCCAGGAGCTGCCACCAAAGGGTCAAGGGATGAATGCCCAGCTCCACCATTTATTGTCAGCTGTGGGAACTTCAGAAAGTGATGAAGCTTTCCTGAACCCTCCACATCTGTAAAGTGGGGATAAAAAATATTAAGTCTGTCGTAAGTGGCAGCTATTATTATTGGTTTGCCTTTCCTGGAGAAGTAGAACGACTGAGTTAAAAACCACTGCTCCTTTGCCACTCTTTCATTCTAACCTATGGGTTATTTGGCTAGCAAGCATTCTCATTTGATGAAGCCATCTGTAGTACTATTTCCCTGCAGCACTTTCCAAATAGCAGAAACATGAGTTACCTACTATTTTCATAAGCAGTTTGGCTTTGATTTTTTTTTTCCTGAGAGTGGTAGAACAGCCTAAACTTAGAGAAAACTGTGTCGTGAGGTATAAAGAAGAATTGAATTCAGTTTCTAAACTTGACAGATCACCATAAATCTTAAGAAAAAGAAACACTGTAGAAACCATGTGCAGTCCAAAATTACTTTGGGCATTCAACAAACATCTGTGGAGCACCATAACCATATATGAGTCAGCCCTGTGCTGCATACAGATGGCTGCCTGCTTGTGTGCTTTTATTTTTTATGAGAATAAAAAAAATCTCATCAATAAATATTCCTTAAGTAATCAAAGAGCTCATGACAAGCATTTGGGATCTGGAATCATAAGAAACCTTATTTTTAAATGCATATAATTTGTCATACATATAACACATAAAAGGAAGAATATCCAGATTTTATAAAGATCATCTAAAATTACATTTAAAAGTCTTACACAATGGGTAATTTGTAGAAAAGAAACCTTAAAAGGCCGATAAACTTGAAAGACGCAATGGAATATGATGTAGCAATTAAAAAGAATGAAGTAGACAAAGAAAGAGGTCTGGTAATTCATTATGTTAAAAACACTGAATGCAAAGTAATGTATACACAGTATGCTACCATTTATGTTAAAGAAAAGAAATGGGGAAACACCCCAAACTGGTAACAAAAATTGCTTCTGAGGAGAATGAGGGATATAAGGGAACTTCTGGTTGATTGACTGATTGATTGATTGATTGATTTTTGCATGGGCAGTCTCCAGAATCAGATCAGATGGGCAGGTCTCCGACATTGCAAGTGAGAATTCTGCCACTAAGCCACCATTGCACTGACTTCTGGCTTATTTTTATTTTGAAATACTTAAAAAAGATTATACATACATAAAAGATATACTTAACAGGTAGATACCTAGGTCCCTAGCAACAGTGAAGGAAGTCTGGGAGGGTTCTACACCAGGCCCAGGGTATCATGTCTGACTTTGATAACATCCAACCAAGTAAGAAACAGCCTAATGCATGCCTGGGGGTTGGGGAGACCCTTCTGATTGCCAATGTTGTGAGCTGTTGCCTGTAAAAATCAAGTCATGTGTGTGCAATCAGGAGTTTCAACATTAAGTGGGAAAAATGTGGCCACCACAGCTCTAGTTTGAGAGCCCTAAATCCCATGACACCACTATCTACTAGTTTTGATGTAGGTGAACTAAATTGTCCCAGCATCAGTTTCCTCATCTGTAATATAGGGATAAATAAGAATAGAGGTTTTGTTAGGTTGTAAGGATTATAAAGCATCCAGTCTGTTCTAGTTTGCTAGCTGCTGGAATGCAATATACCAGAAATGGAATGGCTTTTAAAAAGGGGAATTTAATCAGATGCTAATTTACAGTTCCAAGGCCGAAAAAATGTCCCAATTAAAATAAGTCTATAGAAATGTCCAATCTAAGGCATCCAGGGAAAGATACTTTGGTTCAAGAAGGCTGATGAAGTTCAGGGTTTCTCTCTCAAGTGAGAATACACATGGCAAACACAGAGTTTCTCTTTCATCTGGAAGGGCACATGGTGAAGACGGCGTCATCTGCTAGCTTCTTCACCTGGCTTCCTGTTTCATGAAGCTCCCCCAGGAGGCGTTTTCCTTCTTCATCTCCAAAGCTCACTGGCTGGCGGACTCTGCTTCTCATGGCTATGTCGTTCTGCCCTGCTCTCTCTGAATCTCCCTCATTCTCCAAAATGTTTGGAGTCCTCTTTTATAGGACTTCAGAAACTAATCATAACCCACCCAAATGAGTGGAGACATACCTCCACCTAATCCAGTTTAACAACCACTCGATTAAATCACATCTCTAGGGAGATGATCTAAATACAGTTTCAAATATACAATATTGAATAGGGATTAGAAGACACGGCTGCCTTTACAAAATGGGATTAAGATTAAAACATGGCTTTTCTAGGGTACATACATCCTTTCAAACCAGCGCCCAATCTATACCAGGCACCCAATTAATATAAATAATACAATAATAATTAATATAAAGGAATGAAGTCTATTTCTTTAAGTGATTCACTAGAGTTAGATCTTTCAAAAAGTTAACATTTGTTTCTAGTAGGCATTTGATAAACAGGGACTCTGGGCCTTCATCCATTGGATCCCTGGTTCTGAAACCTCAGCGGGCATTGGAATGACCTCGGGAGCTGTTAGCCATACAGACTCCCCCAATTCAATCAGTGTGCCCTGGGAACCTGAATTTTTACCTCCAGAGACATGCAGAGCATATTTAAGAAATATTGTTCCAGGAGTAATATTTCTAAACGATAAGAGTTCAAATGCCTCTCTCGTCCCCCTCCCTGTCCCCTCCCCCTCCCCTCCCCCCAAATGCGCTTTTCTTTTCTTCTCTCCTCCAGATTTTGGGAAGAGCAACTTTGAGAAATTATGCCCTTGGTATCTAAGTTGGCTTGTGTTTTGTTGTTGTTCTAGGGGGTGGGGCGGTGTGACGGTGGGGCATGGTCTGGGAATCGAACCCTGCTCTCCTGAATGGCAGGCAAGCATTCTACCACTGAACCGCCGTGTACCATGCATCCCTGTTGGTGTAACAGAGAAGGGAGAAGAGGGAAGGAATCAAGAAAGGGCAGCTGCCTGGAGATGAGGGGCAAGATCAGGAGCAAGCAGAGGACAGGAAGGCTTTTAGCATTTAAACTAAAAATCTAAAACTTCTTAAATATCCAGACAGACCTTTTCCATATTCTGAGACAAAATCCAGAGTTTTCCATTTGTGGGAAGTAGAGGAAATGGAAGAAAGAATTAAAATGGGCTGGAGAGAGGGGGTAGGATACAGATGGAGGCAAACCCGGGACGGCCGGTGGGGCAGGGTCGAGGTGGGGGCACCTAACAACACAACTCGCCTCTGGGTTCAAGCTGAGGCAAAGGGTCCTTTTTTCAAGGACCTTTTGATTTAATTAATTAATTAATTAATTAAAATAAAAACTTGCCTAAAGCCTTTTCTGGTTCCCTGCTGCTTTGCAAACACCAACTAATGAATTAATCTACCCAGGGTAGCCTCTCTGGAGGGAGGTAAATAGTTACAGTCTCTTAGACCATATCTGCTAAGTAAACTGACAACACAATGGCTAGAAGTTAAGCAGCTTGTGTCAGGAGAGGCTGCATGAAATTAATTAATTGCGTCACGTCTGCAGCTGATAAAGCAGGTCTGGTGGGTGGCATATTTTACAGTCACTCAGCTCTAGGTGGAAGTTGAAAACTAAAATAGCTGCTTCTCTCAGAGATTTTAGGTTCCAGGATCTAACCCTATTAAAACAGGCAGGCCCCAAATGAAGGGGCGCAGCTAGTCAGGGAGGCCTGAGGAAGTGGGGTGAGGGGAGAGCCAGGCTGTAATAATCAGTAGCAAATGCAGTTATTAACCTCGATTTTTAAACCCCAAACACAGTAAAGACACACGCACTAATGCTATACATTTATGAAGATCATCCAAGAGAATCCATTCATCTGGCTCTTTGTCCAGAAGTCTCCAGCAGGGACCCCCTCCCTCCATATCTATACACCCCTCGTTCTGCGTGCTTTATTTATTTATTTTTTAACTTTTTATTATAGAACATTTCAAACATACCCATGAACTTCCCACCCTGTGCACCTGTCACCCGATCTCGACAATTATGAGCTCATGGCAAACCTTATTTCATCTAAACCAGGTTCTCAAACTGTAGCATGCACCAGAATTAAGGGTATGTGGGGGCAAAAGGGGTGTTATTGAAACATGGATTGCTGGGCCCACCTCAGAGTTTCTGATTCACTAGGTCTGGAGTGGGGCCTGAGAGTCTGCATTTTTAACAAGTTTCCCTGTGCTGCTGCTGGGGGGTGGGAAGGGGAGACAAAGCCCACACTCTGAGCGCCCCTGCTGTACATCTTTCCCCTTCCTGTGTTATTAAAGCCAATACCAGCTAGCATTTCATTTCATCAGAAATATTGCATTCAGTGCTCTGAAAGATAGTGCCATTATCCCACCTAAAAAATAATAATAATTCATTACTACCATCACATTTCTAGTGAGTGCTCAAATATGCAGTTGCCTCATAAATACCTTGTTTGCTTTGTTGTTTTTAGTTTATTTTAATCAGGATTCAAGTAAGATGCACATATTGTGATCAGGTGATATGCCTTTTAATCTCTTTGAATCTTTAACCTTTAATCTTCTTTCCATTTTTTAATTTCCTTGCATGTAAATTGCTGAAGGGCCTTGATTATTTTTTGAGGGGTAGACCTGCACAGCTGTGAGCTCTCTGGAGTCCTACAGCCTGCTTGGCTCCACCACGAGATTTGCAATCTTGTCAAGTTAGCTGAGCAGCCGAGTACTAGTAAATGTTTAAGAACTAGCTCTCTGGGAGAAAAATAAAAGCCCTGATTTGTAGCATTTGACAATTCCTGTGGTGCAAATACCCCCACCATAGCCGACTTAGAGCTGCCACTGTGAAGTCATGGCATGCAGTGTTGGGAAGAGAAGGACAGCAGATGACTATGATGTATTTCTACTGCACAGGTGCAACAGATGTAAATGCCTTCCAGAGCATAGGTGTTGGTGAAATAGAGTAAAATAATTAGGAAATGATGTCTTTTAAGTATTTATTACCTTTGTTTTAATATAACCTATCGAATTATTCATTTTGGCAAATTAATATTAATAATGGCCAGGTTTGACAACCAGCTTGCAGAATTTCTGAAAGTGTCACACCCAACTCTGACTCCTTCAGCACTGCTGCCTCTAGGTCTTTCTCACCTGTGAAGGAGGACAGCACAATGACAATAGCACTTACTTCTAAGGATTAAAGAAGAATGTGTCTTTGATCACATGGTACAGGCTCAGTGAATATTCTTGGTCAAGTGACGTCAAATAGACAGTTATTTGCTCCCTGGGGCAGGATCAGGAGAGCAACTCTGTGGGGACAAGTGTCAAATCACTACCCACAGGGGAGCTATTTTCAGAATTCCGGGGGAGGGGCAGAGAAGCAGCCAGAAAGGTGTGAGCCTGGTCCTCCTAGGCCCAGGAATTGGCCCACGGGCCTGACTTGATCCCACACAAATTCCAGCTGCCCCAGAAGAAATGCAAGTCTGGTGGAGAGACTCAGCCTGCTCAGACCCTCTACTTTACACTGAGGCCACTTAAACCGTTTGCTAAATTCAAGACCTTTCTTGGGAGGCGGATCAGGTTACTCGGCAAGGTGATTTTTGTTTCCGATGGTCTGCAGACAGGTTCTCAACAGTCAACCCCTCCAACCTCTGGGACACTTGGACATCCAGGACTTGGGTAGAGGCAGCTCAAGCACCAGGCGTTCAGGGGGTTGATAGATCCTAAAAGAATAGGATCCCTCCCCCTCCCCAGGGCTGGATTTAAGAGAGGCCTCACCTCCAGGCTGAGTGCTCAGCACCATCTCCCATAAGTAGCCCTAGGAGGCCCCTGGAGTTTCAACCAGGAGCCAGTGAATCCACAGAGTAAATAAAAAAAAAAAAAAAAAAAAAGGCAGGGCAAAGGAACAAAAAATTCTTCTTGCCTGTTGGCTTTTGAATTCTTGGGCCACCACTTTGCATAGCTGTGAGCTTAGGCAAGTTACTTCAATTATCTGATCCTCAGTTCCCTGATCTATGCAATGGGGACAACAATGGTATCCAGCCACTAGGGTTGGGAGGCAAGTTATAGATAATGCATCTAGAGCACTTAGCAAAACCCCTGGCACATTAAAAAGTTCTCAAGAACTAGTAGCTGCCAGTATAATTTTAATCACATTTTAATGCATGTCAGTACTGTTGTAATTGATAAAATGCAAATCCATTTTGGATCTAATTGATAGTAGCTTTTCCTTTGAATGAGTTCTCTCATTCATTGGATATCAGTGTCAGAGGGAATGTCTTTGAGGCGTTTGGACTTTCAAAAGGCGTCCTCACTCTTGGGAACCATTAATCTAGCCTATTCGTGACCAACAATTTTTCTTGGGCATAGCCCCACGAAAGGATGTTAGTGTTTTGCATGGTTGAAATGGAAAGAAGGCAACCGGGGATTAAAATAGTCATTTTGAATGTCAAGAAGAGAGAGAGGCAGGAGTGAGGAGGTGGGAACCTGGGGTAACGTGGGGTGGGAGGGCATGGCATCCTCAATATAAAAAAAAAAATTAAGAAAATATGACACCACCAAAATATTCTTTTACCCATTACAGGCATGCACAAAATCTTTCTGAATGGTCTAAAGTGGAGAAACAATTAATACTTACCACGGAACAGGAATTTGTTGAAACTCAGAAAGGGTCATTCTGAAACTTATTGCTTATTGCCTGAACTTATCTTTGGGAATTGTCGCGACACTGTCGCCCATTGTAGAGGGTGAGTCCATTTTTGTGAAAGCAATGTATATATGAGCATGTTCATATGCACCGTGAAAGGGTTTCTAGAAGGTTATTGCATGAGCAACTGTTAACGTGGACTGTGAAGTTTCGATGGGGGAAAATACTTTTCTTTTACTTCATTACTTTTGTAGAAAGTTTCGCCATAGCCGTGTATCACATTTTTTAATTTTTAAAATGTAGGTATAACTTACGATACTGAAATGTACAGAGCTTGAGCTGTTCTAATAAATGCATATACCCACATAACCCACATACACCCCTATCACGGTAAAGGACACTTTCATCACCCCAAATGTTCCCTCATGCCCCTTCCCTTTAATCCCTTCCTCCTTCAATTCACCTTCCCAACCCCCTCCCCTTTCTTCTCCCTCCCTACACCCCACGCCATCCCGCAAGCAAACTCTACTGTGATTTCTATCTCCTAGGTTAGTTGTGTCTGCTGTAGGACATTCTATAAACAGAATCACATATATACTCTTCTTTTGACTTTTTTCAGCATAACGGCTGTCAGGTTCACCCAGGTTACTGCATGTGTCAGTAGTTCCTTTTTATTGATGAGTAATAGTCCATTACATGGAACTCCCACAGCTTGTTTATTCGTCTGTTGATGGATGCCTGTTTTCCATTTTGTATCATTATGTATAAAGATGAAAAACAAATTCATGTCCAAGTCTTCCTGAGGACATGTTTTCTTTCTCTTCAGTCAACTATCCAGGAGTGGAATTGACGGGTTATAGGATAGATCATAGGACAGAATCTGCCCAACAATTTCTCCAAGTGTTTGCAACCATTTTACATTGCCATCAACTATTTCTCTCTCTCTCTCTCTTTTTTTTTTCTTTTCAAACCAGTAGCATTTTATTGTACTCAGGTAACTTTTTTTTTTAATTCAAGTAATCATGGCAGGTAAATTCCTCTTATATTCCCCCACAAACAGACTGCATTCACCACATGTAAGGATCTCAACGAGGAGGCTACAAAGGCAAAAAGAAGGGACTAATTCATTGGAGAATATTTAGAATATGCATTTCAAGAAAAATGCAAATGGCACATATGATATGTCAGAATTAAAATGGGCTGTTGCTACAAGTATGTCTTTTAACAGTCCCAGACCTCTCGGGGAAGTGTGGCCCCGAGATCGCCCTTGGCCGCCTGGACCCCGGGGCTGGCCCTGCCCTGCTCCCCGTGAGTCCCCCGCGGCCTGGCGCCCTTGCTCCTCGGCCTCCCAGCTCACTCCCTCACTTCCTTCAAGTTTCTTCCCGCTCAGCGTCCTCTTATCAACAAGGCCGTCCTTGTCTACGAAAAGGGAGCAATAATGCTAAAGAGATTAGAAGGAAGGGGCGGATGTTTTCAGGAATGGGGGCGGGGGTGCGGGTGGCAGAGCTCCTGCCCGGATCTGAGAGGGGGGACGTGCCCAGCACCCCCTCACCGAGCACAGGCGCGCGGGACGCAGCCCTCCTCGCGGGCTTCCGGACGTGCCTCGGAAAGGATGAGTGAGGAACTTGTCTACATCTAGAAATTTCGGGCTTAGAACTGGCCCGGGACTGTGTTCCAGCAGCCTTGATTCTTGAACACGATTGTATAACGACATAGCTTTTAAAGTGTGACTGTGTGATTGTGAAAACCTTGTGGCCGGTGCTCCTTTTATCCAGGCTGTGGGCACATGAGTAAGAAAAAAAAATACAAAAAACAACGAGGGGTGCACGGTGGTTGGGTGGTAGGATGCTCACTTTCCAGGCGGGACACCTGGGGTCATTCCCCTACCATGCACTGCCCCTCAACCCCCCACACACTCCATGAAAAGAAGGAAAAATAAGTAGATAAATAATAGGAGTGGGGGATCCGGGGTTAAAAATATTGGGTAGATGGACATACCAGCGGTCAATGAGAGGGAGGGTTAAGGGGTATTGGATATCTGAGTTTTTCCTTTTTGCTTTTTATTTCCCTTTCTGGAGGGATGCACATGGTCTAAAAATGATCATGGTGATGAATACACAGCTACGTTGATTGTATACTGTAGATGGACTGTATGTGTGTGATGATATCTCAATAAAAATATTTTTTTAAAAAAGAAATCTACACAATCTTCAGAGTTAGGCAGCCAAGTAGTAGTATAAAGAAATCACTAAATGTTAAGGTAAAAAATAGTGTAGTCTGAAGACTATAATAAAATGGTCGTAATCATTTTTCCTTCTTTGTGGAGCGAAGAAAAAAAAAAAAAAAAGAACTAGCCTGGGGCTGGGGGAAGCAGCCAGTCTCCACACCTAGTCTCTCCCCCGCAGTCCAGCAGGGCAGGGGACCCGGGCCCAGATTTCCCAGGCTGATAGTGCACAGTTCTCAGACACGATGGACCCAGGCATGGATGGGCACGGAGGTGGGAAAGACCAGAGGAGGCTGGGCGTGCCTCTTAGGGCTTGGGGAGGGAGCCTGGCCGGTGAGTTTGCAGCCCTGGACCCTCAGCAGCGTGAGGCACAGCAGCAGGGCATGGAATATCTCACTGAGGCATGGATCACCTTCCTCCCTGCTTCACAGTCACCCCAGAAATGCCTTGTCTCCTGGACGGCACTGCAGTCTCATGGAGGCGGGGGAGCTATGTTTTCACATTGGCTCTTCAAGGTCCTCTGCAAAGAGTGGGCGTTCCTTGAACGAATGGAATGAGTGAATTGAATAAATGAACCAACGATACTTCTTGTGACTTCAAGGTGGGGAGAAAAGAGGCCGAGGCAACATTTTTAAGGCAGTGCAGGAAGGCTGGATTGTCCAAATAACCTAATGCTGGGATCATTGTTTCCAGAGTGTTAGATTTTTCTGCTGCCCGTTCCAATAAAATTCTCAAAATTCTAAATTCCTTCCATGAAATCCACCCCCCCCCCTTTTTATAAGTAGGAATATTTTTTCCCTCTGTGTCCCTGCCTCTGACAAGATTTCAAACATTGTCAAAACAGCAAAATACACTGCTCAAGTAGAACTTCAGCGGGTGGGGAGAAAAAAGTGAGGAGGATGTGTACATTATTATTTCACAATTTTTTCCCTTCCTGTAGAGGGGAGCTTTGATTAGAATAATTTTGCCTGGATCTATTAGCTATTATTTTATCAAAAGCAATTACTGCTGTTTTTCTTTCCCTGCTCCTGAAAGCGTGGTCTTGGGAGGGAGATGGTTTGGTTTGGAAGCCGTGAGAAGCCAAGGCCCAGAACGTAAGTGGAGCTGCTGGATGCAGATGTCAGGGGAGGACCTGGACATAGCCGTTCCCCTGTGTTCCTCAAGCCCCTCTGATTACAGCATTGAAGGAGCAATAATACAATTGACTTTGATTTTATTTAAAAAAAAATAAGAACCAACGTCAGCTGGAAGGAAACCTTAGATTCTGGCCCTCGCCCACCACTAACTGAGGTAGCTTGGGCAAGCCACCTCACATTCAGGCAGCTCAAGGAGTGTCTGTTGGGAAACACATACGAAGCAGTAAAATGATAAAGACGAGGAAGTATGCAATAAGGAGTGACCACGAGAACTCTGGGGACTAAGATTTAGGGATATAAAGAAGAGC
Source organism: Tamandua tetradactyla (assembly GCF_023851605.1). Lineage (NCBI taxonomy): Eukaryota > Metazoa > Chordata > Mammalia > Pilosa > Myrmecophagidae > Tamandua > Tamandua tetradactyla. The sequence goes on along the minus strand of NC_135329.1, from coordinate 183,172,685 downwards.
AATTCAAGGAACTCTGCAATCAGCTACATCAGTTTCTTCCCTCCTTATCTCTTATTATCCTTCCCTGTTCCTCAGCCAAATGGAATGGCTCACTCACACACCCATATCCACTCCCACCCGCCCCACCCCCCACACACACCATAGTGATTTCTCGCCCCGCTCTGCTGTTTACCTGGTCTTGGAAGGCCCTTGCTCAGTCCTTGAAGGTTCAAATATTTCCTTGCCAGGCGTCAACTTTGAACAAGGTGGGCTCAGAGTGGGACACTGGCCCTACTCACTCCTGGGCACATGTGGATTTCGGTGAGTTCAGTTTCCCCTTGTATAAAGTTGTGAGGACTAAAGTAGAGGTATGTTCGGCATAATGTGGTAGTTTGGAGCTATTATGTACCCCAGAAAAGGTCATGTTTTTTTAATCCATTCCTGTGGGTGCAGACCTGTCGATTAGGTTATTTCAATTGAGATGGGACCTATCCCATTCAAGGTGGGTCTTAATCCTATCCTGGAGGCCTTTATGAGGGTAAAAGTCACACAGACACTAAGAGATGAAATTCAGAGAAGCTGAGAGATGAGCAGTCCGAAACTGAACACAATGAAACCCGAGAGAGAAGGGCCAGCAGACACCGGCCATGTGCCTTCCCATGTTACAGAGGTGACCCGGATGCCCGCAGCCTTTCTTCAGAGTCCAGGTATCCCTCTGTTGATGACCTGAGTTGGGGCATTTTCACGGCCCAAGAGCTGTAAATTTTAAGTTAGTAAATCTTCATTGTAAAACCCAACCCATTTCTGGTATATTGCATTCCGGCAGCTTTAGCAAACCAAAACAAATGTTAGCACCTAATAGGTGCTCAAATAAATATTTGAGTGAGTCAAAGTACATAATGAACAACGAGGATGTAGGGAGCCAGGAAAAGGACTTGCTTAGGAAACAGGGGTAGATATGGTCAGAAAGTTTCCATGATCACGAGCTCCGTGAACTTCAGGACCTTGTCTAACTTCTCCACCTGAAACAACGCCTGGCATATACTTGGCCCTTGGTCAATATCTGTTCAATAAATTATTCCACTATGGAAGACCTCCGTGGCGACTGGGTGGTCTGTCTCTGGAAAGAAGCCTCCCCTCATCCAGAAGGGCAGCGGACCTGGTAGCAGAGACAGCAAGGGACAGGATAAGGGACATTGCAGCAGCTTGTCTACTCCCAGCAGAGCAGAGCTTTCCTCTATGCCCCTGGGACGAGGCAGCAACTTTAACCAGCTGCTCTCCACCCCCTTAACCAGAAACTCAGTGCTGCCCCTGACAGGGGACACTGAGGCTCACATCAGCCTTCAAAGGAAGAGAACAATTTCCCAGAGCAACCCCAAATGCCCAGTGCCTGCAGGCGTTCTGAAAGGGGGGGAATTGGGCTGAGCACATAGGAGCTTAACTGAATATTAAAGGAGCATCTTTCATTGCACCAACCCCAGGGTGTTTCCATTTGTGTTTCAATGTACCTTAACAGTTTGCATTTTATTTAATGGATTCTTTCTTCTTTCTCCGGTGGAAGATTTTTTTTTTTTTTTTTTTTTTTTTTACATGGGCAGGCACAGGGAATCGAACCCAGGTCCTCTGGCATGGCAGGCAAGCATTCTTGCCTGCAGAGCCACCGTAGCCCAAGATTTTTTTTTTTTAAAGGCACACATGCCAAACATGAAACTCAGTCCTCACAAGAGTTTAGATTAACATCAACCCTATTTTCCAAATGGAGAAACTGAGGCCCAGTGGTGGTGGTGGTGGGGGTTTGCCAATGATCTGGTGTAAGATTTTTATACATCCATTCTTTTAATCATTATCCATGGAGTGCCAAGGTGCTGGAGAAACAGAAAACTGAGATAGAATTCCAGCTTTCCAACTTAGAAATTGTTTTTTAAAATTTAAAGGCTATTACAGCATTTGGCCCAGCAATTCAACTTATAAGAATTTACCTAAAGAAAGAGTCCCAAAAGTGTCAACATTTATAGACAGAATGACAATCCCTGCCCTGTTTAAAATAACAATTTAAATTAAGAAAATACAAATGTCCACCAAAAAGGGACTGATACATTATAATAGATCTATGCGGTAGGCCACTACGACAGATGGATCTTTATGGAATGATAGGGAAAGATCTCCAAGAAAAAAAATTATTTGGTGAAGAAAGCATGTTCAACATGATGCTCTTTTTTTTAAAATCTATATAATTGTATGCATACAAAGGTAATCTAGATTCTAAAGCTGAACTGTCGGACCCGGGAGCCACTAGCCACATGGGGCTATTGAACCCTTGCCATATGGCTAGCATGAGTGTGCTATAAGTGTAAAGTCCACAGCGAAACTCTAAGACTTAGTACAAAACAAGAATGTCAAATATTTCAATAATTTTTTATATTGATTATACATGAAAGTGATAATATTTGGGATAGGTTGGGTTAAATAGACTATATTACTGAAATTGATTTCACACTTTTTAAAACATTTTTTTTGTGTGTGTGGCCGTTAGAAAATGTAAAATTACACATATGTCTCACGTTCTATTTCTTTTGGACAGCACCGTTCTGGGACAGGGGTCGACAAACTCCAGTCCCCGGGCTGAAGTCGGAACCTGCCTGAGGGCAGGTAATAAAGTTCTTTTCTTTTTCTTTGCTGCAAACAAAAATAATAACATTCTTATTGGGAAAAACATCTAAAAATCTACCTTAATCTCAACCCCTGAAGATGATCATTGTAAACAGTGACTTCTAATGGTTTCTCTAAAATAGGGGTCTACGAACTTTTGCTGCCAAGAGCCAGATTTTAATATTTGAGACACTGCAGCCGTGCTGTCTCTGCTGCAACCACTCAACTCTGCTCTGTAGAGGAAAAGCCACCATGGCCTGTACTGACATGACGAGGTTACAACAATTAGAAGGAAAAAGCCAGGTTCCCTCCCTGTACTCTCCTCCCCCCACACTCCTGTCCCAGAGCTGGAGGGGTCCTCCCAGACTTCATACTTAAAATATACCTAATGCTTTTAGCAGAAGCAGCTTGTGATGATATGCAGGTTACTTGCTTTCGTCACTTAACAATAGAATGTTGTCCTCTTTACATGATGGCACTTGAAAACTACCAACAATTTTTAACGGCTGTGTGCTAATTTAGTAACCCTTTTTAAGGAAAAAGAAATAAAAATTCTTAATGAATAATAGAAAAATAACATTTATAAGAACAGCTTCTACCCTTTATTCTTTGCTTTCAGGAAGTGAATTTTTATTTCTGTTTCTCTGTGGACCCAGCAGCAGGCTAGGTACAATTCAGGAGGTGTGGGGTGACATGGTCCACCTCAGTTTTCAATCTGCCAGAGAAGCAATTGAACCTGGTTGTCTTTGACCTTCATGTACTTGCACAATCTATAGCGTTATACACCTGTAAAACTCTAGATAATAACTGTCACAGTAATTACGCGGTGCCAGGAGACGTAAATGCATGTTGTAGGAAGTCTAAGTCATGTCGAGGCAGGGTAGGCTGTGGAACAACGGCTTGGAGTCTGCTTTTCTTTTTTTCCTCTGTGGCCACCGACCTCGCCTGAGCCTCTTCACGTCACCCCTTGTTTCCTGCAACTCCAGACTTCCTCAGCTACAATCCATGTTGCATAGGATGGCCACATTGCACTCCCCTAAGCGTTGTTCTGTGCACATTGCCCCAGCTCAACCACCTGGACGAAACTCCAGATCTCCATCTTGACATCCAAGGTCCTCCTCCATGTTGCCCCAACCTATCACTCTTGTTTTACCAAGGAGTTGCTCCCTAAGCCCTTCTCCAGCCAAAGGGGTCCTCTTCGCCCCCAAATTGCCCTACTCATTCTAGACTGTTTGCCTTTACTCAGAGAGTCTCCTGCTTGACAGATCCTGCCTGGGTTCCAAGGTCTTCATGTTCTATCTAATTCCTTCCCCAATTCAAGTGAAATTCTTCTGAAGACTTCTGTTGCCTCCAAACTTGAAACTTCTAACAGATGTGGATTCCACTCTCATTTTCTGCTTATTTGATGGCTTTGACTGTTAGTTAACTTTGATATGTTAAAGTCTCGCCCACCCTTAGTAGACTGCATTAGATATGAGTGGGACCATCTCTCACATCATTTTATGTCTTTTATAAAACATATCTGAGCACCTTAAATAAGATACATAATCAGTAAGAGTTGGCACAGCTTGATTAAGGGAAAACTCATTACCCCTGACCCAGTATGTCACGGCAAGGTAACTGAGGTCAAGCCATGGTAATCTTTTCTTTCTGGAATCCCAGAGCTCCCGATCTGCCCTCTTCATGGTGTTTATCACACTTTTATCACTTAATAGTATATCTTGGAAATGTTCCAAATGAGTACACGAAGAACCTCCTCTTTACTTCCTTTCCTCCTCCTGCTCCTTCTTCATGGCTGCATGCTATTCCACTGTGAGGATGTACCACAATTTACCTGTTTCCTTACTGATGGTCATTTACGTTATTTCTGACCTTTTTCTAGGAAAAAAAAAATGCTGTTCTGAATAAGTTTGCAAATCTTGAACATCTGTGAATATTTCTGTAAAATAAGATTGTTGAGCTAAAATTGCTGGAGCAAAAGGCACGTTCATCGTAGTTTTGAAATGTATTTTCAAATTGCCCACCTTGAGGAGGTCAAGCAATTTATACACCCACTTATATAAAGTCTAAGATAGCCGTTACATTCAGTGCTTTCAAAGTATTCCACTAAGCGAAGAATCATACTAAACCATTACCCTATTTTTTTTCATTCCCCTATTTTTGTACATTTAGGTCTTCTTCCTATTCAACAGAGAAACCTATTTCCATAATCTGAGAAAGCTCTGTTCTAGACTGGGCTGGGTTGGGGGAGCTTCCTTGGGAGCAACTCTGCCCTCCATATCTCTCAGCCCCTCATGGGCCCAGCAGGCTAGCCCGGACATCCTCTTCCCATGGAAAGAGCAGAAACGGAAGCGAATAAACCCAATCACATGAACATGTTTTCAAGCTTCTGCTTGTGACACATCTGTTGATTTCCCATTGGCCAGAGCAGGTCCCATGGTCAAACCAGAGCCAATCAGTAGGGTGTACACTCACCTCTTGAGGGGAGGAGCTGCCAAGTCACATGGCAGAGGGTGCTAATAGAGGGAGGGGTGAAGACTGGAGACTCCAATGCAATCATCACAGCCCTCTAGTATCAAGCAGTCCTGGATTAAGCTAATTTCTCTTTTTGTATCCAGGTGCAGCCCAATTTGCTGAAGCATGGTCTCCCGTTCACACAGGCACCCAGATCACATGGGTGTAGCAGGAATGGGCACTGAAGGCATTTCGCTGCTGGTGACTTCAGCACAAAGCCTACACTTTGGCCTGCTCCAGCCGGATAAATACAGAATGGGGTTGACAAGCCAGCACTGGCTTGAACCTCCTGGCTCTGAATCCAGTTTTCTCCACCCTAATGGCTTCTTAGAATGTGATTCACTGCTCTAGGTAGAGAGAAATAATTGAGGGTATAATTTATATCAGGAAAATTGCTCTGGGAAAAAAAGAGTTAGAGAGTAGCAGACCAAACACTCTCGCTTAAAGGGAATTAGCTGGAGTTTTACACCAAAAAGATGAGGGAAAATTGAAGGAAGCAGCCTACAGGGGTGTGGGTAACTTAAAGAGTAGATTCCTGTGGAAGCAAGAGGTGGGAAACAGCTCTTAAAGCAGAAAAATAAAAGCTTTTTTTTTTTAATGATACAAAATAATCTGAGAAGAGAAATATGGAAAAGCAATAATCTCCACATTTTCAGAGCTATGTTTGGTTTCTAGAAGTACCAAAGAAAATAAGACAACACATGTAACACCAAATTTTAAATGAAAACTCTCCAAGAGGTTCCCTTCATACCTTATCCCTTCCATTGCCAAAATAAATACACCAAGCCAATCACATGCAACACAGAATCCAAACAGACTGAACAAACTGAGGGAAACTTGAGAGGATCCAATTTCCAGCTCAGATAACTTGGTGATTGGTGTTCGATCTGGTTTAGATGGTAAGCTCCCTACACAGAGACCTTTATGGTTATACAAATGATAATACTCACACTTGGCCATACTGAAAAGGTTACATGAAATGCTAATGGTTACTAGCCATGAAGTTGTACTAAGGTAACGCCATAAACTTGAAACAGGACAGAGTCCTGGGTTGCCCAACGAGCACATTACCTCCCCTGCATGAATATTGAGACTTTCTCTAATTTTCTCTCATTCAATTTAAATTCATCCAAAAGACTTCTTTCTTGGCCCATTTCCTCATCTGTAAAAATTAGGATTAAGACCACACGCTCCTTCCAGCACACATAATGAGTCTGATTTTTCTCCATTGCCTTCCCAGGTCAGCACACTGTGCATTGAAAGAATGTGACACCAGTTGTTGTCCAGGAATTTAATAACAAAGGTAAGGTGGCCTAGATATTTAAAAAACAAAGCACAAAGGAGACAGAAAGAAGAATCTCTTGTAAATGAAGCTTTGTCCCTTTACAAACTTTGTGCCCTTAGGCAAATTACTTCATCACTTCATGCCTAGGTTTCCTCAACTGTCAAGTGGGGAAAACAGGAGAACTGGCTATTATTGAGTGTCAGAAGAACTGACTGAGATAATGCAGGAGGCATTAGCAAAGGGATTGATCCAAAAAAAGCACTCCGTAAATATATGTATTAATATCTGCAAGTGCGATTTTGGCATATCTCAGGATGGCAGGTTTCCTTTTGCTGGAAGGTTAATGCAGACTGAAATTGTTTATAAATGAAAGACCTTGTAAAACACTCCCCCTCTGTTTTTTTATTTCTTTTTTCCAATCCTTTTTGACTTGCTGCTGTGAAATCAGACTTACAAATGTAATATGAGAGGCAGCCACCTAGGTTGAGGCTTAAAGGCAGTTTAGGTTTCTTCTTATCTGCTTTCATTTTGATTTACCTGCGTCTGTGCTTTTGGTTTGGTTCGTCCTACTTCCCGGTCTTCAGCCAGTAAGACAATGATTCACATCTTTGGTTGCACAGTAGAATCACCTAGGAGCTTTTAAAAATACCTACGACCACCATGCACTCCCCATCCCCCCCCCCCCCAAAAAAAAAATACTATGACAAAACTAGCGGTTCAACTGTGGGGAGAAGGGACTGAAAGAGAGCCCAAGGTGGGCTTATGGGGTGCTTAAGTTCTGATTCTTGACTGGGTGCTGGTTACACAGGTATGGTCAGTTTGTGAAAATTCATTGAGACGCATGCTTAGGGTAGGTGCACGTTTCTACATGTATAATATACTTCAATAAAAAAGTTAAACACAATCCCTGTGCTGAAGCTGCAATGCAGAACAATTAAATCAAAATCTTTAGGGGTGGAACCCTGGCAGCAATAGTCCTGTAAATCTTCCTGGGTGATTGCAAAGTGCAGCTAAGGCTGAAGAAACGAGAAGTTTCTTGTTGGCCACAGTGGGCCCCAGATCTCAGAACTGGCATTCAAGTGGCTAGAAAGCCCCTTGGAGCAGCCAGAAATCAGTGGGATTGCTCTGGGATTTGTTTACGCAGGTCCTGAAGTCACTGGGCCGTGTAGCTGGGGGAAGAGATCCGAACATGGTTAGAAATCTGGGTTCAATATCCTGTCCCAGGGCAGGCCACGGTGGCTCAGCAGGCAGAGTTCTCACCTGCCATGCCGGAGACCTGGGTTCGATTCCTGGTGCCTGCCAATGCCAAAAAAAAAAAAATCCTGTCCCGTCATTTGCAGGCAGAAACATGGGGTTGGTCACATAAACTTTGAATCTCTGCTTCCTCAACTCTAGGCTGAGTTTCACACCATGCCTCCTCCTTAACCCAAAGTGGATGTTCCCTCCTGTGTATCAAGAGTTTCACAAATAAGCTATTATAAAAACATGGTCCAACTTTCAATGGAGCTAGTTTGCTAGCTGCCAGAATGCAATATACCAGAAACGGAATGGCTTTTAAAAAGAGGAATTTAATAAGTTGCTAGTTTACAGTTTTAAGGTCAAGAAAAGGTCCCAATTAAAACAAGTCTATAGAAATCTCCAATCTAAGGCATCCAGGGAAAGATAAGTTGGTTCAAGAAAGCTGATGAAGTTCAGAGTTTCTCTCTCAAGTAGAAGGGCACATGGCAAACACAGAGTTTCTCTCTCATCCCAAAAAGCACGTGGTGAACACAGTCAGGGATCCTCTCTCATCTGGAAGGGCACATGGTGAACACGGCATCATCTGATAGCTTCTTCTCCTGGCTTCCTGTTTCATGAAGCTCCCCGGGAGGCATTTTCCTTCTTCATCTCCAAAGGACGCTGGCTGGTGGACTCTACTTCTTGTGGCTGTGCCGTTCTGCTCTGCTCGCTTTGAATTTCCTTCATTCTCCAAAATCTTTCCTCTTTTATAGAACTTCAGAAACTAATCAAGACCCAGCTGAATGGGTGGAGACATGTTGTCACTTAATCCAGCTTAACAAGCACTCTTGACTAAATCACATCTCCGGGTAGATCTAATGACAGTCTTAAACATACAGTATTGAATAGGGATTAGAAGAAAGGCTGCCTTTACAAAATGGGATTAGGATTAAAACACTGCTTTTCTAGGGTACATACATCATTTCAAACTAGCACAGGAGCCCCGAATAATCCATTTTGCCTTTGTTTCTGATTTCAGGCAGGACTGCTGAGCAGTCCTTTTACATTTTCACTGTGGTCCCTCCTACCAGTCACCCTCTTGCAGTGGAATGGTCAGGGAGAAAGAGGGTTTTTTGTTGCAATCAGTGATTTGCTACTTGCTCATTAATTGCAAAAGCACAAGCACAAGGCCATGGGGGCCAGAAACCTCCCACCATGTATTCACCCTTATCTTCGACATCTGAGTATTTCCCTATAGTGGGACTCACCTAAACCAACCAACTTTGTATCCTGGAAGAGAAGAACCATTATTTCCTTGATCTCCATTCTTCCACAAGATTCCAAGAATCCTTATTGTACGCCTCCTGGATCTTCATTTTATTGCCACAATTTTACCTTAATTTCCTTCTTTTCTTAATTCCTGGGGAAATGAAGAACAACCCTGCTCAGTGTAATGCCTTCACAGACTTGAACATCTTTCATAGGTGTTTTCTCCTTTCCTCCTTGGATTCATATTTCAGCATTTTGTGAATTTTGACTCATCTCCATGAACACTCTTCATTTCCCTATATTTGTTTTAAATGTGACTCAAAATTATAGCTCTCTTGAGTATTTGGCAAGTATTGCTGGATGAAGATATCACGATTTAACTCAACAAACACTTCAGAGGGTCTCCCACATAGAAGACCCTGGGCTGGGGATTGGACACCACTCCTGCCTTCGAGGAGCAAACAATCTAGGTGGATTCAAAAGTAACATTAGCATAAGACCAGTTACCAGAGGCTCTACAACATGATTAGTAATAGATGACCATGGCAGTATAAGGTCAAGAAGATAAATCCTGAAAGTGTTAATTACTGAAGCTGCATTATATAAAACAGCTGGGTCTGTCATTGAACAAAGGTACCTAGGAAGTTGCTGACCATCTAAATGTCCAGGTACTAATTATAACTTGTTTTTACATTATCCTTCCTTGCAAATGTCCTTGCCAATCTGAAGGTTCTTATGTTTGAGTCAAATATATATTTTAAATTACTTATCATCATTTTACAAATAAACCCAGAGCTGTTCATTTCCACTTCTGTATTAGAAAGGCTGGAATACTTTGTTAGAATTGGTTGAACAATTAAAAAAAAATTTTTTTATGTATTTTTGAGATGTCTTCACATACCATGCAATCCATCCAAAGTATAAAATCAATGACTCACAATATCATCAATAGTTGTATGTTCATCACCATGATCATTTTTAGAATGTTTTCATTACTCTAGAAAAGGAAATAAAAAGAAAAAAGAAAACCCTCATACATCCATATGCCTTACCCCTCCCTCTTATTGACCACTAGTATTTCAAGCTATCCAATTTTTTTAAATTAATTAAAAAATTTTTTTTAAATACCAAAAAACACCAAACAAATGCAAACATTCTTAACTTTTGATCATTCTGTTCTACATATATAATCAGTAATTCACAATGCCATTACATAGTCGCATATTCATCATCATGATCATTTCTTGGAAGATTTGAATCTATTCAGAAAAAGAAATAAAAAGAAAACAGAAAAAAATTCATACATACCATACCCTCCACCCCTCCCCCTCACCGATCACCAGCATTTCAATCTAAATTTATTTTGACGTTTGTTCCCCCTATTGCTCATCTTTATTCCATATGTTTTACTCATCTGTTGATAAGGTAGATAAAAGGGGCATTAGACACAAGGTTTTCACAATCACATAGTCACATTGTGAAAGTTCTATCATTATACAATCATCATCAAGAAACATGGCTACTGGAACATAGCTCCACATTTTCAGGCATTTCCCTCCAGCCTCTCCACCACATCTTGACTAACAAGGTGACTTCTATTTAATGTGTAAGAATAACCTCCAGGGTAACCTCTCGACTCTATTTGGAATCTCTCAGCCATTGACACTTTATCTCATTTCACTCTTCCCCCTTTTGGTTGAGAAGGTTTTCTCAATCCCTTGATGCTGAATCTCAGCTCATTCTAGGGGTTTTCTCAATCCCTTGATGCTGAATCTCAGCTCATTCCAGGATTTCTGTCCCATGTTGCCAGGAAGGTCCACACCCATGGGAGTCATGTCCCACATAGACAGGGGGAGGGTGGTGAGTTTGCTTGTTGTGTTGACTGGAGAGAGAGGCCACATCTGAGCAACAAAAGAGGTTCTTTTGGGGGTGTCTCTTAGGCCTAATTTTAAGTTGGCTTGACCTATCCTTTGTGGGGTGAAGTTTCATATGAACAAACCCCAAGACTGGGGGCTCAGCCTATTCAAGCTACCCAATTTTAAGACTTAACAATAGAGGTAGGTTAACTAAGACAATGTAGTATTGACATATATATATGTATTAGTGGAACAAAACAGAATATCCAGAAGTAGATCCATACAAAAACAGGCAACTGACTTTTTTTTTTTTTGCAATACTGTTATACAATCATCAAAGCTCAAGGCTACTGGACTAAAGTTCAACAACTTCAGGTATTTCCTTCTGGCTATTCTAAAACACTAGACTCTAAAAAGAAATAGCTATATGATGAGTCAGTATAGTTATTTTATTTTAGTTTTTTTTAAGAAGGCTAGTTAGTATAGTTATTTTTAAATCTTAATTTCTCAGTTATACCTCCTTTCTCTCATTTGATCTTTCTCTTAGTCTTCAAGGATATCTGGACAATGACCACTTTAGCTTTGTGCTGGAAAGGGGAGTTCCTCCATCTGGGATAGAGGAATGAACCTGGTTATTGTTCTTGGAGAAACTGGTACCTCTGGGTCTCAGGACTTAATTGGCCTAGGTTCAATGTGGAGGCCTTAAGTTTCTGAGAAAATGCAATTACTAAGAAAAACTTTTATAAAGACTTGGAGAGAGCCCAGAGCACTTCCTAGGACTTTTCAGGAATACAGTCAGTTGGGGCATGGCATACTGTGGTAGTTCAAAATATCTGGCTAAAGCTTGCATGAGATTAACCTCCAGAACGACCTCTCAACTCTATTTGAGATCTCTTAGCCACTGAAACTTTACATTGTTCCATTTCTTTTCCCCCTTTTGGTCATTCTAATTCCATGGTGCCAGGGCCAGCCTCATCCTTGAGAGTTGTGTCCCACATTGCCAGGAGGACTTATACCCCTGGGAGTCATGTCCCACGTAAGGGGAGTGTAGTGAGTTAGCTTACAGAGTTAGCTTAAAGAGAGAGCCAAATCTGAGCAACGAAAGAGGCTCTCTGCTTACTTATGTAGCAGAGAAGCTAAGCCTACCTATAATTATGTCTAAGAGGTACTTCCAGAGGACCTCTTTGACCCCCATGGGTGAAAGTCTCTCTGATAACATGGGATATGAATCCCAGAAGAGCCTGGCCCTGGAACTGTGTATTTTGAAATGTGTTTTCTTGTATATATGTTATATTTCAAAATTTTTTTTTAAAAAGAGGTTCTCTGAGGGGTGACTCTTAGGCATAATTACATGCAGGCCTAGCTTTGCCACTGCAGAAATAAGTTTCATTAAGGGTAAGCCTAAAGATAGAGGGCCTGGCTTATTAAATTGGGAGTCCTTAATGCCTGTGACAGTATAGGATTTCTCCAGGTAGGGAAATAGTTCCACATTTTACCCCAGTCCCTCAAGGGGACTTTGCAAATATTTATTTATTTTCTGCCCAAAATACTCTGAACTATATCTGGGTATTACAATAACCTGTATAGAATAATAAAATCTCATTTCCTATTCTAGGTTCTGTGTAATTAGTTTGTTTAGATAAACTGACCAGATAGGTTATATTAGATAGTGTGCTACAGAAAATTTAAATTTTGGACCAAATAAGCATCTTTTCCTTTGGTCTCCCACAAGAGGTTAAAGTTGTAAAATACAGACAACCCCTCCCTTTGCCCTGTATTCTGATTTACCTTAGACCTAACCAGGTCCATTACATACTTATCTCTGATTGGAGCCTGATCTCTTTTTCAGCTTCTTAACCATTGCTGTATGGAGTAATGCCGATTTTCAGAGCAGCAGAACTCCAGTTCCTAGTGTCAAGTGTCCCAGAGATAGCCAATGTTCCAGGAAACAACCAGATTATATGCAAATAGCTCATCGTCTAAGAATGTAGAAATAACAGTTAAAACTCAGGAATATATGTGACTGCTGTAATCTAGGAACCTTTACAATGTGCCTCATTTGAACATTCTGTTCTTCTTAATCATCGATTGCTCAATCTCTGTCCACTTTCTATCCTCTGACAACCTGTGCATTCGAATTCAAGAATTGGTTGAACCATTCAATTAGAAAGACTTGAATACTTTGCTAACCTCAGAAAAATCACTTATTTAATAATAAATAAGTTATCAATGACTGAGGAGCTATGATATATGTCAAAACCAAATCTAAATCTTTCCGCCCCACAAAGTTCAAACTGTTGGAGTCTGCAGACTTTGCAGAAAGAAGTAAGCAAGGCAGTTAGTTCAGTGTCACAAGGGCGAGGCGGAGTGCCTGGGAGGGGCCTGGTGCTCAGAACTGGCAACCACTTTAAAAATGGTAGAACTGCTCCCATTGCCTTCCCAAGATTTTTCAAGTTGTGTCCAGGAGTACAACAATCTCTTCAGGGCTTGTTTCAGGGCTTTCCCCTGACATTTAGACCTTAAAAAAAAAAAAAGTTCAGCCCCATTTCTTTCTTTTTTTTAAATTTTTATTGATAAAACCAAACAACATACAGACACGAACATTCTCTTTCAAAAAATAATTAATTAAAATTTATTGTATTTACTAAACATACCAACATACAAACACAAACATTCTTACCATATGATCATTCCATTCTACATATAATCAGTAACTCACAATATCATCACATAGTTGTATATTCATTATCATGATCATTTTTCAGAACATTTGCATCAATTCAGAAAAAGAAATAAAAAGGAAACAGAAAAAAACTCAAATATACCATGCCCCTTACCCCTCCCTTTCATTGATCACTAGTATTTCAATCTACTAAATTTAACATTTGTTCCCCCATTATTTATTTCTTTTTAATCCATATGCTTTACTCATCTGTTGATAAGGTAGATAAAAAGGAGCATCAGACACAAGGTTTTCACAATCACACAGTCACACTGTGAAAGCTGTATCATTATACAATCATCTTTAAGAAACATGGCTACTGGAACACAGCTCTACATTTTCAGGCACTTCCCTCCAGCCTCTCCATTACACTTTAACTAAAAAGGTGATATTTATATTATGCATAAGAATAGCCTCCAGGACAACCTCTTGACTCTGTTTGGAATCTCTCAGCCATTGACACTTTATTTTACCTTATTTTGCTCTTCCCCCTTTCGGTCGAGAAGGTTTTCTCAATCCCTTGATGCTGAGTCTCAGCTCATTCTAGGATTTCTGCCCCACATTGCCAGGAAGGTCCACACCCCTGGGAGTCATGTCCCACGTAGAGAGGGTGAGAGCAGTGAGTTTGCTTGTCTTGTTGGCTGAGAGAGAGAGTTCAATCTGAGTAACAAAAGAGGTTCTCTTGGGGGTGACTCTTAGGCCTAATTTTAAGTAGGCTTAGCCTATTCTTTGCGGGGTTAAGTTTTACATGAACAAACCCCAAGATTTGGGGCTCAGTCTATTGCTTTGGTTGTCCCTACTGCTTACAAACACAGACATTCTTTTTTTTTTTTTTCCCTAGGTCAAGTCTTGTATATTTTATTACCTCTGCTTTCATGTTGCCTTTTTTTATTCTTGTTTTTTTTTTAATTTATTAATTAAAAAAATTTAACAAACAAAATAAAACATTAACATATATAATAAGTAATTCACAGTATCATCACTTAGTTGCATATTCATCATTTCTTAGAACATTTGCATCCATTCAGAAAAAGAAATAAAAGACAATAGAAAAAGAAATAAAACAAAAACAGAAAAAAAAAAAAAAAGATTATATCTACCATACCCCTTACCCCTCGCTTTCACTGATCACTAGCATTTCAAACTAAATTTATTTTAGCATTTGTTCCCCCTATTATTTATTTTTATTCCATATCTTCTACTCATTTGTTGACAAGGTAGATAAAAGGAGCATCAGACACAAGGTTTTCACAATCACACAGTCACATTGAAAAAGCTATATGATTATACAATCATCTTCAAGAAACATGGTTACTGGAACACAGCTCTACAATTTCTACTTCCCTCTAGCCTCTCTAATACACCTCAAACTAAAAAGGGGATATCTATATAATGTGTAACAGTGTGTGGTACACTGGGCTCCCCTTTTTATCCACACTGCAGAGTCACTGAATACATGAAGGGAGCACAGTGAGGGTGCCATCGCCCTGAGAAACAAGCCACACTTGTGATGTGTTTTAATCTGGCTCAAACAATTCATCCTACCCAACTTTCAGTTTTCCCATTTATACAATTGAGAGTATTATTTGTCATAAATGTTACTGTGATGTTTTCAAGCCTTCCTTGAAGGCCTTAACAAAGACACCAAAACGTTCTTGCATATCATGATGATGATAAAGGGAAGAAAGGGGGTTTGCGACTGTATTGGACCTAGTGATATGTTATGAAGGGAAATGAGTGAGGGTTCATCTTTAAATATGTGCTTTCAAAGAGTTCTTCTAGTTACGAAATACATTTTTTTTTCCTCACTGCTGTGATTCTCCTACTTGGTACCTGACATTTTGTCTAAGATGCTATTACCCCCCCCCCCCCATGAATTATAAAGACCTCAGCGTTTTATTAATCTTGCAAATACATTTCTGTTGAGCAGGGCCTTGACATCCCTCTTGTTGCTATTAATAGTTGAGTTTGTTGACCCACCAGTGAAAAGCAATCCATCCTCCCAATACATGATAACTCTATAGAATTCAGAATTCTAAGAGAGGAGATGAGAAGCACTTCCTCCACTTAAGATTGGAAAGTAAAATTTCAGTAAGAGAGAACAGGATGATGAGCTGAAAGAAGTGGCTTAGATCCAAAGAAATTCTAACAATCAAAACCCTTGAGGGTGAGATGAGTCTAGGCAGAGAGAACCCAAATGATGATTGTTTTTTCCTTCTGCGCAGAGAAAAAGGATTGGAGAGAGATTTCAGTGTACTGCAGATTCAACTGAATCATTCTTACTATATTGCTAACTGCAACAATATTCTTTATTCTTCTTTAAGTTCACCATACAGCTGAAGTTGTCTCCCTATCCAGTCATTCTCCTCACTTTGCATGAAGTTGTCCCCGTCCCTGTACAAACAAACATCCAGCAATGCAGCTGTGAGAGCTGCCATGAGAATTGCTAGGCTCAAGGATGCATTCCCCAAAAAGAGGACTCAGGCTGTAGGAACTGTCACTTAGCCATAGCAGGAAAACATTTTGGTAATTGAAGTCTAGTTGGCATCCAGTTTTTAGAAAAAAATAACTTTTAAAATAAAAACTAGAGGGTCTTTTGTTTTGTTTTGTTTGGTCCCTCTAGTCCCATTTTAGAGGTAAAAAGGCACATAGTTTAGAGTTCAAACTATTTCTTCCTATAGACTCAAGTATTAGGTTTCCAAATGACTGGCAAATATGTAGAATTTGTAGAATGTAAAAGAGAAAAGGGTTCCAAAGGATTCTCGGGTTGAACGCCTTCATTCTACAGATGAGGGAAATGAGGTCCAGAGAGGTTAAGTGTTATACCCAAAGGCACACAGCTGGCTCACAAGCTGAGACTTGAATCCAAATTGACCATGTGCTAGTACAATGTTCTCCTACTATACTGTGCTCCATTCATCAGCACTACAATTGGTATAATATATGAGTTGATTATTGCAGAATTTAGACACCATTTTGTAAAAGGTTGAACTAATTCTGTGACTAATTAGAATGGAATGCTCTACCACCTTTAAGTCACCAGCTAAAATCCACCTGCTCCACATCCCAGCACACCTGAGGCCTTGTGGGTGACCAGCTCAAAGAAATATTATTGTCTCAACTCAGTTCTCTGTCTAGGTACCCACAAAATGGAAATCACTTTACTTGGGAAAGAACAAGAGGACAAGATGAGATGAAAAGGAAAGATGTTTAAAATGGATGAAAGGAGTACTTTTTTCCCCACTACACACAATTGACCTGGGGAACTCACTGCAGCAGGATATTAAGATCAATGGTGAAGATTTGTGTTTTAAAAGATTAGACGTTTCACATGCATATCATCAACAGCGAGACTCAATAGGATGAAAGTAAGAGGGATGAAAGTTCTCAAGCTTCAGTGCATAAGTTGGTCACCAACTGGGTCAGGTAAAAAGAAAAAAGTTGTCTACCTGATCATCTAAGATTTCACAGGAAGGCAGATTTGGGGTATTCCAGCTACCACTGCTGTATAACACACCACTCCAAATCCATGGTGTGCGACAACCATCTTATTATGTTCTTAGATGTTGTGGATCAGGAATATGGGGAGGGCATAATGGGGCTCTGCTTCATAGGGGGGCCTATGTCGGGAAGACTTGAATAGCTGGGGGCAACTTCAGGCTGGGGATTGTAATCATATGGAAGTTTCTGGATGACTTGAAGGTTTCAATCAGCCGGACTATCAACTAGAGCACCTACATGCAGGTTTCATAAAGGAGCATCTCAGGAGAGGGTATTTCAAGAAAGGAAGCATTCCAGGTGAGCTAGGTGGAAGCTCCATCCATGGCCTTTGATGACCTATCTATGGAAGTTACACAGAACCAATTCTAACATGTTAATTTGGTCAAAACAATCATAAGCCCACTAAGATTCAAGGGAAAGAATCTAGGTCTCCCCCTTGGTAGGGGGAAATGGTGAGGTCACATTGTAAAAGAACATGTGGGATATGATGGAAGAAATTGTTGCAGCCATGTTAGGAAAATACAATCTACCAGAGAAGGGGTGGGAGATATGAGATTGCAAGAACACCCAATCTAGTAAGGAAAACTGATATATGAACAGACAGATAATCACAATACAAGAAAATAAACTGCAAGGTAGCTAGTTCCCCTTTTTAATTGCTGCCATAGAATTCTTAATTTTTCCTTTTTATAACAGCCGTCACATTTAAATTTCTCACTCATTTTCTGTCTTTACCATTACATTGGACGCTCCATGCATCTGACTAAGTTCACTGCTGAATGAATACCCAGTGCCTAAAAGAGTACCTAAACTAGATGTGTAAAATGGTATGAGAGGAGTGGTGGAAGGGCAGTAGGAGCATAGGAACTGACATTTGCGCAGGTCTTACATGCTATTGAAGAATGAACAAGAGATTGGTGGAAAAAGGAGATTTCCCTTGACCAAATTTAAGTGGGCATATTCTTATCCTTTGTTTATAGGCTGTATTAGGTTGTAAGTGACAGAAAGCACTGACTCCACTAGCTTAAAAAAAAAAAGCAATATGTTGTGCTGCATAATGAAATGACTGGTGGAAGGGTAGATCCAGCAGTTCAGTGTCATCCTTCCTCAGTGGGCCAGCTTAGCTCTCTTCCTGGTTGCAAGATGACTGCCACAGTGGGAGGGCAAGCACCACATGCAAACAAAATAATATCCAGCAGGAGAGGGGGCTATTTCTTCTTCCAAGTAGAATCTTTCTCATTAGCCCCTTTACAGACCACCTCACACTGGCCACTACCTTTTTGACCAGAATTGTGTCATATGCACATGTCTAAATATTGGAAAGAAGAAGAGCAACTTGAACAGGTCATCTGTCACCTCTTGGGGCCTGGAGTTCCTGTCTTTCCTGAAGCATATGACTGTGCAGAGAGAGCTAATTTCCTAAACAAAACTAGAGTTCCCTGAGGAAGGAAAAAGGGGGAGATGACTCTTGGGAAGGTCATCAGCAGTCAGTGTTTGCTACATTGAGCTTGAAGAAGATTAAAGCTCTGTGTCCTTCGGGAAGAAATATCATCTAACACTTTTATTTATTCTCTCATCCTTTCTACTCATCTCCTTTATCTTCTGTATTAACAGTCAGTTGAATAAATCAAGCACTGTATCAATGAGGGAGTGTATGTTAGAGTGCATATGTGTACAAATCTAATTAATTTTAAAGACTTTGATTAAATATGAGTGCATTGCAGGTGAAAGCCATAATTTAGATGCTTCCTTTATTCCTTGACAGCCTAGTAACACCCAGCAAGATTCTCCATTTGTCCCATGCTTTTTCTTGGGCCTACGCCCTTTGCTTGTGCCGATTGCTTCATGTGGAAAGTTCTCACATTTTTTCACTCATACATACCAAGGACTGACACTCCCAGCCTCTAAAATACATTTCTCAGACTCCCTTCAGGCTGGAGTCTGGACCTGAAATAAGTTCTGACAGTCAGATGTACTCATGTGAGATCTGGCAGGCAGATGTGACATGGAAGCCATCATTCTGGGGCTGTCGTTACTGGCATGCCAGGTTTGAGAGGCAATGTTAAAGGGCATTTAATGCTGCAAGATTCCATGTCCCATTTCAGTGTCTAGTTGCCAGTTTTGTGTGTGTGAGAGGCAGTATGGTAGCAGCACCGTCCTAACTTCTGGACCACAGCTACTGTGGTGGGGCCTTGAGCTCAATACTTCAGGGGTAGCCCCCTGACTTGTGCCCCTCCAGCCCTTCCAACAGTTGTGTAAGCCCTTGCTTGATTCCCCATATTAAATCTTTCTCTTCTTGAAATACCTAGAGTGGTTTCTATTTCCTGGACTAAATCCTTCCAGACACAACTTGGTCTTCCCTGATGCCCTACCCCACCCCCCCACCCCCCGCCCCAGTTGGGCTAAGTGCCTCCTCTGAACTCCCACAAAGTCCTGCTTTGGAAGGCCATGATTTATCATCTTCGTACAGCTGGCACCAGTGCCTGGTTCACAGCAGATGCAGTCAATGTTTACTGAACTGAACCTTCTTCTGACAAGATACCACCTCATGCCTAGACTGCAAAGCCTAAAGAATTAGACTAAAGAACTTCAGCACTAGACTTCCACTAGATTCTAGACGATTCCAGCGTGTCCACATGTTAGCCCATACACGTAAGAAGCAGTGGAATGAAGATTTGACCTGCTCCTCAGGCAAAGGAAGCTGAGGAAAGGAATGCTGTTCTTGCTTATCTCAAGATTGACCAACTGGCAGCTCTCTGGACCTTCTACACGATAGTATGCTGAGGTAAACTGCAGTGGCTGGGGGCACAAGCTTTGGAGTCAGGAAAACCCAGGTCGGAAGGCGTACAAGCTTGGAAAGTCAGTAACTTCTCTGAGCCTGTTCTTTCAGCTATAAAATAGAGCTAATCATATCATCCTTACAAGATACTGGGGGTTAAGGAGATTACATATGTAAACTTAGCACACTGCATGCCTATAGGAAATGCTCGAAACATGTCAGTTGCTGTTCATGTTAATATATTTACCACAAGTCTGTTGTTCTACTTAAATGTTCCTTCAGCCTAAACAGACTCAGTTGCAGTAAGTCTCCAAAGCACTTCCCTATACATGCTTGTGGGGTGTGACGTTTTTAAATGATGAGATTAAATCATTTCGCAGAAGGTCCACTTGGACCCCAGTTTGGGACTGTACTGAGGGAATGCCAAAACCGTGTCACTGATTCTCGACTCTGGCTGAAAATTAGAGTCACCCGGAGAGTTACAAAACAAAATGGCAACAAAACAAACAAACAAAAGACACCAAAAAAAACAAACCAAAAATTGTTTTTGATCCCAGGGATTCTGATTTAATAGGACCCAGGCCGCAGGGTTTCTTAAATCTCCCCAGGGAATTGTTAATGTGCTGCTGAGAACCACTGATCAATGTGGGAAAGATGAGTACTTCCATTGCTTCTGGGAAAAAAAGATGCTTTTACTTTTCTATACTCTTCACCACGGGGTGGGAGGTGGGGGGAAAAGGACTAAAGATTATAGTTGAATTATTCCACTTAGAATGTGAATAAGACATGCTCATTAGAAACCTGGCTAAATGACTCATTGTGTTAATTCTCTGGTTGGTGATTTGTCATCTACAGGTATCTGATATGCTGAGAAGAGGTGTGATCAGAGATGTCCTACCACAGGCTAAAGAGCCAGTCTGTAAAGACCTGTGAAGGAGCCTAGTCAGTGGGTCTCTAGCACATGTGTGCACACACACACACAAATACAAACACAAACATGAGCTGGTTGTTGGTTGCTGATATCAGGTGGATGCACTTTGATCCTGGACAACTGAAATGATCTATGCTTTCGGTGTTCAATTTAGCTAATATCTAAGAGCTGGAGATAGCAGTGACAGCTATGAGTGTGCTCAGAAATAAAGTGCATGTAAAAAATGTAACTGTTTACTTTTTTATGATTAAACTACTTTACAAAAGAAAATATAGAAAATTGAGAAAACAGAAATAGGCTGATCCATAGCAGAAACTATCAATAGAAGAGTTAAGTCTCCTATAAACTTATCAGGTGCTAGACAGGGTTCGAAGCCCTTTACCAACTTATTTCATTTGTTCCTCATTGTAACTCTATCAAGAATAGTGTTTGCAAGTCCATTTTTACAAATGAGGAAATTGCGCCTGCAATGGTTAGGTGAAATGCCCGAGGCTGCACAGCTGGTAAAAGCAGCATCAGGATTTGTACTCATGCTGCATTTAACAGGGTATGGTCAACCTCTGAGTTATAGCTCATAAGCCTTACTGTATTCAAGCATCTAATGCCAGTGTTGCTAAAATTGCAAAAGTTAATCTCATTTGCCATTCATTCATTTATTTAATTCATAAATACAGATTTAGGGCCATCTATGTGCAGCGTACTATTCCAGGCTCCATTACCAAGATATTGCAGGGATTAAAAAGCTACCCAACCATTCATTTTTAAAGCATTGAACCCTCAAGTGTCTCAACAGAATAATATGTGTATGATCAAAATAAATCTAGGGAGATTAAAAATTCCTATTCCTTAACGACAAAATCTAAAGTCAAAACTTCTAACCATTTGGATTGTCACTACGTGAAACATACCATTATTTTCTGTATTTCCTGTCAATTAACAAGCACACCTTGGACAACAATTTCAGTTGAATTTCATGAATTTGGCTTTGTAGAAATGTGTTAAACAGTCCAGTAATGTCTTTGACTCAGAAGTTTGATATTTGTTAAGTGACTGTGTGCAGCATGGATGGATGAAAGGATAGGTAAGTGAATAAAATGCACAATGCCTGACAATGTCTTAGGTGCTTAAAAATGTCATCTTTAATATCTATATATAAATTATTTAGCACTCTGCCTAATACATGGTATACAGTGAGTATATTTCATCTTTTGATTGAAGAATTAATATATATTTTAAAAATTCAAGCTATACAAAAAGTTACCATGCAAAGTGAATCTCCTCTCGACAAAGTTTTCTGCTATTATTACTATATTAGTAGAGCTCACCCAAATTAACATTTGTCTGCTAATTAAGAAGAGATAAGATTTACAAGCCAGTGGATAACATCATTTGTGTCAGAACCAAGTGAAATAACACAAAGATTCTGGCTAAATTCCAGTGTGAGTGATTAACATTCTCCAACTTCAAATAATTTTTATTAGTCAACATTTGTCCATCCCCAGTAATACACACGGTACATAAAGGGCATAGACTGAGACAGTCCTCTTGGCATATTCATAGCCTGCACATACTTTCCACCCAAGGTTTCCTTTTCTTTTAAACTACTATTCCATAGTTTTTCAACTCCCTATCACTTCTATCCCTTGCATGTTTGCTAGCCCAGAGTGCCAAGCACTTAAACTGGAACACCTGTAGAATTCTACTGACTGAAAAACTGTAATGAACATCTTTACCATTTACTAATTCTTCTGATGCCTGTGAAGAGAGTCTGATAGTTACTCCGTTTAACTTTGAGGCTGAGATCAATACACACATGTTTCATTATTTCCCACAAAGCCTTGTTAATGAACCATTTAATGTCCCAGTCCGTACCAACGGGATCCAGGACAGAAGATCTTCTACGGCTGCCTGTCGATCTCAGCTGGTTAGTCCACACTCCTCGGTCCTCCAGCTCTCCCCAGGCCCTCCAGCCTATTTTCTCCTTCTTCCCAGTGGAAGGAAGGAGGGAGGGGGCAGGAAACAATTCAAACCCTCTTTGAATGCGTGTGAATGAATTTCAAGTATGCTAAACACCTCAGTCTTCCTACCTAATTAGAACACGTAGAAAAGAGGCACTTTCAGGACATTTAAAACTTGCAGTATAATAACCCATCTGGAGAGCGCCTCTGTGTGTCCCTGCAATCGCGGCGCCCAGCAGGTCTCCTGCGAGCCGCGGCTGCACCGCACGCCTCCGGCCCCCGACAGCGCTTTGCGAACGGCTTAGCGGCCGCCACCCCAGGGAGGCCCGGCGCCCTGCCCACCACAAAGCCACGAGGCTGTGTGGCTTGTCTCTGTGGGCGACTTCGGAACTGCCTTGGATTATAAACCTCGACTGATAAGGACTAACATCTCTCGAATTTTCCAGGGGCCGAAAGAAAATCCCTTTCTTATCACAACGGGCTTGTTACGAAATACAGAAGTAAAGGTTGAAGGCTGGGAGATACCGGAAGTATAGGGGAAAGCGGTTAGGATTGTGGATGCGGCTGCCCAAGTACATGGGTTCGAATCCCGGGTTTGCCCTTTAAGCGCCTACTTATGTGCCAGGCGCTGAGAAGCAGGCTGTGAACTGTGGAAGTTGCGGCTCTCTTGGAAAGCTATTAATTCTTGGGTTGCCTTGGTCAAGTTTCAAAGACTCAGTTTCTTCAACTGTAAAGACTGCCCGTCTTAGAACTGTAAGGATTTGAAATCTTGTTTTAAGAGGCAAACGACTGGGGGGCTCAATAAGTATTACCTCTTCTACGTAAGCTCAGCCCGCACATGGACAGCGCAGAGACGAGACAGGTGCCACGGCTAAGAGCTATTCTTTGAGCAGTTGTTTCAAACAAACACCGGGCTCTGTAAGAATGATGAACTGCAGAAGGGATACCTGGTAGTGGCGCCGAAGCAGAGATTCAGAAGCCACAGCATTACAGGAAAGTGAGTCCCGCAAGCACAGCCGCTAATAGAGAAAACTCGCGAGTGATTCCGGCGAGGGTTTCCCGCCCCCCAGATTTTCAAGGCGGCGTGATTAGCATTCTCCCCGCCCCCATCGCGCCCCAGCCCACGATTGGCCAGCGGTCCTCGGCTGCCCACTCTGGGCGCCGGGGGAGAGGCCGAGCCCCGGGGGCAGTGGGCGGGGACGTGCGGAGAGCGTGGTTGGGCGGCCCACCAACCGAGCCCAGGCGCATGGGGGCGGAGCCAGGGCGGGGCCTCCCGTCGGACATTAGAGGCAGGTGACCCGGGCGGGGCGAGAGAGGCTGGTCCGCTCCCGGCCGTAACTCTTCTGCCGCCGAGGTGGGCGAAGGGGTGCGAGAGCAC
This sequence comes from Tamandua tetradactyla, assembly GCF_023851605.1. Lineage (NCBI taxonomy): Eukaryota > Metazoa > Chordata > Mammalia > Pilosa > Myrmecophagidae > Tamandua > Tamandua tetradactyla. Next base: position 183,148,646 of record NC_135329.1, on the reverse strand, counting down.
GGGGGAGGAGTCCCCCAGAGTCTGCTGGAGCGCGGAGCCCCCTGCAGGGGAGGAGGCGAGCGGCGGGCGCACGGGACGCGGTGGCGGGCGCTCACCATGCAGTCCCGGCGGGGCCAGCGCCGGCTGCTCGCCGTGCCGTGAGGCGGCGGGATCCCCGGGCCGCCGCACCCCTTCCTCTCGCCCAGGTGCTTTCCAGTGCGCCTGCCCTTCGCCCGGATCCCGTTGAAACGCACGGCCTGCCCCTGCCCCGTCTGGATCATGCGGGGAGCCCCAGAGAAGGAGAGGGCGAATGATCGGCCTACGCCGACCGTGTTCGGGTGGCGCCCTCTTCCCTGAGATGCCCACACCTGCTGCCATGTGCCCCCGCCACGGGTACCCAACCTGTCGCCAAACTTTCCTGGCGCTGGCCGGCTCTGCGTTGCATTTCTGAGTGAGCGAAGTGTCTCAGGGACGGAGGACCCTGGGCTTAGACTGGCTGCGGACTGTCTTGTTCTCTCGGCCGGACTCGAGGAGGTGAGAGCCGATGACTTCCCCCTCTCCTTGTTCTGTTCCGGGTCCCTCTGCCCTTTCCCTGCGGGACTAAGCGCTCTGACCCCGGGGCGCACACAGCCTGAGGGCCCAGCCAGGAAAGGGGGCGGGGGTCAGTAATTTGGTTCCAGGTAAAGGGAGGTAAGAGAGAGAGGTTAACTTTGAGATTTGGAGACGGTTTAAGGCGAGTTTTTCACGCCCCTGTAATAAGCAGTGATTGCGATTTTTTTCTCCTCCCCCCTCCCGTTTTTTTTTAAGAGTCCTTTCCCTGGAATTGGGCCCCAACCCTCCCTATCCGGCAAGCTGCTGAGTTCTGCCAGCGGGGACGGCGCCTTCCCGAAGCAGTTTATCTTTGGACGGCTTTCTTGAAAAGAAAGATAAACCAACAGGTTGCCAGCCCCGGTGCCACACACACGAGTCGGCGGCTAGGGGAGTCCAGAGGCCGCCTTTTCCTTCCTACTTTGGCCCCGCGCGGGCTGCGGGAGGCGAAGGGAGGGTAGGGGGCGATGGCTCGGCCTGACTCGTCCCCGCCGCCCCCGCTGCTGCTGCTGCTGTTGGCGCAGTTGGCGGGCCGGGCGGCGGCCGCTTCCAAGGCCCCGGTGTGCCAGGAAATCACGGTGCCCATGTGCCGCGGCATCGGCTACAATCTGACGCACATGCCCAACCAGTTCAACCACGACACGCAGGACGAGGCGGGCCTGGAGGTGCACCAGTTCTGGCCGCTGGTGGAGATCCACTGCTCGCCCGACCTGCGCTTCTTCCTGTGCTCCATGTATACGCCCATCTGCCTGCCGGACTACCACAAGCCGCTGCCTCCCTGCCGTTCCGTGTGCGAGCGCGCCAAAGCCGGCTGCTCGCCGCTCATGCGCCAGTATGGCTTCGCCTGGCCCGAGCGCATGAGCTGTGATCGCCTCCCAGTGCTGGGGCGCGACGCCGAGGTCCTGTGCATGGATTACAACCGCAGCGAGGCCACCACGGCGCCCCCTAGGCCCTTCCCGGCCAAGCCCACGCTCCCGGGCCCGCTGGCCTCTGGGGGCGAGTGTGTCCCCGGGGGCTCGTCGGTGTGCAAGTGCCACGAACCCTTCGTCCCCATCCTGAAGGAGTCGCACCCGCTGTACAACAAGGTGCGGACGGGCCAGGTGCCCAACTGCGCAGTGCCCTGCTATCAGCCGTCCTTCAGCCCCGACGAGCGCACGTTCGCCACCTTCTGGATCGGCCTGTGGTCTGTGCTATGCTTTATCTCCACCTCCACCACAGTGGCCACTTTCCTCATCGACATGGAGCGCTTCCGCTACCCCGAGCGTCCCATCATCTTCCTGTCTGCCTGCTACCTCTGCGTGTCATTGGGCTTCCTGGTGCGCCTGGTTGTGGGCCACGCCAGCGTCGCCTGCAGCCGCGAGCACAGCCACATCCACTACGAGACTACGGGCCCGGCGCTGTGCACCGTCGTCTTCCTTCTCGTTTACTTCTTCGGCATGGCCAGCTCCATCTGGTGGGTCATCCTGTCGCTCACCTGGTTCCTAGCAGCCGGCATGAAGTGGGGTAACGAGGCCATCGCGGGCTATGCGCAGTACTTCCACCTAGCCGCGTGGCTCATCCCCAGTGTCAAGTCGATCACTGCGCTGGCGCTGAGCTCCGTGGACGGGGACCCGGTGGCCGGCATTTGCTACGTGGGCAACCAGAACCTGAACTCACTGCGCGGCTTCGTGTTGGGGCCGCTGGTGCTGTACCTGCTGGTGGGCACGCTCTTCCTCCTGGCGGGCTTCGTGTCGCTCTTCCGCATCCGCAGCGTCATCAAGCAGGGCGGCACCAAGACCGACAAGCTGGAGAAGCTCATGATCCGCATCGGCATCTTCACGCTGCTCTACACGGTGCCAGCCAGCATCGTGGTGGCCTGCTACCTGTACGAGCAGCACTATCGCGAGAGCTGGGAGGAGGCCCTCACCTGCGCGTGCCCCGGGCCCGACGCCGGCCAGCCGCGCGCCAAGCCCGAGTACTGGGTGCTCATGCTGAAGTACTTCATGTGCCTCGTCGTGGGCATCACGTCAGGCGTCTGGATCTGGTCGGGCAAGACCGTGGAGTCGTGGCGGCGTTTCACCAGCCGCTGCTGCTGCCGCCCGCGGCGGGGCCACAAGGACGGCGGCGCCACGGCGGCGGGGGACTACGCCGAGGCGAGCGCCGCGCTCACCGGCAGGACCGGGCCGCTGGGCCCCGCCGCCGCCGCCCCCGCCTACCACAAGCAGGTGTCTCTGTCGCATGTGTAGGAGGCCGCAGCCGACGCACGGGGGCCGGGTTGTCGAGGGAGGGGGGATTGTTTTGTTTGGTAGCGTTGCCAAGGTCACTTCCGTTTACTTTCTTGGTGCTGATGCGGCCTCCCCCCCCCCCTTTCCACGGGGCAACTTGGAGAGAGGGAGAGGGGGCAGTTAAAGGGAGTGTCTGTCCCAGGACTTCTCACAGGGGCTCAGCGCATGTGCATTCTGTTTTACGTTTCTTACCGCCTTCTTTAGGGATCCCTGTCTTTAATTTATATGTATTTTAATTTTCAACTTTGTTGCATTTTAGCAACAAAATTTTCCTTTGTTTGGGGGGAGGGCTTACACGCCTATGGTTGGCATTATACTGTGGTTCCACTTTGTTCAGGATTTTTTGAACTGTGTGGTCTAAATTGGGAAAATATTGTGTGTGTGTGTATTTAGAAAGTGAACCGTAAAAGTTTGGGTTGTCAGGACTGGGAAATTGGATGTGTTTTTTCAGCTAGTTTCTCTTTCCACTGTTAATAAAGTAGCCAGCCAGGATGCTTTGAGGTGAGCAGCTTGTCCCTATTATAGTTCCTAAGTTAGGGGACACCCCTTGGTTTGCTTAGGAAGGGTGCAGGATGTGTTCAGGGCCTTCCAAAACTGAGCCGGCTGGGGAGTGTTGAGCGATTTGGTGCCCAACTGTAGCCGTGTTTCTTGAACTTCAGTTTTCTTCTCTGTAGTGCTTGTAATCATTCTCGTTCTCAACAGCATCAGCCTTTGAATATGTCCAAGGTAGCATTATTGTGTCTGGAATAAATATTTGGAATAGTAAGAGCCTCTAGCACGGTGATAGGTTGAGCTTGGATCTACAAGGTGAGACAGCAGTATTGTACCGGAGGAGGAGTGGGTGGTTCTTTTTAGGCTTAAGTGGTCCTTATTTACTTATTTTTTTTAAAGGAACTTGTCTTACAATTTTGGTCAAAGTAAACCCACTCCTTTCTTCTGGAAGTACTTGGTGATAGTTGCTAAAGGGGTTCTTTTTTTGATTCAATAAGGACTAAAATAGCTATACCTTTAGTAATTAAATTCCCAACACTTCTCTTATCTGCTCTACCCCCATCCCACCTCCTTTATCATGTTAAACAGTCTTTTTTTCCTTTTCTTATTCTTCCTCTCCAGAAGAGCTGTGATTAGAAACCACACCCGCCCTTGAATGAGGTGCTTGAACTGGGGAGTTGGGGAAGGGAGGAAACTGGCTACCTTTAAACAAACATTGGCAGCAATGAGGGAAAATAAGTGTCCCTGGACTTTGGACTAGTTTGTAGTCACATAATTTCAAAAGCAGCAAGACTTGGCTCCCTCCATTCCCTGAAAAAAAGTGAGCCTTGACACACGTGCATAAATTAGCTCCCACTCCCCCCCCCCCACTTCAATGTATATATATTTCCTGTTTCCCTGAGAGGGCCCATATATTGATGAACTCACAAACAGACACAGACACAGACACAGACACAGACACAAACACACACACACACACACACACACACACACACACACACACACACACACACACACACACAGAGGTTTCTTTGCTTTTAGCAAATTGTTTACTCTCCTAATCTGTTTAACCATTCATTCATGAAGAGCATGAAGACATTTCTGGGGAAGGGAATGGCAGTGCATCGGCCAGCAAAATGCCAATGTAAATTCATGACCAGGATTGAGTGGAAGGTAAATTTAGGAAGCAAAAATGGTCAAAGCAATTAGAATTTGAGAAAGCCTCCATAGGAAAAAACTGGAGTCTAAGCATTTGTACTTCATTTCTAACAAAGTTAGAAGAGTGAAATTTAAGCCCAGTTCAGTTTTTACTTCATGGATACTAAGTAGATTAATGCATAGTTCCCATTGGGAATTAACATTTCCGCTGCTGGGAGAAGACTAATATACTTTTAAGGACTTTCAGGCTATTCAGTTATAAAAATGTAGTGCTGTTATACACTTATTCTTTGAATTAAAATTTCAGTGGATTTAACAAAACCTGGTACACATAGCTATAAAACTTTGTGTGTGTCTTATTCTCTTTATTCAGAAACTTCTTCCCAGCACCTGCAGTAGCTCCCGTCTGTGGGGCAATTCATCTCCTGTTTTTAAATGAAGACCTTGTCTAATCACCTTGACTCCTTCCCTCATTTACTATGTCTTCCCAGACAGTGTACAGATTGCTCTGCTGCCTTCAGTCTTTGTGCCTAATTTGAGTTGCACCTCTTTCATTTGTTTTTTGTTTTGTTTCGTTGTGTGCGGAAGAATCCAGGGATCATGTGCAGTTCCTCTAAAAGAGGAACATCTGAGATGAAATGGATGAAAATGATTTCTTTGTTAAATTTTTTTATTTTCACATGTGTCAAACCTGAAATAAAAATTTACTTTAAAAATTAGACCAGTGAAACAATAATTGCTAAGCCAAGGTGAGGCAATACAGGTAATGCTTTTTTGGGTCTTGTTTCCTTCATGTTTGAGAGCCGGTACTTGTTCCAACTTTGAGAGGTACCTGTGCTTCCTTTTTTTTTTCAGTTTCTGTTATCATCCCTGCTCTCCTTTTCCCTTTCCTTATCCCTTAAAAGAGACTAAGATAAAGCCCACCTGCTTCCCTAAAGTCTTGTTAACATTAACTAGCCTACTCCCTACCCAGGAGAGAGAAGCCTGATGTAGGTATGTTCGCCCCCTCTTTCCATCACACTCGTTTTCCACCAGATTTGCATTTTGATTTATGGAAACAGTCTATACCCATGAAAGCAATTATAAAATGAAAGGTTGAGGGGATAGCTAGAAATTCTTAACAGCCAGCTTTGCAGAGTTGGAGAGGACCTGGGGTCTAGTTTGGTCCCATGTGCACAGTTTAAGGGCTCTCTTTTTCTAAGTTCAATTCTAAGCAGTAGTGAGTCACTTAAAAGATTAGGGAGAGGTTTAGACAGAAAATTGTTTAGAGGAACTAAGGTGACTTCCCAGTGAAATCAGTTGACCAGATTTTAGGGAGTCTTTTTAATTTATACTATTGCTCACATTTCAAAGCTGTCTAAATTGGCTGGAAATAATTTTTCTTGGTTTATCCTTGCAAACCTTTTGTCATGTTTTCATGTGACTGGTTCTAGTGACCAGGGCCTGTGTGTGTGTGTTGTACGTAATTGTGCCCATGTAGAAGCTGAAATAATGTGCCGACAGCACTGTTTCAAAGTTGGTATTCATTAGGCTGTTTCCTCCTGGGCCAGGGCTACACTAATCCTGACACCGGCTGCCAGGAGAAAACCTCATGGATCACACATCAGACCTTAATAACAGCATCCGTGACCTGCACTCTTAAGTACAGAGTGGGAACCCCAGAGCTAGGAAATGTAGTTGTATATTTTAATGAACTGCTACCCCTGCTAAAGAGGCTTCTTTCACTTTTGTGTTCTACAGAAAAACCAAGGGGGGTAGGAGGGACAACGCTTTGAATAACTGCTTTCTAACACAGAGTGCGGCAGGCAGGCCCAGAGCACATCACAAACCCAGGCAGGGGTGAGGTACAGCAGCTACGAGTGGCCTGGTCCTCCCTCTGCTTGCCCTTTCTTATCTCCAAAGTCCAATTCAAGTGATGCCGGGAAAGAAATGGGCCTGAGCTGGGAAGGGTGGTTCTGAAAGCAAAAGCTACCAAGAAATTAAAGAAGGCTCAGAGGGGTAGGCAGGATGTAAGTCAATAAGCAACCTGATTCAAAAATCTCAAAAGCTAGCAGCTTGATGACAAGTAAAGGATTTATTTCAGCCAGGATAATATATGTGGTACATCATTTTAAGACATTATTTTATGTTGTTATAAATTGAATGTATAATATGTATGTTTTTGGGTGAATATATACATAATATATATTATATATATGAGAGATTTAGTGACTTTTTGATACAGGTTTGGTGCAGGCGAATTTATTACTGAGCCAAATGAGGCACATACCGAGTCAGTAGCTGGAGTCCAGGGCATTCAAGACTTTCTGTGATTGTGTATAACATGCATAGTGCCTGTCCCATACAGTATAGTCGCTGTCATGTCAAATCCAGAACTCATGAGTCAGAGCAGTGATAATTTATTTGTAGACAATCAACTTGAATCTGTAAATTATTACTGGCAGATGATTAGAAATCTGAATCTGTAACATTAACAAATGGAAACCCAGAACAGCTTGGAAAGATGTTTTGTTCCTGGAAGTCTGTAGAACAGCACTTGTATGTGGTTATGTTAGTCTCAAGATACATAATTTGCTGACCTTATTGCATTGGACAAATTTTGTATGTATTATATTTGTGGAAAGGTAAAATAATGGTTTGAGATTTTTATCAGATATGGAGATTAGTTATTTATGAAAAACAAAGAAATGTCTATTTTTGTTTCTTTGTTCCCAGTTAATGTAGATAAAATTTTTAAAAATGCATTAAAGCAATGGTAATGAAGATAAAAAGGTGTCATAGAAGTCTTTTTCTCCTCCTGCGTTTTGGAGAGACTGCTTTCTAAGAGGATGTGAGGAGTTAGGTGGATTCTAATTTCATAGTCACATTTCTCAGATGTGCTTAAAACGTAAGCAGCAAAGTTTTTATTAGTAAGTGTACTTAATCAAATGCCAGAAGCACAAGTAATTGAAACATATTTTACTTGAATAAGCTTCATAGGTTTCCCCTGCTATTCCTGTGATTGAAGAGATAGGCAGGGAACTACATAGAGGTACAGAGACATTGCCTGAGACTGTGTTCTATTTTATAAACCCTCCTTCTATACTCTCATAGTACTGAGTATTTTAATTTTTAAATACATCTCTAATTGAATAGAGATGGTGCCGTTCATCTGTGTGCGGCAGGAACTCCCAAAACGTTTTCTCGTTTAGCAATTGGGGATTGGCAACTTAGTCAAGTTCTAAATACAAAGCAGGACCCCAGGTAAGAATATGTTAAGTTTTGATTTAGAGTTGACAACTCTCTGATAATCTGGACAGATGCTTCAGAAGCCGGAGATTCTCTTGTTAAAGTACTTTCTACTGGCTGCTGCTTTGGCAAAATGCAAATTCACCACCCAACTGTCACCTACCTCATTTTTTTTTTTTGGTATAGAAAGTTTATTATAATTGATAACACTTTTTTGTACTTCTGTTTTTTAACAGTAGTTAAATTTTTTACCATTGATGAAATATTATTAACATAATTCTGTAACTGTTGTCCATAATTTATGTAAGGATATTTTCCCCATATTCCAGAGCTACTACTATTATTTTTTCATGCACTTTTTTTTTTGACTTTTTTTTTTTTCATCTACCTCGTTTTAATGCCTGGTATATATGTCGAGGTTCTCCAGCAATTCTTTGAGGCAGATGTGGGAGAACAGTGGTAATAGTGAATTTAAGATGTTGGGGAGATAAGACAAATCTAGTAAAGAGGTGAATAACTGGGAGTATGTAATGAAATGTTGAAATGAGTGCTATGAACTTTAAGATGGGTATATAAGTTTGGATAGTTGGGAGAGAGAGAATAGAAAATATAGTCATTCAGCTGGATCCTGAAAGAAGAGCAGCTATACCTTATGTGGAGAGGACTCTAAATTGGCACATGGTCCCAATATTTTCTCATATACTATGTGGAAAAGGTGAGAAAGGGTGAGGTCAAAGACTGGACCAGAGGCAGAGATGAAGGTTGGAGAAGTTGGGATAAATTATGAGTAATAATAATTACTGATATTAGAGCTCTTCATTTAGTTTGCCACGTCCTTTTTACAGGTAGGAAACAGGCTTGAGAGACAGAAAGGTTATGAACTTAGACTTGGGAGGCTAGACTGACGGGGTTCAAATCCCAGCTTGGGATTTATGGGCTGCGTGACCCTGGACAATCAACCTCTCAGTACCTCAGCTTTCTCATCTGTGCATAGGGGATAACAGTATTCATATACATAGGGTTGAGAGGATCAAAGGGTTAAATTGAGTTAATGCAAATAAAGCAGCAAGGTTAGGGTAAGTAAGGCAAAGAGGAAGCAGCTGTTTGGGCCTGGATGGAAAGGAAATTGAAAGACTAGGTTTGCATTTTAGTCTACATGAGAATCTGAAAATGTGCATTCCTCAATCCAGAAATTGAGATTTGGTAGATCTGGGACTCAAGAAACATTCTTAAGATTTTTGTTTTGGAATAATTTTAAATTTACAAAAAAGCTGCAAAGATAATAGAGTTCCCATATATCCCATATCCTTTCCCCCCGATGTTAACTTATATTACCATAGTGCATTTGTCAGAACTAAGAAATCAACACTGGCACATTACTGTTAACTCCAGACTTCATTTGGATTTCACCATATTTTCCACTAATGTGCTTTATCTATTCCAGATCCAATCCAGGATATCACACTGCATTTAGAGATGCTTCATTTTTCATAGGCACTCTCAGCTGATGAGAGGGTAGGTGGGCTGAGGGTCACAACTTGAGAAACACTCACTGGGGCATTTAAGGGACTGAGCAAAGACAAACTGCCCTAGCCCCATGCTGCAGAGATGAATGCAGTTTTAAAGCAGAAGGGAATAAATTGGCAGAGGTGGTGGATATAGAACGTTGGTTTTAGAGTTAGGGATAGAATCCCCTTCATTAGATGAAGAACAAAATGAGGCATCTATTTCTAATGCCAGATAGTATGTTAGGTTTTGAGAGTTTGGAAGGTGGGGTTGCCACCTAGTCCTCAGCCTAGACTGTATATACACCCAGGGTTGTGGACCGTCAGGTAAGTGTAGTAAGTTGGGAACATAGGAGGGCACACATAGGTGATTAAAAGGGAAGGGGCCAGTTGGCCTTAAAGCTGTCAGTTATATAAAATTTTTTGGAACCCTGATAATGCTTTGGAAGTGGGTCAGGAGTAACCAGCATCAAACATTGCCACATTAAGGGTGAAAGCCGGGGATGATCTTGAGGGCCTTAATGAAATTGGGTGAAGCACTGGATGGAAGAGAAGGCAGAGGAAAGCTCTCCCTTTGGAAAAGTTCTCACACTGAGGGGCTGATGGGGCTGAAGGAAAAAGTTTGCAGAATTGAGAAGGACAAGCTGAATAGATGTATTTTTAAAAACTAGCAGACTAATTTGGTAGTCCTCTGAGGTCTTTTGAAGTAGAAGCTGGTGTCTTGAGGACCTTAGATTTGGGGACTATCACTGAATCACCCTAGTCACATTCATATTAGCTCCTTCTGCAGCAGTTACCTACCCTGCTTTTTAAAGAATGTTAACCTTTTTTCCCATTGATCCAGAATTCCTCTTAATTCCATCTCACTTTCCTAGTTCTTCCTACATCTTAGAAATCCTAAATCACCACCAAGTATTCTTAGGTTTTCATATTAAGTACATGCTCTCTGTTCAGTATTTGCCAAACCGATTTTAAGTATTTCAGTGGAAATTGCTTTAGAAATCAAATCAGTTGCTCCTGTGTGTTAAAACAGTCTTCTCTGAAAGGCTCTAGACCGCTTTGTATTGCTTGCTGGCACAGCATTAAACCAACCAGGTTGGTAAATGGCTGAAGGTGTTAGGTAATCTAATCCTTAAACTTGTTGATAAGTGTTGGGTGTAATCTACAGACTCTGCCTAGAAACTAGCACTTAATTGGGAGATTTCTCTGCCAGCTGTCAAGTGCTTTCCAAGTAGCTCTAGTCAAGAATGCAGCTTCTGGGTAAGGGAACAGTCATATTTCAAATGTCAGAGGAAAGAGTCGGGTAATGGAAGATTTTAGCTAACCTATAAGCTGTAGCTAAATTAGTTTCCAAAAATCACAGCAAAACCTGAATATAGAATAAATACAGAATTGTTTTCCAGTTAATACTGGTTTAAGCACTTCTTTAAAACTCAAGAAGTTTTTACTGGAGACAAGAAATTAATCCTAAACTATTATAAAACCAGGATTTAGTGCTCTGTTGGACTTTAATAATGTATAGGCACACTGGGTGCATGAAGAAGAAATGTGAAAGAGCCATTCATTATGGAATCTGGTCTTTTTTTCTTTAACCAGGAAACACTGGGCCCTAAGTTGTCTTAGAATGAAACGTAAATGTATGAAATTGCTGATAGGCAACCATTTTTGAACTACAGAAATAGCAATTTCATTTGGTTCAAACATTTCAGATTGCTCTTTTCCTTGTAATGAAGTCTTGAGTTTACAATATATTAAAGCTCGTTGTAGTCAGTGTTATAATAGGAAAAAAAACTGGAAATGAAAATAAATGAGTCCAGGAAATCAGATACTTTTTATAGTGTTATTTTAGGGAACAAATCTTTCCTAGGTATCAAGTATTGAGAAAATTGCCATTTACCATGCTACTTGTGTACCTGTGGTATCTGTGGCCCATACTACATGTCCAAGAACCTACTAGCTTTCAGTGATTTTTATATTCTTAACCTAAGTTGGCCCAACTCCCCCACTTATCAAATGTTGTGTTGCTGTCCAGAATTAAAGATAATGGGGGAAAGAGCAGTTTTTAATGATACTACTATTCAACCAACTTGTTCTTGAAGCCACAGATTTACGTCCCATGTCCCTCCTGCAAATTTTTCATTTACCTTTGACCACTCATGTCAGCATTTCTACTTAGTAACTGGTATATTATTATGATGCGAACCATCTGATAAATAGCGATTTATAAGATATTTTTTCCCTTCTAAACTAATCAGATATCTTCTACCAGTAACTTATCAAGAACAAAATGTTTTAGTTATCCATTATATGGATAAAATGCCAACATTCACAGGATTTAGTGAGAATTATTGAAGCTGAGTTGTTGAGGCTTTGTTTTATTGTTTTTTTTTTTTTTTTATGGGCAGGCTTCGAGAATCAAACCCAGGTCTCTGGCGTGGCAGGTGAGAATTCTGCCACTGAGCCACTGTTGCACTGCCTGAGGCTTAGTTTTAAAAAAGCCTTTCTGAGATTTTGTCTAATTGAAACATAAACTTGAAAACAGCATTCTAAAGCTATTTTAAATGGCTTGTTTAAATTTGCAACCCTCATTCTAGTTCATTTTCTTTCCTGTTTAACAAAGGAAAACTGTCTAAAACATTTTTAACTGGGCAGGCCATGGTGGCTCAGCAGGCAAGAACACTTGCCTGCCATGCCAGGGGACCCAGGTTCGATTCCCGGTGCCTGCCCATGTTAAAAAAAAACACAAAAAAACAAAAAACATTATTAACTGTTCAAAAACCTCAAACATTCTCATTCTACACTGTTACTGTAGTAACTTCTACTCTGTACATTTCATCTAATTTTCTCTTCCAAAGTGCTCTTTTCCCTCTTAAGCTCAACCACAAACTACTCAAAGATGTCATCTAATACACCATACACTAATTTAATGCTATTCCATATTGAAATGCCACTAAACCCATATGTATTAAAAAGGCTGCAGAAGCATATGCATTACTCTTAATTTCTATGACTTCGAAGGATTTTAACATTTTAAAGTGCCAGTGATTTTAAGTGTTTTCAGGTTGAAAAAAGCATATAAGCAAAAGAAATGCTTTAGGATCTATTGGGACTGATTTGAAATGTTAGGCTCAGACATGAGAATACAGTAATACATTAGCCGTACTTAAATTAAAATATTTATTAGCTTTTCTTTTAATATAAACATGAGAAAGAAAACCACTATAGGTTGTAGCATTCTTTTCAAAATACAATTGCAATCAATACTAAAATCTCCAGGCTCCAAACTCCATAAAGCAATGTTTTTTGAGGTGGTAGACTGTAATACTTTATATATGATTATTTATGTCTCTGTCCTTTAAAAATGATGGAACTACAGCACTCAATATGAGACGAAGTGTTACAATACTGAAAGTAGTTCTAATACAGAAATGCTGTTTTTAGGCAAAATTCCTACATGTACATTTGATAAGGCAGGAGAAAAGAGATTTCACAGTTGACAATGATAATTTTTAAAAAAATATTTCAAATGTAGGTGACACTTTTATCATCAATCTCTTAAAATTACTTATTCCCTACTCTTTAAAGCTGAAATCAAGGTTCCTATGGAGTGTATAAGTTTCCTCTTTAAACTCCAGGACTTCATATAAGATGACTACAGATAGCTTAATGTACCTGTTTCCTAATTATCCACCACTAACAGGTCCAGTTTCTTTTTTTTTTCTTAGGGTTCAATTTCTTTTATTACACGTGAATTTCATTGCTCTTCATAATCTCCTTTTACCAAATCTAGAGAAAAGAAACTTAGGTGATCAAAACAGATGAACAGTGCACAGCCTTGCAAAGGACTATTTTAAAAATAGGAAAGCCCTTCTATGGAGATTACAGGTGTTCCAAAGTCTTGGTGCAATTTTAAGCTTTGATACCAGTAGAAGTATAAGTGCTACAAAACTTACAAAACATCATTTGAAAGTTTACTTAAATTTTTTTTAAACTTACATAGTTTTGTAAATTTTGAGTATTAAGCTTTTAATTTTAATTTTTTGTTTCAATGTCTGCCATCTTCAAGAAGTCCTGAAACAAAAAATTAAAATTGAAAACGTACTCAGAATTCACAAAACTTAGTTTTGTGAATTTTGAGTATTAAGCTTTTAATTTTAATTTTTTGTTTCAATGCCTGCCATCTTCAAGAAGTCCTGAAACAAAAAATTAAAATTGAAAACGTACTCAGAATTCACAAAACACTTAATTTTGTGAATTTTGAGTATTAAGCTTTTAATTTTAATTTTTTGTTTCAATGTCTGCCATCTTCAAGAAGTCCTGAAACAAAAAATTAAAATTGAAAACGTAGTTAGAATTCACAAAACTAAGTAAGTATAAAAGAAACGAAAACTTTCAAATGTGTTTTTTAAAGGTTTGTTTGCATTTATACTTATGCTGCAGTGCCTGGGGCGCCCAAAATGCACTTTATAAAAGCTTACAACTGCATCAAGACTTTCAGATACTTTGTATCTCATTATGTGCTTGTTATCATTGGATCACCATGTTGGTTGGAATTATTAACTAGATTTTAACAAATAAGAGGAAATTATCTTAACTAGATTTTAACAAATAAGAAGAAATTATCTTAACTAGATTTTAACAAATAAGAGGAAATTTTCAGAAAATGAGATGCAAGCACCATTAGAGTTCACAAGAAATGAAGTGTGGACATAGCAGATGTAGATAATCAATAACTGATACTTTCTCTGTTGATAACCCAACATGCTGAAATGGTAATAAGTAGTGCTTGCAAGGAATTTCAGTACATGCTATCCAGCAGCTTTTTTGTTTAAGTTGACTGCCAATGACTAGCAGCTTCAGTGATATAGTAGGGAGGATGAACCTTTTAGCACCTAACAATGCTACAGTCTCTGCTTCCAAGTGGTTTTATAGTTGTTAAGAGTCCCATGTTTTAATAGTAATACTGCATTAATTTTAAAGGCATATGCAGCAATATCGGGTTGGGTTGGTGGGGCAGGAAAAATAGGAAAAACATAAAAGTTATATGGTTAGTGTCTTTAAAATTTAAGTTATTAATTAAAAAAACCACACATTGTTCACAGCTACTGCCTAGACAGTAAGCAAACATCTGTGTGTGGGTTGGGAGCTTTCACTTTGGAGTGGTTTTCATAACTCTGTTTACATTAAAAAGGACAGAAGAGTGTTGCATTGACAAGGTCCTGTTCTTTCCTATAGAGTGTAATCTTCGCTGTCCACAAGTCTCTTGAATTTGAATTTGATGTCTTTTCCTTAGATGAAAATATTAACTTTGCTGGTTTTTGAGGAGGAGAGGTGACGTTTCTCCAGTCTTTGTAGATGAGGGGTTTTATGATGTTACAACCCCTCACATTTCTCTCTTTAAGAGAGGATGGCATTAGAGCGCTGAATACCGATGAAATTATCAGCGCTGAAAGACCGTCTCAGAGCAGCTCTACATAAGTCTTTGTATTTGTCTTCACATAATCTGGAAATGGCCTAGGAAAAAGTCAATCAAACAGAATATAGGTAAAAGAATTTAAAAATACATTTAAAAAAGGTTCCAATCTTAAAAAGAATCACCAATGATGAGCCACATATGGAGAGTCTGTTAGAGTTCATACATAATTACTGCTACTTTGGCTATCTGAGATCTACATGTTAGGTTCTGGGAAAGCTACTTCCTGCCAATTCACTAAGAGACAGAGTAATACAGATTGAGGGCTATGATTAGATTGGCAGAGCAAACAGGAACTTACTTTACTGGAGAGGTCTAATGACTGAAACACCAAAAGATGTTATTTCACTTGCACTTAAATTATGGTAGAAAAATGTATCACTCTAAAGTACCTTCCAAGGTACCACAGAAAGTGTTAATTTTAAGAATGTGTCCATTTCAGTTATAATTTTGCTGTATTCACACAAAAAATCATAAGCCATAATATTGCTGTGTCCTCAGTAAATTACCATTTCCATTAAACCCATGCACTTTCTACATCTAGTATTTGAAACACTTACATGTTATACCTTCTTAATATAGGTCACTCTGCTTAGCCACTAATGCTGTCTAATAAACTCATGAGACTAAACTTATATGTATAGTAAACACTGACATGAATTTACAAACTGAGATAAAGGCAGTCAAGAGTAATAAGTAAATTATATATGTAAGTATAATCAGGGAAACAATCCTATGGGTTATGTAGAAGGGTAGAGATTCAAAAGGAAAACTATTAAAAACATTAAATTTCATTAGAAATACTCTGAGTTACGGTCAGAAGAGATAATAATATCTATCATTTTTGAAATGTGGATCCTTGTATAAACCATAAAAGACACAGGAAATGACTCCAAAGGGTTAATAAGCTCCTCAATGTGTTAATTTAAAAACTTTCTATTTCCCTAATCACTTCTTAATATTATTAATGATTTAGTGTCATATGTAGGCTTTGGTGGCTGAGTGAGAACCCAGCTCAGTGACTTCACCACCTTACCTCTAGATTTCGCGCTCTTTCTTTGCTAAGAGGAGCAAACAGAAAATTCATATCATTGTCACCGCCTAAGGAACGAAGGTCAAAGTAGTATTTGGCATAAACACTGGCAGGAACATTCATATTAAACTGTAGTAGGTCCAAAAAATGCCTTTCCATCTCATTTCTAGGGAAGGAAGAATATAACAAAATAACAAGACAATTTTTAGACAATTGGACTAGCTTCAAAAATAGCATTCTGAGCTACTAGGATAGCTCTAAATTCTGTTTTGAAACAAATAAAGGCTACCCAGCTGGAGTAACACACTAATGTTCAAACAAGGTACAGCTATCTGTGGTCCTTTCTGCATCCCAGCACTTTGAGTTTGGGACGTAGGGGAAAAGGTTACGGCCCTCTTATGCTCTCGTGCTGCTGACTCGGGGGCTCATTCTTCTGAGTTCCATTAGTGCGGCTGTACGATTCATACTCCACACTCACTCACAAGGCCCACTATAGTGATCAGATGAAAGGAATGATGTATGCTGTTTATTAGCTCTGAAGAACTTGCAGACATTTCCACCGGGCTGATAACAGGAAGGGGCTTATTGAAGTAGAGATGCACCAACAAAAGGAGTGGGCACATCACCACGGTAACAAATGGATCCATCGAGAGCTACTGCTATTATCTCTGAGGAGGGAAAAACTCTTGAGGCAACAAGGATTCATCTCAAATAAATAAATAAATAAACAACCAAGCTGTATTCGATGGGGAAGGGGCTCCCCTGCCCCACTGCAAGGGGCTATGTCAAAGGGTATAATGCAAGTCTCTGCCCACCTTAATTTTACTAAGTTGAGAAACTGTCACTATGGCAGGACAGAATATTCTCTTTTTAAATTCTGGAAGGCAGAAAGATCAAAGATGTTTTGACTAGACTAAACCCATTTTACAACAGGCCCTTTGGCAAAGCACTGGACGTAAAAACTTAGTGTTTCTTCTGTGTTGGGAGGGAAACCCCGAGATGCTGAGCATGTACCAGCCCTCTGCCAGAGCGCAGCACAAACACATATGCAGTCACCGTTTAGTAAGTGGGAAAGGAAAATTCGAGGAGCAGTCCTTTGCCAAGTGTTCAAGTAAATGAAATCAGAGTACATCTTACCTTCACAGTAATCACGTTAAGGAGTGTCTAAAAATTGTCTAAAAATGATAAATACCTAAAAAAGCATGCTAGAGGCTTTATTTCTGGCTTTTAATATGTTTTAATATTTTATCCACTGGATAGGTCAACAAACGCTCGATGTTCTACTGTATGGAGAGCAGTGAGAATAAGAGCGAGATGTTGTTTCTCATTTGAACTTAAAACCCAACTGAACCTACCACCAAGATTAATCTTCTGTTCATATGTCCGTAAGTCTATAGAAATGTAAATCAGACTTTGCTTTGATAATCAGCTAATCAGGACTTAATTTACTATAGAAATAAATGCACTTCACTATCCCTATTATAGTTTCTCCACTAATATATTTTAATTATGCAGAAATACAGTACTTCATAGGATTAACATGTCTATTAATAGAGGTTTAATGATTGAAGAAAAGCATTATTCCTATAGAATATGCATCTTCTGGTTTTTGTTTTGTTTTGTTTTTTAAATGGCTAGATGGCTGAATAGCAAACCATTTATAGGTACAGCCAACTTTCTGACTAGAAGCTGTTCAATTTAACTTCTTTTGAAGGGAGATATATTCTAACAAAGCATACAGATGGAAAGTTTTAACAAAAATCTGATAGAACTGGTTTTAAAACTTTTCAGTTTTAAAATAAACTCAGGCTATTATCAATAGTAGTCAACAGCAGAGGGACAAAATAAATGTATATTAATTACCTTGTTTTAATGCTTTCCACTTTCTGAAGATCATGAACAAAAGCAGCCTGTTACAAATAGAGCTGCTTCCTGGTGTTTCTCATCATACACAAAAAGCATTGTTTAAGACTAATCTTGTAGCTAGATTCTGCCACTACTCACTGGGACAATCTACATGTTTCCCTGCACACTCTCTGATACTGTAGCAAGAGCCAGGGGCCCAGCCAGCTTAGTTTCAGGTTTTGAGAAAGTATCAGCTGCCATCATGGCAGGGTTAGTGCTCCTGTTTATGAATTTTCCTTCCTTTAAGGGACCAGTTTGAAGATTGATAACAGCAGCGATCAAAGTCAAAGTAGCTTCCGCAACTTCCAAAAAGTACTTCCGCTCATTTCAAATCCATGGTGGAGACGTCCTTTGTCACCCCACCCTTTGCTAAGATGGCCAGCAATATAACCATGACCATTTAGTTTACACTATTATCGAAGTGGTCCTTTTCACAAAACCCCATTCTAACAGCAATCAACATTTGCTGGCCCCCCTTCAGAAGTATCCTCACTTCAGTTTCAAATATGTATAGTTTGGTAATTCTGAATAACATTGAGTGAGGTCACTAAAACACACCCTCGGCCTTTTCTGCCAGGATTTTAATCTCCCTACACTGCTCATTCTAATCAAGAGGTACTCTCATTTCCCTAAATGCCACCCACAAAGAACATTTTCCCCATCAAGTAGGCATGCTGAGAGTCTTTGCTGGAAACACCTCTGACTCATCCTGCCTACTACCTTCCAGGTCCTTCACAGTGGCAGGCTGGCCAGGTTGGAAGCCCTCATTAGGTTTGGTTTTCTGTCCCATGTCAGCATGCGTGCGGTCTTTGAGTAGCCACATTACTAACCAAGGCACCTCACACTCTCAGGTTCAAGACCCCATAAAGTGCTGTTACGAAGGCTGAGTACCCCAGGAATCTCCTCAACATGAGCACTGGTTTCTCAGACTGCCTGAGAAAGGAGTTTCCAGTTTCCATAAGACCTACTTATTAACACATGAAACACTCCCAATAGGGAAGGAGACAGGAAAACATGAGTTCTGAAGCTTTTACATTTGGCTAATTTTGTTCCACACCAAGGAGTGCCCATCTTATATCATGGTTTCTGTAACAAAAGATTCTCAGATAAAGAAAAACGGGGGTGGGGGAAGACAGCAAAACCAAATATAAAATGTGTGACTCAGATTAAAGCTGAAACTTCTCCAGGGGCCACCTAATTCCTTGACAGCAGTCAAACACTTACTTCAAATGCCAGGGGTGTACCTCTTAAAACTGGACTGGGACTGGTAGAAAGCTTTAAAAATGCTGTAAAGATATTTACTGTACTACGCTGTAAGCTTTATCTACCAGAAACCACCAGATAAAAACTTATCAAAAGCAGATTATTACACTAACACATCAGTAACTACCAATTAATGATGTAAAATATGAATTTGGACCACAGCTGGAGAGAAAGAAGTATGTAGTTTTATGCCTATTTCAGTTCTCTGTATGTTACCTTTAAAAATATTTCTTAAAATGTAAACTTTATGGGAGCAAATGAGGTATTGGAAAATGGTTAGAAAATTCACCCAAACCTTACGAACTCACATGTCCTCAACTGTAACGTCCTTGAGGATCCGGCAGTAGTCCACATTCCATACAGCCCGATCGTCCCAAACCTTGGAGGCAAGAAGAATGGCTCCCAAAACAATTCTTTTCCAGTTAGTGGGACAAATGTCGATCTCAGCATAAGTTAAAAGCCTTTCTAAGTAAACCTGCAAAAGTAGAGCACTGGTCTTTGATTTTAGTTCAGTTTAAGTGCCATGACAAGAACTGTTATGAATGGTAGATGTTTGGACTAATAAATGCCTTTTTTCTTCCCTTCTATAGACTGCTCAGTCAACCTGAGCAAGAGGCCAGATCACAATTCAGGCAGCTCCCTCTGCTGACCACTCTGCCCATGTAAATTTCCAGCCCAATTCTGGTCATGGGAATGACTGGACATCTCAGCAAAGGTCATCCTGAAGGGAGGCACTGTATTATCTTCACACTCAGAAAGGGCAGCATATTCCAGCCCAGGGTGGGGAGCCTGCCTGTGCATGTCACACCTGGCTGGTAGTTAACTGGTGATTTCACAGGTAGGTAATGTTTGAATATGTGAAGCCTGACTGGTGATCCTGAGTATGTTTTTATCTTCTTCTGCTCACAGTAACAGTTTTGTGCACTAGCTGGCAGAAAAGAACTGGTGATCGAGAGCCTACCAGTGGCTGCTGTGCAGCGCAGCACGACGGGCAGCCGTGCGCGTGTGTGTGCTTGAGGCCAGTCTGGACAGCTGTAAGAGTCCTGCACTCAGTGCCTTTCCAAGAATACACAATCTGCAGCTTAATCAATTCCCATCGATTTACAAGGCAGCACAGAGCCACCAGTCTCTTTCCTTCTGGGACTCTAAAACCTGACAGTTTGTGAGATGATTCAGACATTATTGTACATGTTGGGAATATTCATCAAACATTGCATGTTCTTAGATTCTGCTTCCATTCTCCCCAAAACTTGAAGCTCTCTAAGAACATTTCTCACAGAATTCAACTTTCTACTTTATAGGAGTTAAGTAGAAGCATTTCAACAAAACTGGCAATCCTTCAAGCTCCTGTCACCTTAACTGGCACGTTTGCTATGTACTGATACCATTTATACCATTTGCCACCTCCCGCAGTGAGTAGTGGAAGAGATTTATTTCTTCCTACTGAAGACTCAGTCTTTTGTCAATGTACTTGATCCGATCCATGCCCACTTCTGCAGAAAAATGTTCCCAAATGATCACAACTCATCACAAAGAATTTCTCCTCTGACAAAGAATTTTCTCAGGATGTACCTATTTCTCATTCCAACCCTCAGGATGCATCCTTTCATTCTGTTCACGGTGTCATGCCCCGATGCAGTTCTCCTCTCCCATGCTCACCTCAACTCACTGCAGTCTGCACCCTGTTGCTCACTGTCCTCACTTTTCTCACCATGGCCAGTGGTGCCCTCGCACGTACACACCAGAGCTTTTCACCCAACTCCGCATTCCCCGCATCTTCCCGAGTAACACTGATGACACTAACACTCACCTAGCTGCCATGACTTAACGTGATTCATCCCACTCCAATCTGACAGCAATTCCTATCAATTCTACCTTCATCAAGAAGCTGACCACTCAATGAAGGACAGAAATCCCAGAATGAGCTGAGACTCAGCATCAAGGGATTGAGAAAACCTTCTCAACCAAAAGGGGGAAGAGTGAAATGAGACAAAGTGTCAATGGCTGAGAGATTCCAAACAGAGTCAAGAGGTTATTCTTATGCATTAAGTAGATATCACCCTGTTATTCAAGATGTAGTGGGGAGGCTGGGGGGAGCTACCTGAAAATGTGGAGCTGTGTTCCAGTAGCCATGTCTCTTGAAGATGATTGAATAATGATATAGCTTTCACAATGTGACTGTGGGATTGTGAAAACCTTGTGTCTGATGCTCCTTTTATCTACCTTGTCAACAGACCAGTAGAACATATGGAATAAAAATAAATAATAGGGGGAACAAATGTTAAATTTAGTTTGAAATGCTAGTGATCAATGAAAGGGAGGGGGGTAAGGGGTATGGTATGTGTAAATTTTTTTTCTGTTTTCATTTTATTTCTTTTTCTGAATAGATGCAAATGTTCCAAGAAATGATCATGATGATGAATATGCAACTATGTGATGATATTGTGAATTACTGATTATATACGTAGAACGGAATGATCAAAATAGGAATGTTTGTGTTTGCTTTGTGTTTTGGGGATTTAAAAAAATTAAATTAAAAAATTAAAAAAAAAAGAAGCTGATCACTTCCTAGTTCCTTCTATATGTAATGCAGGATCGCCTTTTTCAAAGTGCTACCTCTTTAGAGAGACTCTTCGTGATCATTCTATCTAAAATTAACTCTTCTAAACACTCCTTATCCCTTAGTCCTGTTTTATCTTCTTGTTCTTTATCATTATCTGAAATATCCATCTTTTAAAAAATGCTCATTTAAAAAGAAAAACTTGTCTTCTTTACTGGAATATAAGCTCCATAAAGGCAAGAACTTTGTTCAATCTGTTCATTCCTCTAGTTCTAGTGGCAGAGAATAGGTACTCAGTGAAAATTTAAGGAATGAGCAACTTCTCAGCAGCCTTTAGCATTTGACCACAACTTTCTTAAATCTCTCTTAACTTGGTCCCTCTTTTATTACTCTCTCCTGGTTCTTCTACAACTGTAGCCACTCCTCTAAGAACTTGCCCCTAAAATATTGATAGTCCCTGCACATCCATCTTCTGTCCACTTTTAATTCTACACTTTCTCTGCATCTGAAGAGTTACTCGTAATTCCATACCATTAACTCTGATTCATGCTCCAGGCTATTCTGCTACCTCACAGGTACATCAAGCTTAATGGGTTTAAAATGAACTCCCTTCCAAACCCAGATGCTCTCCTACATGAATTACCTTTTTTTTTAGGTATGGAAGTGCCATTCTTGCCTCTCTCTAGCATATGCTAAGCATTCAAAATGGCTTGCTGCTCCATGAAAAGACCTGTGTCTGATCCAAAATCCATAGAGGGGTTTCTATTTAAAATGCCTTGTCTCCTAAATTCTACTTGGAGAGATAAAGGAGTAGGTGCTGACGTAAGTACTCTTTCCCTCCAAATCATGCACTTAACTTTCCTCTATAAGTTTTCTGTAGAAAGAATAAAAAATCCCAACCACCTCTCACTTAAATAGAATTTATTATTTAAAATGGTAAAATCTTATAACTGACTAGCAAAGCTTGCCCATGAACTACTACTACTGACGCTCCACTCTTGGGTAACTTCATGGAAATGAACAGCAATGGATTAACACCCATCAGGATATACCTACGAACTGCTGGGAGAATACAACCTGGAACTCATCTCAGACCTACACTGAATTCATCTCTGCCTCTGGAGCAGGTGGTTTTGTTACTGCTCCCCACCCTGGCCCCATCAGGATACCCACATGCACCCATGTACATGTCTGTATGCACTGCATGTGCATGTTTCTGGGCGGGGGAGAGGATGGGGTGGAAGAGATCAGAAATCTCTCTTGCTGCCTTTAATAGCTATTGTTTTGCAGGTTTCTCTTAATAATGTTCTGATAATTTCAGGATCTAACTTTTATATGAAAAACAGGACTGCATCATGGTGTACAAGCAGAAATTTCTAAAGGTGTTTTATGACAAAAGAATTATCTTACCAAAGTCACTATTGCAAATTCAGCTGTTAGCTGCATAGCACTGAAAAGAGTCCGAACAAATCTGTAAATAAATTTGTGTTCAGGATCATGCTTAAAATATTCCTCTGGAACCTTTTCTCGCTGAAAGAAGGAAAAATGTACTATAAGTAACCACTGAAGAAAAATTCTTAAGTATTTTATGATAGCAACCTTCAAACTTATGTCCATGTGCCCTTTAAAATAATTTTGATTGGGTGACATGTCTTTAAATCCTTTAAATATAAACAATGAACAAGAAAACCAGTGAATCAATACCCTCCACCAGTCATTAAAGGAAAATACAGGCACAAGCTTAGAAAAATTACAGTGTCCCTTTCCATTTTCCTCCCACAGAGGAAATTTAAGAAATTTATAAGCTCAGAAATCTTATTTATCATCATATCTCATACTTGTTTGCAACAAACTCTAAAAACTTGGAACCATAAGGCTGTAAGGTGACAATGTTCAATACAGGAGCCACATGTGGCTACTTGAGTCCTGGAAATGTGGTTAGTGTGACTGAAGAAATGAATTCTTAACTCTAAGTAATTCTAATTAATCTAAATAGTTGTAAAACTTCTCACATAGATGTTATATATTTGTTAGGTTTACTTTTAAGCATTTTGCTCTTGTTTGATACTGTTAAAAATAATCTTTCCTGTTGTTTGGGCTCACTGTTTATCCAAACTGCAACTAAGCTCATACTGTATCATATCTCCTATTCAACAACCCATTTATAAAATGATAGAGATACAGTGTGGGGTGGGGAAGAACTTAAAGAAAGATGATTTTGATCTCAAGCTTCAGTGTTTTTCTTCTAGTAATTAATCGCAAACCTAATCAGCATGAAATAACATGAGGGTAAAATACAACCTTAATAAAGCTGACACTTACTGTGAGTGGATGTGATCTCTCATCAAAAATATCCAGGGACCTATCTGCATCTCTATAAAATAACAATGTCCATTAAAAACATTAAGCCATGAAATGTTAATATCTTAGCTAAAAGTTGAATGAAACGCTTAACCTCCAACAGAGCAAACAGTTTTTCAAATTCTCCTGGATCTTGGCCTCAGAAGTTTCCTTTTTACTCACTACAACCATGTGCTGTGAAATCTTTTTGACAGTAACTAGCCAATGTTTAAATACTTCCCTAAAGTAACCCAAATTTATTTTCACTCCTTTCACCTCACGTTGGAACACACAAGAAATTTTACAAAGCAGCAGTAGTGGGCAAAATTCTTTATAAATGAGCTCAAAAATGAAATTCAGATTTCCCTGGGTTCTCTTTAGTTCTCTATATTGTATTCCTATCATGTATTTCTTCTTGTCCCTGCTAAGTACCTTAAATTTAAAACATCTTTTTATTTTAAAAGAGGCCTATCTTTTAATTTTAAGGTTCACCATGCTAATACATCGTGCTCATGTAAACCAGTGGTTCTCAAAGCGTGGTCGCAGGCTCATGGGGATTCCCCAGATACCTTCAGCAAGCCTGTGAGGTTAAAACTATTATCATAAAGTTTCTGGAGTCCTATAAAAGAGGAAACATTTTGGAGAATGAAAGAGATTCAGAGAGAGCAGAGCTGAACGGCATAGCCATGAGAAGCAGAGTCTGTCAGCCAGCGACATTTGGAGATGAATAAGGAAAATGCCTCCCGGGGAGCTTCATGAAATAAGCCAGGAGAAGAAGCTGGCTGATAATGCCATGTTCACCACATGCCCTTCCAGATGAAAGAGGAACCCTGACTGTGTTCACCATGTGCCTTTCCAGATGAGAGAGAAACTCAGACTGCATTTGCCATGTGCCCTTCCACTTGAGAGAGAAACCCTGAACTTCATCAGTTTTCTTGAACCAAGGTATCTTTCACTGGATGCCTTAGATTGGACATTTTTATAGGCTTGTTGTAATTGGGACATTTTCTCGGCCTTAGAACTATAAAGTAGCAACTTATTAATTTCCCTTTTTAAAAGCCAAAAAAAAAAACTATTATCATAATACTAAGGCATTACTTGCTTTTTCACTGTTTGACATTTGCTATCATTATATAAAAGCAAAAATGGGTAAAACTGTCAGTTCCTTAGCATGAATCAAGGCAGTGGTATCCACTGCACCAGTGGTCATTCTATTCTTTGCTACCACACACCAGCAATTAAAAAAAAAAAAGCCAGCATCATTTAAGAATGTCTCTGATGAAGCGGCAAAAATTAAATTGTTATTAAATCCAGGTGCTTTTAATATTTTGAGTGAACTGATGGAAAATAGACATAAATCTCCTCAGCACACTGGAGTATAGCTGCACGGAGGAAAAGGATCGTTTGACCTGACTGACTTGCAAGTTAAACGAGTTACCTTTCTGTTAAAAACAAAAATGTACTTGAGAGCACATGTGACAAACTGCCATTCTCTCTAAAATGAACAGAATGAGCCTATCATTTCAAGAAAAACAACAAGAATTTGTTGCCATGATAAAATTCAAGCTTTCAAGCTAAAAAACAGTATTTTCGAAAATATGTGCCTTCTACTTTGAGTTTAACAGCTTCTCAATACTTTTTTAGTAAGACTGGTGGTGATACTAACAAAGGTGAGTTTTTGGCTGTATAATGAAATATACATCTTCCAAATGACCAATGTATATTATAAGCTCATGCATGGGTAACATATCCATTCAACATACAAGACAGACTATTTTAATGTAAGGCTCACTGATGTGGTTTAAAATTCCACTGAAACTAATTAAAGAAATTATCACTATAGAATTTTGGTGTAGTATCTAAGAATATCCACAATTATCCTAAGGCTTTTAAAATTCACCTTTTTTCAACTACTTAATCTACACAAAGCTGTGTTTTCTTCATACTGTTTCTTCAAAACAACAGAGTGTAAATGACTGAAGGTAGAAGTAGATATGAGAATACAGCTGTCTTTTATTAAGGTAAACATTAAAGAGATTTACAAAAAATTTAAATCAATGATGTACTTTTCAGTCACATTTTTTGTTGTGAAAAAAAGACTTTTCAGGAAAAATATTTATGGTTACACAGTGCTTCTCAGCCAGGGGTAATTTTGTCTCCCAAAGGGAGACACTTCTCCATCATTTGGCTATGTCCGGAGACATTTTTGGTTATCACAAGGGGTGAGAGGACAGGCACTACTGGCATTTCATGGATGTCGCTAAAAATCCTAAAGTGCACAGGACAGCCCCCCACAACAAAATCTTATAGTGCTGAGGATGAGAAACCCTGTGTTAGCATACAATGGACTTAAACTTTTAAATTCTCAATTTTAATTTTTAACGCAGTATATATTAATATAATCCACATAAATAAATGATCATTGGGGCCCCTCAATAATTCAAGAGATAAACGCTTCCCAAGGAGGAAAAAAAACCCAAATGAATCACTTCAATACTGCAATAATATTGAATATTTACAGCTTACTCCAATAATAGCCACAGATATTACCTAACACTAAATTTGATATCATGCAAAATAATTAGCTAAAATAACAAGGCAGGTTTTAAAAGAGCTCACCTGTTCTTTATGTGGTAGTATATTGCTAAGGTCACACTGTGGAGGGAAAAAATATATAATTGTAAAAAAAGATTTTTTTAGACCTAAAGAGATTAAAAAATAAGGGGGATGAGGGGTGGTTAGAGATCTTCCCAGTGGTCCTGAAATACTCAACGTGTGAGTACCATATGGGTACTTTTCCCCTTATTTTAGTTTTTTGGTGTTTAACAAAAACAGAAGAACCAAAATGCTAGGCTATATTTGGTTACAAGACATGTTTCTGCTGATTATTATAATATATGAATTCTGTTTTCCCTGTCATTTTCCTTTTACCCATGGTACTTTTCATCCCGTGAAGGTGTAGCTATTTGTATGCTTGTTTACATTTAGGCCACAAAATAGTTTTCATTTGTGGCTTTTTAGATGGTAGACTGTGTTTTCAACTGATTTAGCACATTATCCACTTACCTACACCCATTTTCCATTATTTTTATAAAAGTAATTAATGAATGTGATTTATACCAAATCATTTAAACTCACCTTTGTATAATTAGAAAATTTATTAGCAAATATAAGTACCCATAAAACTGATCGGTCTAGCTACCCTGAAATAAAGCAGTGCTAGCAACACAGCATAATACTATGCAACATAGTAATCACGGCAAGTGTTCTCAAATTAGTTTAAATGAAATAGTGATGAACAGACACAACTCCTCAGAGTTTTTACATTATTGCATTCCTAAGTTATCCACAACTGTTGAGTACTAGGGGAAAAAGGTGTTCTCTTCGTTAAATGTATGCTTCCATTTGCACTCAGTTTCTAAAATGAAGCTGAAAATAATTGAGGGAAGGCAAATCTGAATTTTAAAGTACATCCATAGAATATTAGCATGCACAAAAAGCTTCCACTACTTTGAAAATGTTCTTAAGGAGGTTAGACAAATAACATTAGCATCAAAGATGGATACTTCTATAGTGCTTCAAATAGATTTGTCTCAAAGATAATCTTTAAATCACAAAATTTGAAGTTAAATGCTGAAAAGGACCACCAAACCTTAGATGCCATTTAATCCATCAACCCATCTATAAAAGATAAGGGAACTAATGCTTAAAGCTAACTTGTCTGAGGTTCCCCTAACAGCCAGAAGCAGTTCTCTTTCTACTGCACTCAAACTAATTAGGCTGTGGTTCTTAAACTTCGCTGCACACTGGAATCATCTGGGAATCTTTAAAAACTGCCTGGCTTCCACTTCCAGTCAATTCTGATTTCATTAACTGGCACTGGATGTGACTTGGGCATCAGGGTTTTCGTTTTGTTAAAAGCTCCCCAAGTGACTCCAATGTGCAGAAACGTTGGGGGAACCAGTGAGGTTAGTTAGATTCAAATGACCTGGGATGTTTCTGTCCATATAATTATGCCTCACATACTTCCCTAGCTTATCAAAAGGTGTCTGACTATACAGGATTACTGGGGGTTGAGTGTTGGGGGGCGCAGGCTGAATTCCATGTTTGCAGACACATTTTGAAGATTGTTGCATACGATTCTAACATGGCTTGCCTATCCCATTGAAAGCACCATGATAACATTTTCAACATCCTTCCTAAGAGCCAATTTTCCCTATTAATTTGCTCAATAAACTTTTACTCCACCAACAGTGAATGTTCTGAATGATCATTTTTAAAACTTATTTAAAGCAAATGAAAACTGTACTTCCAAGTAAACTTCTAAAAATTAGACTATTTACACTGGAAAAACACCATGAAACCTATTTGCTTGAGAAAGGTTAATCTTTCAGATTACTTTTGAATTGTACCCTGAGATATCTGAATCTTCTGAATTCAAAAGAAATTAGAGATTCTATTCAAAGTACATTCTGGTTTTTTAGTCAAGGATTTATGGTCTTGGCTGAACAAAAACATTCAATGATTACTGGATAATATATATCAAAGCTGAGGGCTTTAGACAGAGGAGTCAAGGTTCAGTTTTTGCTGTTGTATTATTACAAGTGAGAGAGTAAATAGTCATAATTGTCAACTTGATTTTTTAATTAAAGTTTAAGTCCTTGATAATTAAATTAGCAAAAAAGCCGATACATTAGAAACAAAATTAAGTTTATAAGCTAAATGTGTTTTTTAAGGTTGAAAAATAAAATTAGAGGTAAAATGTAGAGGAAAAGCTACATTGGTATCTTGAGGAGGTAAATATTCCCTGGCCAATCCCAATAGTCAGAAAATGTTGCACACATTAAAAAAAATAAGCTTGGAAGGTTATTGTGGGATGTTTTGAAAATGCATCTCTGATTGTAGACTCTGAGGTGCTCCTAGAAATTAAGGAATAGTTTATTATCAATATACTGTTCAAGTTTCATTAAGCCGAAACCTGAGCATGACTATGTTTCCAAAAAAAACCCTTTCATTAATCTCTGCTATGATTTTCTTGAATATGGATTGATACAGTGTCTTGAACAGATATATATGCATTAAAACCTCAGCTGAACACATTTTACCATAAAGAAATTAAGCTTGAAAATTTTACTCTTCTTTTTCTTCTTTTCTGGCATGGGCAGGCACTGGGAATCGAACCCTTGTCTCCAGCATGGCAGAGAACTATGCCTGCTGAGCCACCAAAAATTTATTCTTTTAAGGCTGGTTTGATAATATTTACTCTTTTGGGAAACAAGAAAGGAGAACTGAATTTCCATAGAGAAACACTGCAGGGAGAAATCTGACAAAATTCCATTCAGTTTAAGTGCAGATACAGCATCGTGCCAGTAGGGGACAGGCTGTCCCTTCTTTCAAGAGGAAATTCCAAAGTAGTGCATATTTAAGCCTGTAAGTCATAATTATTTTTTCTAGAAACATCCAACTAAAAAGCACCTCCTTCAACAATATATTAACATAAATGCATCAAATAAAGAGGGGCACGTTGTCTAGGATTCCTTTTTTGCTAACTGACTTGCCAATTCCACCAAGTACTCTAAAGGGAAATTGAAAATTCATTTTTTAGGTCCTTGAAATCAGTATAAAGTTGACATCAGGTTCTTAAACTGATCACTGGAATGGACAATCAATGACTGAAGTTACCAGGTATGGCTTGGAGGCTTTTAGCATGTGGGGGTCTGTCACTCAGCCCTTGGCAACCTAGATGTACTCACCATTTTATTGTGGTTCTAAGATTAGGCTGGCTGACTGTGCTGTCATCTAGAAATATTGTTGAGCATGAGCTATACTTTTTAGTAAGCTGCCCTGGAGATACCTGAAGGGGAAGGGAAATAGAAGAAAATGTCACAGTAAGTTAAATCTATTAAAGTGTGTTTTCCTTGGTTAATATGTCAAACGATAAAGCGTTAAGGTATTTCTTACCCTCCATAAACGGCCTGAGCGTGATATCATGTGTGGCTATATGGGAAACCCATTGGAAACTCTAGCTTCAACAGATGCTTTCTGATGGATTCTAAAATGTTGCCTTTGATATGGTACTTATAATTAAGCCTGGTAAGCATCTATTACAAATTGCCTTTATAATAACATAAAAAGTTTTAGAGTAAGATTTCACTGGTTTTTTTTCCTTAAGTAATGAAAAGGAACTGCAAGTTTTCTATTTCTACTATTCATTTACGCAATAAAATGTAATGCCTTAAATAAAATTGACATGACATGTCACCGCAGTGAATGAAAGCCAGAAATAAACGTATTAGTTCAGAAGACTTGGTGAAACATGCAATGTTTTAAGATTCAGACGGTGGGTGTACCAAGGCTGCTCTGTCACTAACAAGCTAGGATTCATATGTCTCTGTGGGCCTCAGTTTCCTTATTTGGAGGACATGAGTACTGCTTTAAAATTTTCTCACATCCAAACACCAGGAAACAAAAAACTTGGAATTTAGTTTTAACTTCATGTTTAAATAAGACTGTTATTACATTACTTAAGTGATAATCCCAGAGAATATTTTCCGCTCATTTGAAATTTTTCATCAATTTATTTTCCTGCCTTGCTCATGTTGCTCTCTGCAATGTGCTTTTCCTCGTCCTTGTCCTGGCAAGTTTGACACTATCTACCTTCAGGACACCTTTACCAGCATTTACTTGCCATATATCTATGTTACCACTTGTTACATAACAGTTGTTTACAGGGTTCCCCCTCACAACACAATAAGTTTCTCCAGGGAAGAGGACTCTTACTGCCCCTATCTCCATCTGCCAAGCACAGAATCTGGATGAATTAAGGGTTCAACAAGTGTAATAATTTGGAAGGTTAATCTTACTACAGATGCCAGTTAGTGAGAACTTATCTGCAGTGGATTTATGGGAAAGGCGAGAATGAATCTGTTGGGTCATTTAGAGAATTATCTTTAAAACACTTTAGAAGTATCCATTTATTTGTGATGAGCGCAAGAATACAGCAATAGTCAAATAGTAAAATAGTCTTAACTATGTTAAGACAATTCTCTTCCTTAACAATTATAAGTAAGGCTAATACCAAATCTCAGGAACTATAAAAAATAGAAAGTAACAGCATTCTTTAAAACCACAGAATGACAATGATTTTAAAGCTTGCTTTTTACCAATTCAGATAAGCCTTCCTTCCTTTTGTTAATAAAAAATATTTTTTGCCAGGCTTTCACACACTCTCATCAGTTTCCCCAACAAGTACATGAAAGGTAGAGCAGGGAAAGATCTGCTTTTTAAAGCACAGAACATTAAAAAAATTGCCAGTAGCCAGTATTTGGAAATATCCATATTCCAAATAGCCAGTATATAAAACACCATTTTCCTTGTTTCTAATGCTTTACTGAAAAGCCACTTAATCTTTATTAACAAAAAGTCTCAGGTGTAATATTTTTGAAAAGTATTACTCTTTGGAGGACTAAATTTTCCTTCAAGCCAGAGGTTTCTAAACAATACCTAAACGTCAAAATGTTCCTTAAGCTATTCAGTTAATGTGTAATTTACTTTTTATAACCTCAGAAACAAATATAGCATGAAAAACAAGTATCAATTCTTCAAATACTTTTTACTAAGTGGAAAATCTATTTCCTAAGGTCACTACTATTAGGAGGTAACATGACCTAACAAAAGTCAATTCTGACCAAAAACCTACATGTAGAAGGATTAAAAAGAATAAGGAGGAAATAACACCAAAATATAGACTAGCTAGTAGAGCTTTGGGTGATATCTTCTCCCATTTCCCTCTTATTTAATTTTTTTTCTATTATGAATGTTTATTGACTTATCTGGAAAATATTAGAGTTAAAACATTTACAGATTTTAATAAGGCATGGTTTCACCACCCTATGGGGCTCATTTAGTTAGTCAGCTTTTTAGGGTCTACTGGCTAGGCCCAGCATAAGAAATGCTGAACACTTCCCTGTCAGTCCAGGCCTACTTTAAACTTATGCTTAAAGACAAGATTGAAAAATTATCCACTCCAGAGAAATGGCTGTTGGTGCCTTTTCTGTTTTTAACCAGACTATTTACAAATTTCAAGTTGACCAAAAAAGAACATCTCTGCTGTTCTCTACACAGCAGGGGATGTACCACTCACTTCTAACTGTTCAAACTTTTCTATGGCAACAGCCTTTGTGAACCAAGGCTAAGGCATCTGGATGGCAGAATTCAGGCTGGCAGAATTAAGCCTCTGAGCAGAGTCTGGACGTGACTGCCAGTAGGTTACTTCAAAACTTCCCTTCATGGTGCTTGAGAATTTAATAATTATCCTCTAAAGTCTTATTACCACTTATTACCATTGCTGACACAATCTCAATAAACTATACCAGCAAACATATGGATATAAAAGGTAAATGCCTTTTAAGACAAACATACAAACAGCAAAACACTACTGAGAGTTTAGTGTTCACAGGCATTTTGGTTGATCTCATTAGAATAGATGAGGGAAAGACAGCATTTATCATATTTCATTCACTCAATAAAAATGGATGGAATTTTACAATCTTTACAAGAAAGGAAAGGGGGTACCTAGTAGACTTATGGTTACATGGTAAAGACTAAAAAATATCTTACCTAGTTGTCTGGCACATCACAACCCAAACGTTACCATCAAAATTTTAAGTATCAGCTGAAATCCTGCCCCCTTCTCACTGTGCTTGCTGTCTCATTTTAACCCATGAAAAAAAACACTGAAGTTCCCATTCCACGCACCCCCCCCAACCTTTTCTACAAGAAAAGTTTTGGAGAAGTTATTTAAGAATTTTTAATTAACTTAAAATTTCTAACACTTTATACATTAATGAAATGAATCACTGCATCTATACTGCCCATTAATTGGGACAATATGGCAAGGTATCTGGTTTGAAGAATCTTAGCAGCAAAGTATAATGGCAATTATTACTATAACAAAAAAATGATCTGAACATCATTAAACATATTGAATTAAACTTATATCTACATTTTAGATATAGGTCCTAAGTTTGGGTTAAACATGGTAGACTAACAACAAATTTATTTCCTCTCCCTCCTGAAATCTCATTAGAATTAAAGCAATTTAAAAAAATTTTTTTTTATTAATCAAAAAAAAGAAAAGAAATTAACACAACATTTAGAAATCATTCCATTCTACACATGCACTCAGTAGTTCTTAGTATCATCACATAGATGTATGATCATCATTTCTTAGTACATTTGCATCGATTTAGGAAAAGAACTAGCAAAACAGCAGAAAAAGATATAGAAGGTTAATATAGAGAAGAGAATTAAAATAATAATACTAATAAAAAATATATATATAAAAAAGGAAAAAGAAAAAAACAAAAACAAAAGATACAAACAAACAAACAAACAAACAAAAAACTATATTTCAGGTGCAGCTTCATTCAGTGTTCCAACATAGTTACATTGCACTTAGGTATTATTGTGCTGTCCATTTTTGAGTTTTTGTATCTAGTCCTGTTGCACAGTCTGTATCCCTTCAGCTCCAATTACCCATTATCTTACCCTGTTTCTAACTCCTGCTGGTCTCTGTTACCGATGATATATTCCAAGCTGATTC
Source organism: Tamandua tetradactyla (assembly GCF_023851605.1). Taxonomy (NCBI): domain Eukaryota; kingdom Metazoa; phylum Chordata; class Mammalia; order Pilosa; family Myrmecophagidae; genus Tamandua; species Tamandua tetradactyla. The sequence goes on along the minus strand of NC_135329.1, from coordinate 183,115,254 downwards.
TCGGATGTCGGTTAACATCAGTGGGACCATACAGTATTTGTCCTTTAGTTTTTGGCTAGACTCACTCAGCATAATGTTCTCTAGGTCCATCCATGTTATTACATGCTTCATAAGTTTAGTCTGTCTTAAAGCTGCATCATATTCCATCGTAGGTATACGCCACAGTTTGATGGACATTTTGGCTGTTTCCATCTCTTTGCAATTGTAGATAATGCTGCTATAAACACCGTGTGCAAATGTCCGTCTGTGTCTTTGCCCTTAAGTCCCTTGAGTAGATACCTAGCAGTGGTATTGCTGGGTCGTAATCCATTCTGCCAGTCTATGTCTTTTGATTGGGAAATTCAGTCCATTAACTTTTAGTGTTATTACTGTTTGGATAATATTTTCCTCTACCATTTTGGCTTTTGTATTATATATATCATATCTGATTTTCCTTCTTTCTACACTTTACTCCATACCTCTCTCTTCTGTCTTTTCGTATCTGACTCTAGTGCTCCCTTTAGTATTTCTTGCAGAGCTGGTCTCTTGGTCACAAATTCTCTCAGTGACTTTTTGTCTATGTTTTAATTTCTCCTTCATTTTTGAAGGACAATTTTGCTGGATATAGAAGTCTTGGTTGGCAGTTTTTCTCTTTTAGTAATTTAAATATATCAACCCACTGTCTTCTCGCTTCCATGGTTTCTGCTGAGAAATCTACACATAGTCTTATTGGGTTTCCCTTGTATGTGACAGATTGTTTTTCTCTTGCTGCTTTCAAGATCCTCTCTTTCTCTTTGACCTCTGACATTCTAACTAGTAAGTGTCTTGGAGAACGCCTATTTGGGTATATTCTCTTTGGGGTGCGCTGCACTTCTTGGATCTGTAAATTTAGGTCTTTCATAAGAGTTGGGAAATTTTCAGTGATAATTTCTTCCATTAGTTTTTCTCCTCCTTTTCCCTTCTCTTCTCCTTCTGGGACACCCACAACACGTATATTTGTGCGCTTCATATTGTCATTCAGTTCCCTGATCCCCTGCTCAAGTTTTTCTGTTCTTTTCCCTATAGTTTCTGTTTCTTTTTGGAATTCAGATGTTCCATCCTCCAGTTCACTAATTGTAGCTTCTGTCTCTTTAAATCTACCATAGTAGGTATCCATTGTTTTTTCCATTTTTTCTTCTTTGTCCTTCACTCCCATAAGTTCTGTGATTTGTTTTTTCAGATTTTCTATTTCTTCTTTTTGTTCAGCCCATGTCTTCTTCATGTCCTCTCTCAATTTATTGATTTGGTTTTTGAAGAGTTTTTCCATTTCTGTTTGTATATTCAGCATTAGTTGTCTAAGCTCCTGTATCTCATTTGAACTATTGGTTTGTTCCTTTGACTGGGCCATATCTTCAATTTTCCGAGCGTCATCCATTATTTTCTGCTGGTGTCTGGGCATTTGATCAGATTTTCCTGGGTGTGGGGCCCGGCTGGTTGAAAGGTTTTTCTGTGAAATCTCTGGGCTCTGTTTTTCTTTTCCTGCCGAGTAGATGGCGCTCGTGGCACTCGTTTGTCTGCGGGTCCCACCAGTAAAAGATGCTGTGGCTCCTTTAACTTGCCAATCCGAATCTCGCAGTCGGCCCGGGAAAACGCGCTTGGAGGGGGGGTCGCTGGCCGCCACGGCTTGGGGGAGTGCCAGTCCAAATTGCCCAGCTGGCCCGAGACGCCAAGCGTGGTGGGAGGACCCTGCTATCCAACGTTCCCAGTCAGACCGGGGAGCCACGTGCATTGAGGGGACCCCAGTCGCCAGCTGCCCCGGCCGGGAAAACGCGTGCCCCTCGGGTATCTCACCGCAGTGGATTCTCCCTGCCCGTTCAGCCATTCCAGGATGGGGTACGCTGTCTTTTTGGTCTCTGTCGTGGCTCCAGGAGCTGTTTCGTATTGTTTCTGTTTCTTTAGTTGCTGTTTTTTAAGTTACATATTCATAAGACTAAAGATGAGGAGACAGGATAAACGGCAGATCATTCTTTATTATGTTTGAAAAATGAAAAGTAGATAAAGGAGTGATAACTGACTTGGCAGAGAAGAGGAAGCAGAGCCATGCTGCCTACAGAGCGATTCTTAAGGGAAGAAACAAGGCAGTGTCATGCAGGACCCCAGGCAGGCTCAGGGCACTGAGGCACAAGGTCCTTCAGAAGGCAGGGTGAAGCAGGAAACAAAAGACAAGAAAGAGCAGTTGTGCCATCTCATTAGAATCTAGATGCTTATTCTCTAGAGATCAAATGTGAGGTTTTCTGGGCAGAGACACCTATGATAAAACTAAATGCTACCACAACAGAATGACAGAATATAACAACTCTTCAAAATAGGATAAACTAAAGTATTTAATAGAAGGATTAGAGTATAAAGTCAATGAAAGTTTCAGAATGTAGAGAGAAAAGGCAAAACAAAAAACAGAAGGGAAAAAAATTAAGAGGTCTAATACCTGAATAATAGAATGACCGGGGGAGGGGGACGGACATAGAAAATGTCAAATGCCAAAGAAGAGACTGGGATGGGGGAAGGGGTCACAAAACATTTTTATTTGAGGTATCATACAATGACAACTTATTTTAAATCAACACTGTGAGAAGACAAGAGAAAACATTTTCATAATTGTAAAAATTAGATTCAACCTAGAACTCTATACTGTTACCAAATAGGAGGGGTTTCAGGCTAGATTGCTAAAAACTTCCACTTTTGTGCACTGTCCCAGAAAAATGTGCTCCAATGAGCATTACAAGACAGGGAATCATGGGACCTAGGACACAGGATCCAACACACAAGAGCAGTTAAATGAAATCCCAGATGACTTCAAAGGGACATCCCAGGAAAAGAGGCACAGAGCAGGTCTAGGGAAAACCAACCAGTACTGAAGCAGGACAACAGAAGGCTGGGGAAGGCTGTCTCCAAGAAAAAAAATGGAATAGATGCGTTATAATAAAAAATATTTTTGACAAACATGTGACAAAAGTTACACCCGGGGTAAATAGCTGTTAAAAAACAGGTAAGTGAATATAGTCAAGAAATTAATTCCACCAAAAAGTGGAGTATCTATGAAATCAGGGAGATGAGGTTAAGGAGAAACTATACTGGATGAGTGAAAGACAATGCTGGCTAGGAAAAAGGGATTATCGTAGAGGAGAAGTGCTCAGATTTGAGAAATATTTGAGATACAATCAGCAAGACTTCAGGAGAAAAAAAGAACAGTTGTACAAGGAGGAGACACAGAATACTGTGTGATTCAGCAGTGATCAATATTTGCATAGTCGTAATAATGCAAACACTGATAACAGAGTTAATTAAAATGTGATGTATGTTGACAGAATGGTGAGAGGGAAATAAGGTCACGGGAGATGGAGGTAAGTTTCTCACTTAATGTGAAAATAAGTCAATAGAAAATGCAAAAGACTGACTTAGCTATTAGACTTTCGTTACTCTGGTTAAAAAATAAGATTAAAAATTAAGGCAGTTTAAACCACAGACTATAGTTAATAGTACAATTGTTAAAATGCATTATCATCAGTTGTGATAAATATTCCACATCAATGAAAGGCATTAACAATAGGGTGATTATGGGAATCCTGTATTTTATGCACGATTTTTCTATAAACCCAGAACTTCTCTAATAAAAAAATTAAGACAGCTCTTTATACCACAATCATGTGGTTGAAAACTAACTTTAAAGCCTTCTAGAAACCTCTTTAAAATGGGCAGTTCTTAAACGAAGAACTCTCCTAAATAAATCTGATACTTAGCAAAACAGAAGCAATTTTAAAAATCCACAAAGTGCTCCATGCTAACAATATTGGGTATACTGTATTTATTAGGAATCACAGCAGACACAATTTTAATTCAAACTAATAATTGCTCACTTAACTTTTCAATTGTTTACTTACATGGTTTAAATGGTTGCTCTTCCTCTTTTCTTCCACTAAGAATAAAAAAAGTTAACTGATCAATTCTGATATACATGCCATAGAAAAATAAAGTAGCAGCTAATAATATGATGAATTACCAATATGCAAAAAAGATAAAAGTTCTATTTAAAAAAATAATTTCCAACAAAGTTTTAAATTTAAATCATCCAGCAAGATGAGCCCCCTCACAGTAAAAATCTAAAAAACAAGCTTTACTTTGTGACCTAACAGATATATTAGTTAAAATGAAAGAATCTCAAAAACAAATTGGGCCAGGTGGAAATTTTAGCTAATAAAAAGTTTACCTGTTGCATAGCTGAACCACTACCCAATAGAATTTTCTGATTCTACATTTAAACATAGCTTACTTTATCAGAATCTAACAGCTGGCAGCTCTAAGAACCAGTTTCTGGCCAGACAATACTCTCTAGATCCACCAAAATCCCTGAAAGCATTTACTGGTAATCTACTAAAATATTATGCTACAAAATAAATAAATGGATCTTACAGAATTAGAAAGTAACCCAACCTATTCTGAAGAAGAATAAAAACATCAAAAAGTCCTGGCCTCTGCCTTGTTTCCCACACTGCCACCTCCTCTAAGCTGGGCAGGCATCATAGGCATGTCCTCCTTACACACAGAGACAGAGGGGAACGGGATAGTTTTTCCTTAAAAGCTTCCACTCTCTATGCCAGTAACACGTGGCTCTATAAGAAACTGAGAATTACAGGCATCTAAACCAGAAATGATTGGAAAGACAGGCAAAGTACAAAAAACTATCAAACCCAAGTTAGAAATCCCCCCCCACCTATTCTTTACTGTGCTACATTACTTCAATTACTAGAAAACCATCACTTCCTATATTCCTGCTGTTGTAATCCACTGAAAAACTTGGACACAATAGCTCTTTAGCAAAGAAACTAGATACAACATTAAGGAACAACAAACAGGAGTGCAGAAAAACCTGTAGTTCTGATTTTTCCTAAAGAAGCAGGACATAGCAAATTTACACTCATCCACACACTGATGCTAGTGTTTAGGATAATACCATTGGGAGTGTTTGCTCTGACGCACCCTGAAATCCACTAATCTGTGCTGTGTACAGCATTGCATGAAGATGAGAAAATCTAGCTAGTTTAAAGGTTCTAAGCAGCATAAATACAAATGTGAGATAGAATCCTGTTTAAGATATGGCCAAAATCACAGATTCAATCCCCATAGTTAAAATATTTTTTTGATTTGTTCAAATGAAAACCTAACTGTAATATAAATCCTAGTCATTCTAAAATATGTGCTCTTCAGGGCAAGGGCAAAAGGGCAAAGTAAGTATGGAATAGTATGGAATAGTAAGTATAAATTCATGACCACTTCTAAATCATGCATCCAATTAATTGTGTACATAAAAAAGAGGCAAATATATGTGACCAGACTCTGTGTTCTCCTCACTGATTACTAAAGGGAAGTACATATTCATTTACTGAGACAAGTGGATATATGAAAAAGTGAAGATTTTAAAGAGTGTATGAGTTCTTCAAAGTAAACATTTTCTATAATACCTACCACAAAACAAAAACTGAGTTCTCAACCTTTTCCTCAAAAAAATATTGTTGTCTTACCATCCATCTGAGATTTGCTCAGGAAAATGGTGCTTGCCCTTGGATGGTCACAAGGGTTTGATTCCACAGCTAAATCTGTAAAGGAACAACAGAAAAAGGTGTGGTAATTTACTTGAGTAGAAAATAACACTTAAAAAAGGTACACATCAATTTTAATCACTCAATAGTTTTGGGAAGAGTTTTTAATAATGACATATAAAGGAAACAAAGGCAATAATAAAAGAAAAATTTGAGAAACTGCAAAACTGTAGGATCTCTCCATATATGTGGAATAAAATCAGACTATGTGAGACAATGTGATACAGCTTTCAGATGAAATACGTGCATATCCTCTCCTCTCCTTATCAAACAGAAAACCATCACCCTCCTCTACTGCTGATATTATTAGCATATTCCAGAAATAGTGCCAAGAAGCACGTGATGTCATTAGCCAATTACTGGCAGATTCCAACTCAGTAATATCCAATATACCAACAACCAAAAGAATTGTTTTGGCAAACATTCACAGATATTCAAATGGTTAATTCTAACACCATTCACAAACTAACTCATTTAGTTAACTGGTTTGTTTGGTGGGGCTACTCATCATGGCAGGTTTAACAGGATTGCATAGAAGAGTTCGATGTTCTAATCTATAGGAACACTACCACGTGAGAAAATTATTTGTGATTTTAGCCTTCAACTTTTTTATTGTGATATTTTCATGCACCATTACAGTCCATCCAAAGTATAAAATCAGTGGCTTACAATATCACCCCATAGTTGATCATCCCAAGAGTTCTGTCCCATATTGTCAGGGAGATTTACACCCCTGGGAGTCATGTCCCACTTGTCGGGGTGGGGGTGGGGTGGGATAGAGCAGTGAGTTCACCTGCTGGGTTGGCTTAGAGGGAGAGAGGCCACATCTGAGCAACAAAAGAGGTTCTCTGGGGGTGACTCTTAGGCACAGTTAAGTAGGTTTAGCTTCTCCTTTGCAGGAATAAGTTTCACAGGGGTGAGCCCCAAGATCAAGGGCTCAGACTATTAAATTGGTTGTCCCCACTGCTTACAAGACTATCAGGAATTTCCCAGGTGGGGAAGTTTAATATTTTCTCCTTTCTCCCAGTCCCTCCAGGGGGCTTTGCAAATATTGTCTTATTCTCTGCCAAATTACTCTGGAATGTATCAAGCCCTGAATTTCTGAGGCTAACTACCCCTTCACTTCCTCCTTCCATGGTATATGATTAATTTGAGATTTCAGTGAGAGTACTTTTTTGAGCAGATCACAAGGCTGCTAAAAAATTTTGGTCCTATCTACATGAGAGTAGATATACCAGCAGTCCACACTATGCACCAAGGTGTGGCCTTTATTAAGCAAAAATACAAAACAGGTTCTTAAACTGTCATAAAACAAACTTTGCAACCAGTGAATATATTTTGCCCATAAATTTGGCTAAATGGGATAAAAAGTTGTTGTATATTAAAATAAAAAAAAGACACCAAAATGATGACACTTCTCAGCAAATCATCTTAAGCCCCTTATCTTAACCATCTTTCAGGAAAATGGGTCAAGAGTCAGCAGAAGTAATGGTGAAGGCAATATTTTCCAAATCACATGCTAGCAATTGTTCTATTTTTTAAAAAGGGAGTTTAAAGTGGTCAAATCACAATAAATATATTATATATCCTGACTCTTTGGGAATCACAATGCACAATAACATACTAAACGCTAAGCAGTCTAGAAGAGACTACTACGCAATATTGCAGGTTTATCTACCTAGAATGCAGCTCCCCTCCCCACCAAGCTGGTCAAAATCTTGTATGGAACATAATTTGGGACTTCCAGGTGTAACAAGCAATCTGAACCATCCAATTTATTGGTATTGCAAGATCCCTAGATGCTTACATATCCTGGATCAACTGCTCTGTTCTCTATGAAAATTAGCTCATTGAATTTGAAGTTTATTAAACTCTTTTGGAAAAACTGTTCCATTGTTCAATATTTTTATATAAAAGACCCATTCAACAAAAATTATTTTAAAAACTTTTCCCACATCTTTGAAAAGATGATGTTGACACAATGTTAGCTATTTGGAAAAATTCAGTTGTACACAAAGTGCACAGCTCTGTCTCTAACCTAGGGCTTCTAAAAGGATCCACAATTACTTCCCTCCAAAAAGAAAGTAATATGCTATATTTTAATCTGAAAATAAGCAATGTTTGCAGAAGTATCTGTATTAGGTTATCAGTGCCTTTGATATGATAAAGTTTTATTAAAATATTTCAGTGGATGTCCAGGAAAAATAAGTACTAGAATCAAAGAGGGACAGGCTTAAAAAAAGAAATTCAAACCAAGATATGCTACTGTGTGGGGTGATGGAAGTTCTGGTACTGGGTAGTGGTGATGGGATCACAGCATTGTAAATGTGACCAACACTTCCCAATTGCATATTTCAAAGTCGTTAAAAATGGGAAATCTTAGGTTGTATATATGCTATCAAAATAAAAAAATTAAAACAAACAGTAAGATAGGCTACTGTAGATCTGAATTCAAAAATCAAAAAGGCTGAGATAAAGGAAATGACAACATTAAAGAAAAAAAGTGAAATTAGCCCAAGTGACAAGAAATAAGCCATCTACCTCACCAAGGTGGGCACATGACCCAGGGCTGGCCAACCAATCACAGGTTCCTTAAACTTTCCTAGGGGAAAAGCCAGAGTGCAGAAGGAATAAAATTAGTCTGAGTTATGGCGGTGACCTTTTCCAACTATAGGAGAAGCCTGATTTCAGGGGAGGCCAATAGAGAGCAGAGCTGAAAGAGTCTAAGATCATTTGCTTTTTGGGTCAGTGTCTATTTTTCTCTGTGAACTCCGTATTACAGAAATCAATGTTGTTGTTTTTGATGTAAGCTATTTTTGAGATAAATTTCCTTTAACTTGAAACTGAAAGCTACATGAGAAACACAGTAGTATTGCGGATCACACTAAAGGTGGGACTAGTTCTATAAAATCCACTTGCTCATCCTTTTCGGAGATATCCCAACAGAAACGTGCAAGAGCCACAATATTTTGTTAAAATGTTAGCACATTTAACTCGTATGGTCAGTTTAATTGAACACCGTTAAGTCCGTGGAATTCTGAATAGGGCATGAGATCTTGTTGATTTGTCCAGATTAGTGTGATGCCCCAAAATATCCCAGAGTAATATGGGTAATAATAAAATAGTATTTGCAAAATCCCCTTGGGGGACTGGAGAGAAGGGGGAAATATTCAACTTCCCCATTTGGGGAACTCCTAATATTCTTGGAAGCAGTGGGAACAACCGTATCAATACACTGAGCCTTCTATCTCAGGGTTTGCCCCTATGAAACTTATTCCTACAAAGAGAAGCTAAACCTACTTATAACTGTGCCTGAGAGTCACTCTCAGAGAACCTCTTTCGTTGCTCAGATGTGGCCTCTCTCTAAGCCAACTCGGCAGGTGAACTCACTGCCCTCCCCGCTACGTGGGACATGACTCCCAAGGGTATAAATCTCCCTGGGAACATAGGACAGAACACCTGGGATGAGCCAGGACCCAGCATCATGGGACTGAGAAAGGCTTGACCAAAAAGGGGAAGAGGGAAATGAGACAAAATAAAGTTTCAGTGGCTGAGAGATTTCAGAGTCGAGAAGTTATACTGAAGGTTAATTCTTATGCATTATACAGATATCCCTTTTTAGTTTATGGTTGGTGCATTGGAGTGGCTGGAGTGAAGTACCTAAAACTCTAGTGAACTGTATTCCAGTAATCTTGATTCTTGAAGACGATTGTATAACAACATAGGTTTTAGAGTGTGACTGTGTGATTGTAAAAACCTCACGTCTGATGCTCCTTTTATCCAGGATATATAAAAAAAATAAGGGTAATAAATAAATAATAGGTGGAAGATAAAGTGTAAAAAACTGGGTAGACTGAAATACTGGTGATCAATGAGAGGGAGGGGTAATGGGTATGGGATGTTTAAGTTTTTCCTTTTTTCTTTTTATTTCTTTTTCTAGAGTAATAGAAATGTTCTAAAAACAATCATGTGATGAATACACAACTATGTGATGATACAGTGAGCCACTGATTGTACACCACGTATAGACTATGTGTGAAGCATTCTCAATAAAAATATTTTTAAATATTTAAAATAAAACTCACAACCCTTACACTTGTATTGCTTTTCTTAGGCATTTTCAAAACTAGCTACACTCAGTATAGGTTATGATCTATTTTATAGTATATCTACTGCTTAATGGATACATAATAGCCCATGAAATGCAATTCCTACATTTTCTGCTCTTATTATATGTGTTTATATATATATATATACACACAGATATATATGTGTACGTATATACATATACACAATATTGTATATAATGTTTTCATATAGTGTCTCTTAAATCAAGATTTTCAAAAGTGAGATGACTAAATCAAAAGGTTACATGTTTTCATGGCTCAATACAAGTGGCAAGTTGCTTTGTAAACAAGGTAGAGGTATTTTAGGGTACAGTGTCACTAATTATAGGTATACGGGTTTTAGTTCCTACTCCAGCATTGGAATGAGGAACCAAACTCACTATGGCTTTCATTTCCTATTTGATTACAGAGTCTGCCCATTTTTCCATAGTAAACAATGGTATTCCACTTTGGTGAATTGCATATCATTTGTCTATTTACCCATTAGGCCCTTAATATTCTCAATTTGCATGAGGCTTTCAGAAAATACTAATTTTCCTATAGCCAATTATAATTTTCTATGTAACTTGCACTTTCTGCTAACTGCAATTACTATATTGCTATTTTATAGTTTGGATATTTAAGCCATTGGGCAGTAAATTCATGCACACACTCATACACATATTATTTTTGCACTCTCCATTAACTCTTGTCCCAAGTACACAAGAAGACTCTCATAAATTGTTGCACTATACTAGTTTCGCTATCACAAAGGTAAGACTGCCAACTGTTAAGCAAGCCATCATCCCACCTCCAAATACACAGACACACACACACACACATAAACACATGTAGAGATTTAAAGATGTCAGGGAAGGAAAACCACATCAAGTAGCACATATCTTCAACGTGAAGCATTCCAAAATCTATTTTTTCAGAAACCTCTAAGAATGTTCTCAACTAGGAGAAATATTCTTGAGCTCATAATTAGAGGTTATGATTAAGACTAATTTGTACTATCAATTTAAACTGCAACTTAATTTGACAGCATGATTGGTTAATGCTAAGTATGACTAAAAAAATTAACTCAGCTCTTAATGTAAACATCCTACAAACTCAGAGGAAAGATAGAAGCCTGTAAAACCACCGACATTACTTTTCTAATTTAAGTTTCTATCAATTAAAGGATCTGTCTCAATTGCCCAGAGGTTAAAAATGTGAAAACTATGCAATTTAGAATAAATGTGTTTCTAATAGCCAAAATTGTTAAAATTATGTGATAATGAACTGTGAGTAAATAATTTTTTTCCTTCTCAAAATAATGGAGAGGGCAATGACCAAGAAATCATCTGACAGAAGCAGTATATTTCAGAAAAGGGGACTGATTTCAACATATTTCAGCAACTCATGGGCCAACTGCCGGGTACCTGGTACATGTGAACCCTGATGTTTAACTTATCTTTTGGGCCCACCCTTTTCCATCTCAGTCAGGTAATTTCTACTGAGAGCCTTGAGCCAGCCTGTCTCACCAGAAAGCACAGGAAGCTCCCTTCCCTTCAGGGTCTCTGCTTGCCCATGCCTTGCTTTTGTTTCCTAGCCTCTTACAAAACTTCCAAGCTCTGGCTTCCAAACCACTTCTGGTACATGTCCCTCCTTGGGTTCTCTGTCATACTTTAATTCTTTTAATTCCCAACCGATGTGACTGTGATGCAGATCTGACATTTCAGTTGGTGAATCACACCTTTATTCCTTTATATATTTCTAAATCGCAGAGTTTACTCAGTTTCTTGGACTTTTAAGAAGTTTCGGGTTGCAAGTTATCTCCACTTCATCGGGCATTATCCAATGTTAGCTCAACTATTTTAATACACTAAAAAAGAGTTAGAAAAAAGGTATCCAAAGAAGCCTAGACAAATTCTCTTAATATATATATATATATTCGGACATATGTCTGGAATTTACATGCCTGATCTACCAAGTCTCACTCACTTTTTACCTTGGACAATTCAATTTATACTTTTCGGAGCCTGTCTCTCATATGTGAACCAATTAAAATTCTTATACTACCTAAACTCAAAAGATTGTGAGGCACAAATGAAATGCAAAAGCAATCTATGTATTATATAAAGCACAACAGGTAACTTTACAAAACAAAGCTTCCATAAATAATACCTCATTGGAAAAATGTATGAAATACAGACTCAGTACCCATATCCAAATAACACCTAGTGTGAATATGTTTGGGTTAGTCACTAAAGGAAAGAGGATAATAGTCACACACCATTATTAAAAATTCCTCCCCAGTTTTTTTTTTTTTTACATAGGCAGGCAGCAGGAATTGAACCTGGGTCTCCAGCATATTAGGTGAGAATTCTGCTAATGAGCAACCATCACACCACCCCTCAGTTTGTTTTTAAACAAGCAAATATATAACATTTCACCTGTTTTCTTCTGCAGATACTTTGTTTAGCCCCTTGCTTTTTTCATATAGCATATCCTAGACATGACTCCATTCCAGCAGAGAGAGAGAGCTCATTTTTTACAACTCCACAGTTCTTCATGGTGTGGATGTACCAGTTTATTATTTTACTGTCCCTTACTGATGGACATTTGATGTATTTCTGGTACTTTGCTATTGAAAATAAGGCAAAACAGCAACAAAAGCCCCAGCCTTTGAGTATATGGTTCCATATTCATGGGGTGCATCTTAAAAGAATAAATTTCTACAAGTAGGATATCTGGATTAAATGTTTTTTTGAGATTGTGCCAAATTCCCTTTCAAGGGGCTGAACCACTTCACACTTCCACCAGTAATGTATGAATGTAACTGTTCTTTCACAGCCTCACCAAAGAATTACTGACAAGTTATTGGATTTTCTCCCAATAGGAGAGAAACTGCAGTATAATTTTAATTTGCATCTCTCTCATGTGTGAAGATACGTTTAAGGGCCATCTGCATTTCTTTTTCTGTAACTTGTCTATTCATATCTTTGTTACCTACTTTTAGAGTCACATATTTTCTTCAAGTCAGCCTATTTTAGGCCCTTATTAATACTGTTTTTTATTCAAGACACTGTTGGCTCTCCCCTAAACCACTGCACAGCCTCCTAGCTGGTCCCCCTGCTTTGATTCTGGACTGCACTACAGTCTATTCTCACACAGCAGCTAGTCTGATCTTTTTTACAGCATTAATATCATTCCCCAGTTTATAATCCTCCAATGGTCTTCTGTAACACCTAGAATAAAATCCATCTCTTTACCAAGGCCCACTGGTAAAGATCTACCATCTACTGATGCAGCATCCTCCCATCTTTCTGCCCTTTGTCCATACCAGGCTTGTTCCCACCTGCGGGACTCCGAAAGAGCCATCCTTCTGTTAGAAGACTTTTCCCCACAGGCTCACATGGCTTCTGCTTACTTTTAGAATTACACACGTTACTTAAGGAGAGAAGCTGTCTTTAACCATTCCATGAAAATCTGCCCTCCGTTTCAATCCATTACCCTATTTTACTTTCTTCCTAGCTCTTCACTATGCTAAATTCTTGATTATTCATTGTTGGTTCACGACCTCCCCCTGCCCAGACTATAAAGACCAAGTTAAGGCAGGGGCTTTGTCCTATACACCACCCTTTGCCCTGCACGTGAAACACTGCTTGGTCACCAGAAGATGCTCAAAACACATGTTTCAGTGTACCCCAAACTAGTTCTGTTTCTTCCAGTTTTCCCACATCTCAGATTTCTTCTAATGCTATCTTTTGGTTTGGTCATCTAAGACCAGTATGACTTTTAGATTTCTTATTGTGGTAATCATTCAGAATTAAAGATAGAGACAGGCTACCAAGAACCGCAAAAAACCGAGAAGATGAATTCTAATGTACAGCAAAGAGTCAATGATAATTTTAATGACTTACTAACATTTAAAATCACAATACTTTAACCACAAAATGACTCATTCCTATGATTTAATTAAGCCGCAAGACAAAATATACCATCTGAATTCTGTAGGAAAGTAGAATGTATCAGTAATGAAATATGTTTTTATCTGTGTCCCCAGAATCAAGCATTATAAGGGGATTGTGTACTATTTTATTAAAAGAGGCCAGCCATAAAGGGTTGATTAAAATGAATAGTCTAAACATCTGATGGCCCACCAAGCAGTTCTTAAAAGAGATGAGTTAGAGCTATCTGCACTGGCATGGAAACAAAATCCTTCGGCATTCTAGCACTGTTCTAGGAGTTTTCAAGTTTTAGTCCTTACTTCACTGCTTTAAGCAAAAAATTAAAAAAATTAAAAACAAAAAAATTACAAAGTAGCATATATAGAGTGATCTTATTAGTTTAAAAAATTAATGTTATATTTATATGTATTCAAAAGGTTCAGGAAAAATCAACACCAGAGCACTAATAAAAGTTAGTTCTGAGTATTAGAAGTATGAATGAGTAACTCTCTATATTTTCTAAATCTTTTACAAACACATCATCATTAAAAAAGGCAAACAAACAAACAAAAAACCCTGCCATGCAGGAAACCCAGGTTCGATTCCCAGCCCATGTACTTCTCTAAAACAACAACAACAAAACAAAATTCAATAAATGATGCTGCAATAATGGGAGAGTCACATGGAAAAGGACTGAAATGTGACCCCCACCACACAGGATACAAAAAAAAAAGGAGGGGGGAGAGTTAAAACAGCCACTGGGAAGAGCTGGGAGGTTTTTTATTTTTTCATTTTGCCAACCCTTCCCTACCCTCACTCCTCATCGGGAAGCAGGAGGAAGGGGTCACTTGACAGAACCCTATAGCCAGCAAATTAGCAAACCTTCTAGGGTCAGGACATAAATGCTGTAGGATAAGCTGATGAGTAATAAGATTGGATAATGTGACTTTAGTATCTTATTTTGCGTTACTGATACTATAACAGATATACTGCAAAAGAAAAACTAGTAGAAAATATTTTTGAGTCTATCTGAAATCTACACCAGATTCTTAGGAACATCTCTTTGAAATGGCTTTAGAAATCATGTTCTGAAATGTTTCAGAAGAACAACAAAGGAGAGAGTCATTTATTATGATTTTGTCTAAATAACCTAAATTATTCAACTCTTCATTGTAGAAAAGCTAAAATGTTTTACATCTAAATAGGTATTCCTGTTCCCAGGGAAAATGATATAAAACCGTCTGGAATAAAGAGATTAAAAGCAAACTTTCAATGTGCCTGTACTTTATATTTGGGAGTTCTGACCTTATTTCTATGGACACTTAGGCCAATGCTGGAACTGAGGATTGCCATCACTTCACTAAATGCAATAAATTTTAAGACTTTTAACTACCTTGTTAATAAAGATAAAAAGGTAAGGGCTGCACTCACAACCTCTATTTTCAACTTTTCTGTTTTAATACTTCTTACCATCATTTTATGCTGGATGCTTGGTACCTTACCTGCCCTTCTGACAGCTCCTGCTAATGCTTCTCTGTTCAGCGTATCCTGGGATTCAATTTAGCCACCAGAACAAAGCCTTTAAAATGATCAACCCACCTACCTGACTAGTACCAATGTGTAAATTTAGGCCATCTTCATCACCTTTGCTCTTACTGTAATGAATGTATAAGGATAGGATGGAACAGTAAATGTAGGTTCTGAGTTTTATAAAATAAATTTTGAATGGAACTAATCAAGACTACAGTCCTGGTTCTTCAATCAGTAGCAGTTAAGTCATTTCAGATTACCAAGCTTGAGTTTCATCATCCAGCAACACAGGGAGACTATACATGGACCTTATTTGAAATTTGAGGCCAAATGAGAGATATATGAAAGTGTGCTATAAATCCTAGAAAATTATATAAAGGTACATTTTGATCTCTTCTCCAATAGTGCCAATCCATTTACTGGCTGTAACATCACTCAGAGGCTTACCTTAGAGCACCAAGCCAAGCAGAAATTTTCACAAGTACTCACATGCTTGTGCTTAAAGATGTAATTAATGAATTCACAAATCTATTTGTTCATTCATTGGCAACTTTTTGATATTCTGAAAACAAAGCCATGCCTATCAATATGGATGAATCCAGACTAAAATATTCTAACTTTTACAGAAACCCAACTGAAGTTTAAATACTATAAAGGAGAATAATCTCTGGCATTTAAAGGAAACAAATGGGCCAAACAGGTTTTAATATCTTTATGATACAACGTTTTTACTTCAAAACCACCATCAAAGGACAGTCAAGAGCCACCCTGTCACCTAGATTAACCCTTTCTAAAATTCTAGACACAAAGAAAATAAAAATAAAAATAAAAATTTCCTCTCTTTCTCCCAGCCTGGCCAGTAGTTTAGAGTTTGAAGAACTTTTACTTCAACGTTCCTTCAGCTGAACAGGATTCTACTGGGGGGGGGGGGGAGGGAGAGGGAGCACATAGAGACACACTCTTGAGCAGGGTCTGGTATCTTAACTCCTAAACTATTACGTTACAAACTAATCCCTAAATTTTTATGTTACCTCCTCTGAAAGGCTTTACAAACTATCTCATGAACCACCCCCACCTCTCTAACGTTAAAGTCTGTTAAGTCACCGGAGTAGCACTTCCTAAAGTAATCAGAATTCTGTGAACTCTCCTTTTAGGCAGTAACATTCGCACACTTCATATTATTTTAATGCCCCACCCCTATTTTCTTTCCTCCCAAGTTCCAATTATAGTTAGAAGAAATAAAAGAGCTTCTATTGAGACCACCTAAAACGCCAGTCTACTTAAAAGCACGAGAAGGTTCCATATAGACTTGATTATGCTAACCTCTATTTTGAACTTAAACAAGAAATTCTAAAACGTTTGGGTCTGAACCGTCCGAGGTATCAGCTCCCCAAATGGGCAGGAGGAAGGGTAAAGTTTGGCCCTTACCTGGCTCCTTCACTTAGGTATCATCTGGATAGCTAAGGATAGGTTGTTGGGATGGATGCTATGAAGTTGGGGTATCTGGATTTTCAGTGAGAAAAGGGAGACAAGAATACACCAGAAAGTCTTACGAAGACCCACAGGACGTTAATTAGAGTCATAAACGTCAAAGACCCCGGCAGGCCGAACTGGGAGAATAGGAAGAGGGGCAAGAACTGGGCAGGACGTTTGGGTGTGGGGAGAAGGGAAGGGGAAAAAAACTGGCCGGACGCGGCGGAGAGAGAGTAAAGGGTGGGGAGGGGACGCTGGGTACAGTCAGCCCTCGCCCGGGTACCCAGCCCTGGGAAGCCTGCTCCGGGCAGGAAGGTGCCCGAGGCAGCGGATCTCTCCGGGAGGATTCTCCCGGCGGTAGAGGCCAGTGGCGCACCCAAGAGGGGCTCAGGGAGCCGCGCCTCCTTACCTTCGGGCATCTCCCTGTCGCCGAGGTGCTGCAGTTGGTGGCCCTCTCCACCTCCGAAATCCAACTTGGCGGTCTCCACCGCAGCCGTGGCAGCCTCCACGGCCACCGCTTTCCCGGCCTCCGTGGCAGCCTCCACGGCCACCGCTTCCCCGGCCTCCATGGCAGCCGCCACAGCCACCGCTTCCCCGGCCTCCGTGGCAGCCGCCACGGCCACCGCTTCCCCGGCCTCCGTGGCAGCCGCCACGGCCTCCGCTTCCCCAGCCTCCGTGGCAGCCGCCACGGCCACCGCTTCCCCAGCCTCCGTGACAGCTGCCACGGCCACCGCGTCCCCGGCCGTCGCCTCGCTCAGCTCTGACTTCGAGCGCCGGCCCCGCTTTGAGCGCCGGCCCAGCTTGGGGCTGGCATTGGGGCACTTGCAACAACTCAGTGTGTTTCCCATGGGGCTCCTACGCTCCGCGTTCTCCTCTCGCCTCCGACTCCGCGGGGCTTAGCAGCTGCCCCCTCCCGCAACAATGGCGCGGCCGGTACGGGCAGCCCCGGGCTATGCCGGGGCTGCGCCGCAGATGAAGGCTCGGCCTCGCCTGCTGATCACCCACCGGGCCCGGGGCAGGGCTCCGGCCCGGGCGGCACCCCCACCGCCTCGCTGCCGCCGCCTCGCACAAGCTGACTATTCTGCGAGGGCTGTGACCAGTTCGGCTGATTTAAAAGGGGTGGGGACGCGACAAACGCTAAGAACCGCAGCCACTACAGGCAGAGAGCTCCGGGGGAGGTCCACCTCCTTTCACTACCTCCTCCGACTGAACGCTGCTGGCGGCAAGCCTGCCAACCGGAATGCGTCCTACGTCACCTGGTTACAAAAAACCAATCACGTCCAGAGCTCCCTCCCCGCGCCTGCCTCTGAACAATGGCACGTGACTCACAATGCCCCGCCTCCACCCCAGCTCACCCGCCCAACGGCTGCCCCGCCCCCAGCACGGCGAGTCTGGGACTCCCCATTCATCCGCCCGGAGCTTTCCGCATTAGTTGGAAACTTCACTTTTCTCCTAGGTGGATATAGTCTCTGAATTGCTCTTGTTTGTTCCTTCAATACCTCCTCATTGTCCCCAGTGACCTCACTACAAACACATGTGGGAATCACTCCCCCATCTCACATTCCCCATGGCTCCCCTGTTTCCAAGGATGAAATTCAAACTCTTTACCCCAGCACTGATTTAATCGTGGCCGCCATAGAAATCCCTTGTTAGTAAAGAGCGGCTCCATTAGCAACTCCGTTTCTCCCGGCCTGACAGCTAACTTTCATTTAGCATATTGCTTACCCAACTTAGTTACACCCAAATTGTTGACCGTTATTGTAATTAAACGTTCTTCCTTTCTCGCCTTCCAACCCGTGTTAGTTTTCTCCCGCAACCTGACCACAGCAACCCCCAGGGCCTTGCTCCTATTCTCAAGAAAGGGTTGGGCTGTGGTCCTGAATGAGACGTAGAGGACACGTTACCTCTCCACTTCCTTGTACGTAAAATAGGGACTAAACACGACACCCCCCTCAGCTGCCAAATCCTGGGATTCACCAACCCACTTTTCTTGCCTGTTTCTCCCATCCACGGCAGGAGTTTCCAGATTTCCCTTTTTTGCCCACTTCGACGCTTGAGGCACGGTTTGCTCTATAAAAGCGGGGCACCAGATTTGAGGATGACAATGAATAGTTAGCTTTTGCCAAGCGCTTACTATATACCCGATTCTGTTTCAAGAGCTATACTCATTTAACTGCCAACAATCCCTGTTTACGGTCCACAGATTCCCATGTTACAGAACAATCGAGGCGCAGAAGTGAAGTAACTTTCCCAAGGTCACATGACTGCTCAGGGGCGAGACCAGGATTTGATCCTTGGTGGTCTGGATCTCCCCAGTCTCTAGCGATTACCGGAAAATAATGGTAGAAGTCAAACTTGGGGGAAAGCAACTTCAAGCATCAGGGTTTTTGTTTGTTTGCATTCATTTCATTTCTTTGATGTGAATTTTAAAATGCCTTCCCTTGATTCAGCATTAAGTCCGCTCTGTGTGCCAGACACTGTAGGTAGAAACCAGTCCTCCCCTCCATGAGCGCCCATGGATGGGAAAATAAAGGCTGAGAGTCCACATGGCCGTGGCCGCACTGCTGAACCTCGGATTCAGCCCCAATCGATCTGACCCCAGAATCAGTGCTGGGGTAAAGAGTTTGAATTTCATCCTTGGAAACAGGGGAGCCATGGGGAATGTGAGATGGGGGAGTGACTCCCACATGTGTTTGTAGTGAGGTCACTGGGGACAATGAGGAGGTATTGAAGGAACAAACAAGAGCAATTCAGAGACTATATCCACCTAGGAGAAAAGTGAAGTTTCCAACTAAAGGCAGTGGCAGTGGCTGAAGTGGAGGCAATGCATTTGAGGTCATCTGGGAGGGAGAATAATAACAAGTGCTTAGTGGCTGGAGGAAGAAGGAAAAGAGGAGAGGCCAAAATGGCTGCTAGGATTCTGGTTTGGGGGGCTGGGTGGGCAGCACCTTCTCCTAGACAGGGAGTACAGCCAAAGAACAGAATTGAGGAGGACAATACTTTTTGGCTCTGTTAAGTAGAACATCAAATAGAGCTCCCTAGCTGAAAATTGGATATAAATCTGCTGTAGGCTGAGACCACTTTGTGATTCCAACTTATGTTTTCAAAAATAACATGTATATTAAATCAAACCGAAGAGTAGTGGGGAAAATTTTCTAAAACTTACACGCTGAGAGCATAACATTTTTTAGTGATTACTTTCATGGGGCAAATCAGAAACTATGGACTTGACAAGTGAATCCTATGTAAAATAAAACTGTTACACACAAAAAAATTTTTAATTCTATTATCATCAGAGTATATAGAAAGTAGTTGAAGCCATGGGTACACAAGTGATTACCTTGGGAAGATGTTTTATAATAGAAAAAAAAAAACGAAAGAGACTTGGAGAATAGGGATATTCAAGTAGCATTTAAGTGAAGCCAGCAAAGGTGACTGGAAGAGGTTAGGAAAACAACGTGCAGTGAAGTCCAGGGATATGAATATTAATCAGGAATGGCTGATCAGTGGGTCCCACATGGGTAGGGATTATCCCAGCTTCTCACTTCTTTAACAGCAGCAGCTAGCATAACGTCTGGCCAGTAGGCATTCAATGCATCATTCCTTAATGAACAGAGTCAAATGCAGGAGGGCATGAAATCAACAAAGGTCATTGTCTATGGCAGCTCAGTGACTGGGTGTGTGTGTGAGCCCAATGGCAGGGAGTGGGTCAAGGGATGAATAAAAGGTGAGAAGGGGGGGCTTTTCTTACCAAAGAAACATCTAGCTAAGAAAAGAGATGAGGTAGTAGTCTGAGGAATATGCACAGTTAAGGAGATCCTTTTTTTAAGATAGAAAAAAAAAGGGAGCACATTTATTTGTGGAAGGGTATGCTGGTTTGAAATTGTCATGTACCCCAGAGAAGCCTGTTCTTCTAATCCTGATTCAATATGATAGAGTAGGACCCTTTGATTAGATTGTTTCTATGGGTGTGACATTTTGAATAGATGGAGACGTGATTCTACCCATTCAAGATAGGTCTTGATTCGTGGACTGGAGTTCTTTAAAAGGGGAAACATTTCACAGTTCCTAGATAAATGAAAGAGACACAGACATTTGGAGGTGCTTGGAGTGCTGACAGTGAGAACAGAAGCCTAAACATGGGTATTTGGAGATGCAGAGCCCAGCAGATGTTGCCATGTGCCTTCCCATGTAATGTTAAACAAGCCAGAACCCAGAGTTGTGTCCCAGAGAAGCTAAGTGAAAGCCCACAGATGCTTAGAGAGGAAACCTCTGGCATCAGAAGCTGGAAGCAATGGAACCGGGAATAAGGACCAATAGAGGCCAGCCACATGACTTCTCATGTGACAGACATTGGCATTCCTTGAGTCAGGTATCTTTCTCTGGAAGCCTCTGTTTGGACCTTTTTGGCCTTAGAACCATAAACTTGTAACTTAATAAATCCCCTTGAAAAAAGCCAACCCATTTCTGGTATATTGCATTCTGGGAGCATTAGCAAACTAATACAAAGGGTAAGAGCCAATAAAGAAAAGAAGTTTGAAGTTAGAAGATTAACAGAGCAAAGTCCTGAAGAAGGCTGAATTTTCCAGAGCAGGGATAATTTAACTCCTACAGAGATGTTTCTGGGGAGCAGACGTTTAGAAAGAGCTCACCTGATGTTAACTGTTTTGCTCTATTCTAATATACTTGTATTTGCAAAACGATTCTGGGAAAGCAGGTCTAATGTGTTGAAAAATCTGGAAAATCTGGATAAACCTAGCAAAAGCCAAATAATGTCTACCCTCAAAGATGGGTAAAAAGAAATTTGATCAAAAAAACAAGAAGTTTAAGTGCAAATAGATGCATCACAAAAATGGAATATAGAGCTAATTATTTCCCTTCAGTAGTTAAAAGAAATAGGGGGTGCACAGGTGGTTTAGTGGTAGAATTCTTACTTTCCATGCAGGAGACCCAGGTTTGATTCTCTGACCATGCACCGCCCACCAAAAAAAGAAATAGCAACAACTTTGGGTGAAGAGTGAAAAAATTAAGAAGAAAATGACATGTAATTGCAAAAATCCTTTAACCACCTAAAAGAACAAGAAAAGGACGAAAGGGAGTATTACCCTTTAAATCCAACAGGAGGAAAAGGTCACTCCAAAAAGCAGGGAATTAATGGTTAATATTTTTTTCAGTTCTGTTTAAAATAGCTAAGTAAGATTTGGGAACAAAAATAACCAATAAATTGAAATGTGGGAAACCACACTGGAATGGGAAAGGATTTGATGAAGTTGAATTTCAGTAAACAACATCTAGTAACTCCTCAGGTCCAAATGACTGCATCCCATGATAATAATCATATTGTCTGAGGCCCTAGGAATGTCATTACAGACCATTTTGGATGACTCTAATAGACCTGAGATGTCATTTAAGATTAAAGTACAAAAGATTATTTGTATTTAACAAGACACATCCAAAATAGGTATTTCTGACCTTGAAAATTAAAGAAATGTAAAATTTTATAAGCAGAAAGATATTGGGGAGCATTATTATGAAATCAAATTTGAAACATTTTCCTCAAAAAGCACATTGGAGAGCAGTAAGGAAAACCCCTATCCTTCTATTACAACTCTCAGCAAAAGGGAGCAAGTAAGAGTAATGTGATTTGAATTGGGCAAAGGTTTGACTCTGTGAAAGAAGCTGAGATCTTTCAGGAATCCACTGATTGTTCAGAATCCCCTGAGAGGACTCTATGATTAATGTTTTATATGGATTTGGAGTAAATACATTCACCCATTCATTCAATACCGTGCTGGTTTGAAATGATATATGTACCCTAGAAAAACCATGTTTTAATCCTAATCCCATTTTGTAAAGGCAGCCATTTCTTCTAATCCCTATTTAGTATTGTATGCTTGAAACTATAATTAGATTATCTCCCTAGAGATGTGATTTGATCAAGAGTGGCTGTTAAACTGGATTAGGTAGAGTCATATCTCCACCCATTTGGGTGGGTCCTGATTAGTTTCTGAAGTCCTATAAAAGAGGAAACACTTTGGAGAATGTAGGGGATTCAGAGAGAGTAGAGCAGAACTACATAGCCAGGAGAAGCAGAGTCCACTAGCCAGAGACCTTTGGAGATAAAGAAGGAAAACGTCTACTGCAAAGGTTCATGAAACAGGAAGCCAGGAGAAGAAGCTAGCAGATGATGCTTTGTCTCCCATGTGCCCTTCCAGATGAGAGAGGAACCCTCACCGTGTTCACCATGTGCCTTTCCAGATGAGAGAGAAACTCTGACTGTGTTCACCATGTGCCCTTCAACTTGAGAGAGAAACCCTGAACTTCATCAGCCTTCTTGAACTAAGGTATCTTTCCCTGGGTGCCTTATATTGGACTTCTATTGACTTGTTTCAATTGGGACATTTTCTCAGCCTTAGAACTATAAACTAGCAACTTACTAAATTCCCCTTTTTAAAAGCCATCCTGTTTCTGGTATATTGCATTCGAGCAGCTAGCAAACTAGAACAAATACCCATATAATGCTTGAGTCCTTATCACATGCCAAACACTTCTTAAGTACTAGGGATGATATTTTGAACAAGACAAACAAGATCCCAGCTCTCATGAAACTTATCTTCTAGTTAAGGGGTCAACAGATAGTATTGTCCAACTCCCCTCACTCTCATGGCCCAGGATGGCTATTGATCTCTAGATATTGTTATCTTTATTCCAGACATCAGGGTAAGGATGGGGGAAAGAAGGGAGATTTTTCAGAAGATCTACATTGCACAGCACTTACATATCTTTGGCTAAAATTTAGTTACATAGCTACACCAACTGCAAGGGAGGCTCAAAAATGTAAACATTTAGCTTGGTGATGAAAACAGAAGGGGCAACTGGATGTTGGAAGGCACCTAGCACTTTAGGTCACAATCTGTAAGGAAAGATTCTGGAAGTTTCCTCTTAAAGCAAGAAGGATCATGAATAAATTTCATAGCGCTTTGCAAGTACACATGAAAATCTTGTAGAAGTTTTATAATTATCTTTCCTTAAGCTAAGAGGACAGAAAAGTCTTAAGCCATAGAATAAAATTTTAGGTTAGTTTCAATAAAGAATTTTGTGACAGTCATTTATCAGGGCTATGTATCACGTTGTGACTAATTGGGTTCCATCCTGAGTATCATGACCAGTTATTCTTATAGAATAGGGTTTTATGTGTAAACCATATGAACATTTTTTTCTGGGCAGCCTATAGTTATCATTCTCAAAGGCATCTATGAACAAAAAATGTTAAGAATTACTATCTTACCTGTTTTGATATGGAAAATCTTGAAAGTAAGTAGACTTGATAACTTCTCTCATTCCTTACTTCAGAAAATTATCATCTGGCTTTTTCAGAAAGAGGGGAATTCGATGATACTGGTACTCTATCTCGATAAAGTGTACAATGCATCTTCCACCTGTCTCTTTCTCACCTGCTCTCTTCGCACTGCATGTGGGTTTATTTCTGCCAAGTGAGTCAGTTGAGATGAGAATGCTAATTTATTTGAAAAGTTGCTCTGAAAACAAACAAAAAGGGTGTTAGGAGGGTGCACTGGTAATTCAGTGGTAGAATTCTCACCCGCCATATGGGAGACCTGGGTGTGATTTCTGGCCCATGCACTCTAAAGGAAAAAAAAATAATTCAATAAATGGTGCTGCAATGATGAAATATTCACATGGGAAAAGAAAGAAATGTGACCACCACACAGTACACCAAAAAAACAAAAAAAGTGTTAGTTTTCCATACCACCAGGGCAGATAATAGATGATGCTCATTGGAAAAACCAGTACTGGCCCCAATAGTCCTCCGTGATTTACAAGTTCCATACACCAAGGCAAGTTGTGGAGACAAGTTCTAGGAAGGGCTTATGATTTTAAGAGAGACCAGGAGTTTCCTTTTGCCTTCCTGGGCCATTTACTCTGCTCTGCTTTAAAATATTTTATTTGCTTCCAGTTCCGTTCTTCTAAGTGCTCTGGGAAACCTAAAATCTTTCCCAGGCATCTGCTAGTACTTCCTCAGAGCACCTCTGAGTGGGAGTGGAAGACCCTTGCTCCTCATGAAGTGCCCTTTTCTGGCTCCCGGGTTTATAAAGGAGATGCCAGCTCTTCTCCCAACTCCAGTGACTACAACAGCATGTGGTCTGCATTTAACCAGTAGCATAAAAGAACAAGTTTATATACTTGTCCAGTATATAAACTCACTGTCAAATTAATTTTGGAATAAGGTAGACTATAAATAAATCCAATGCTTGCAATCATCTTTTCCCAGTCATGCCAATACTCCTCCCCTCCCAGGTATGTCACTATCTCTACCTATTTCACTTGTGCAATTCTCAACTTAAAAGTTGAGAATAAGAAGTGTCAACTTTTATTCTCTTAAAATCAAGACCTTGCTAAAGCTGATTTACTGACAGTAGAACCATTTTCTCCTAGCAGTTATTTAACATGTTCCCCCAGTTTCTCTTAGCAGCCTTTTTGACAGCAGCCTCCTTAAATCAAGTTAATGTTAGAAAGGCAAGGCTGTAGGAGGAAGAGGAGCTCATTAAACTTGACAGCAGGGAAAAGTTAGAAAAATCCATTTTTTAAACAATTTCTTCTCTAGAAATAAAATTCTTATAGGTTTTATACTCTATTGCTGAGACAAATCAATTTTTATCCCTACAGGATAGAGTCCACCCTAAAGTACCTCCAGAATTTTTCTATTAGAAGGGTTTGGGACAGCAATCTGGATGGATGCAGGAGCCAGAAACTTGTCTTAAAAGATATATCTGTATAGAACACTTTAAAAAAATTAGATTGCATTTGGCTCCTCTGGTGAGCAGGTCTGGCTTCTACAGGGTGCTCATTTGATGGGCCTAGTTTGAATAATGTCACACTCTCCCTGAGCTGTTCCTTCTTAGTCCCACTTACCACACATATGAAATACACTATCCCTTTGAAAAAATATTCTTGTTATGCAATCAATGCTTTGTTATGGAGGGGGAAAGACAGCAAAAAGAAAGACTCTGGGACCAAAGGAGCAGTTGAAATCAGGGTCTTCAAACCTAGTCTGCTCTGTTCTTTGTAGCTGACTTATTACCTCCAAAATCCAAATAGTGTCTGCCCCACCTTGACCATCTGGTAAACCTCTACTCATTCTTTGAGGCTTATCTTAAACAGAGCTTCCTCTGCAATGCTTCTCTAGTTTTGTCAAGACAGTGAGGTCCTGCATCTTCAGGAAAACTGTGCCTTCTGCAAACCTCAGTATAAAGCAACATGTATCACTCTGCATAATAATTATTTATATATGTCTGACATCCTTATTAGACTAGACACTTTTTGAGGGTGGAGCTATTCTATTCATTTTGGGTGTATCCCCAACAGTAAGTATAGTGTCTAGTGCTTTGTAGTCTCAACACATTTTTCCTGAATGAATGGATACGTGAATGAGAAAGTTGAATTGAGAATAACAAAATAACAATTTGAGTACTGCTCTCCTATTTTTCAGTTTGCTCTTTTCTCTTTTGTGCCTCTGCTTCCAGCTTCTCTTCTCCTATAGCAACAACAATTTTATAATGCTCATGATTGTGTGCGGCAGAAAATCAGGCAGGACACAGAGGGGACTGCTTGTCCCCACTCCGTGACGGCTGGCTTCAGGTGGAATGGGCCTGACAAGAGGATGTGGATGTGGCTGAGAGCTCACCTAGGGCCCTCTGCCTGGAGTCTCAGTTCTGGCCATCAGCTGGGCTCAGTTCTTTCCCATGCCACATCTCCTGAGGCTGGAATGTCAGCTCTGGCTTCTTCACTCACATTTCAGGTCCTGACGTGTGAAGGCTGGCACATCTGGGGCTGGCCGCATGTCCCTCCCCACACGGGGCTCTCAGAGCAGTCAGACTTCTTACAGCACACAGCTGCACCATCCCAGCGTATTTCATTCCTCCAGTTAAACGCCTTAATCTCAAAAAAAAAAAAAAACAAAAAAAAAAAAAAGGAGATGTGGGGGTTAACAGCGTTCTTTCAATTAAAGAAAAACTAAATCTAAGCCAAATCCTTCACTGGGCTGAAGTTCATCCAGACCATCAGTTTATAGTGGATTATGCTAAAATTACTGTAACCAAATCTGAGTCTAATGCACTACCTGGCATCCAAATAATCCCTTTCCTCTTTGGCCTCTGGAATGTTTAATGACCAAACAGAATACAGATTTTTGCAGGTGCCTCCAGAGGCAAGTTTCCCATAGGTAAAGCCTATTTTATAATGTCCTACTTATATTTTCAAAAGTATCATACACATCAGATGAGCAATAGAGGAAAATTCCTAAAATGTATATGACAAGAACATCACACTTTTCTAGTAATTACTTTGATAGAGCAACTTAGAATTTATACGTTCAGCAAGTGAAAAGCCTTATATAAACAAAAACCATTATATAAAATCAAGACTTTAAATGCTACTATTTTTACTACTTTCAACCAGCAATTATGGGTGAATGGGCACTGTTCAGTGCTTTACATACATAAAATAATAACCACAAAAATCCCATGAGATGATAATATGAAAGTCCCTCTGATACCAAAGACCCAACTAACTCCATCACACAAGGATTTTCCCTTCTCTCGGGAAGTAGGTGGATTGAACATCTGTTTGCTATTGCCTGTTTTTGAAGTAAGGCATGCCAAGGTCTGTGTGCCCTTCCTCAGAAGTACCAGGGGAGAAGAGCTGCAGCATCTGCAAACTCTGCTTAAGTTTCTTTGGGGGAAAAAATCATGCTTTGCTGTTGTTTTGTGTTTCTATAAAAGAATAAGGAGAAACCATCCCTCAGAGTCCCCAGGGAGGTAAGGTAGTTCCGATTAGGCAGCAGTTGTGACTGGATGTCTGTACAGAAGAAAGGAATAAACAGGGTCAGAAAAATACACATGTCCTACTGGTGTCCTTACAGGGCCTCCAGTGAAGCCTGGAGTCAGCCAGTCCTGAGGCTCAGGATAATTTAGACAGTTAATTATAATTAAGTAGGAATTAGTAACTATTGGATAACTGAAGGATCCATGGGCTGGAAGTAAGGGCTATGCTACGCCATATCGGAGGCTGAGGCATAGGTTACAATAACACTGATCTTGTCCTTATTTAAATGTTTGGCATACAGCTCATCATCAGTTATTTTGTGTAAATTTTATTCTCTAGAATATCGTGCTGAGATATTATTTACCTGGAATATTGAGTTTTTTTGGTGCCCTCTTTGCATCCAAGGCTGGTGCCTCACTTGCCTCCTTTTACTCTAGGTGCTGGCCTGGGGGTATGGAAGCAGCCGGAGGGGCAGCTGGACAGGGCTCGGCCTGCCGTTGATAAGCACTAGAGTCAATCCTTTTGACTGGTCTGAAATGGGTGTCCTGAAATTTTCAATTCATTGAGAACAAGAGAATCAAATTCAGTCTCCTGCAGAGGTGGGAGGCAACCCCGAGTCTTGTGGGTATCATGGTTATCACTGTCTACAGAAAGAGCAACAGATGTGCCTAAAATGACAAATCCAGAAACTGGCAAATCAGGACTTGAATTTAGACTGGACTAGTCATAGGCCATGCGTTCAGCCTCTGCCCTCCAAGAGAGCACCTCCTCACTTATTTCCCTTCATCCTCCCTTAAAAAAGAAAAATAATATACCTATTTCTCATTTAACATAGCAGCCAAATGGAATTTATGAGAAAAATATCCTCTATTTTAACAACTTTTATTGTCTTTTTCCTCCTACAGAAATAACATATTCACTGTAAAGAAATTAGGAAATACACATAAAGAGAAGCAAATCAAAGTAAATGAAAATCCCACCCTAAGAGCCACCCACCATTAGCATCTTATTGCATATCCCTCCAAGCTTTATTGTAATAAAAGTAAATTATGCCCACGCAATTTAAAAATGAAATCATTTTGTACAAGCAGATTTTGTAATTTGCTTTCTTCACTTAACAATATACCTCTCTCATTGTTTTTCTGCAGAGTAATTGGTAATTACATAACTAACACCCATCTACTTATGAGTAGTTATTGATGGCCTGTTACTCTTCAGTTAGTGAGTGAGGCACTGAAGACACAGCAGTAAACAAAGTAAAGAATTTAATCAACTGGGGTTGATATTTAAGAGGAGGGAGACATTAAAAAATAATAATTATACATCAGCTAATGGGGGTACTATTTTGTAAGGTATGTTCAGAGAGTCTTCTCTGGTAAATGGGACAGAAAGACAGCTGAATAAATCAGGGAGGGGGGTGCAAGCCTTATAGCTATCTGGAGGAACAGGAAGAGCCAAGGCCCAAAGGCAGAGCTTGGTAGTTTGATTAGAGGAAATCAAAGGGGCCAGGTGCCTGCAAGGGTGACTGGGTGGAGGGTGGAAGGAGAGGAGGTCAGAAGAGGCAGCAAATGACCACTAGATCCTTGGAAAGGACTCCAGATTATATTCTGGGAGGAATGGAAAGCCACTGGAGAGTTTTGAGGATTTGACATTTTTTAACATGACTTTTGGTTCCTGGGTGGAGTCCAGATTGGATGTTTCAAAACTTTTGCAACCCTCTTACTGTACAATTACATTACTTAGCACTGCATCTTAAAGTGAGAGGCAGGGGGAGGAACTTCTGGGACACTGGGCTCCATGACCTACAGCCCTTTTAGTACCCGTATCATCCCACTTGGCCGTCCCATTTCCCAATCTGATAAACAGTCCTGGGTAAGACTCAGGCTTTTCTCATGACCTTCTCCACCAGGTCAATCATTGAGACCAATCTTCTCCCCTTTAAGATCAGCTCATTGCCCTCCCTTCCCCTTCCTTATGTTTGCCCCCTCTCACTTTGTCTTGCACTCAAGCTCCAAACTGTTAGGACTCTCCACCCCAAGTCAAACCTCCAGCTACTGGCACAACTGCCATCTGCCAGCATTCCAACATTCTCACTTTCCCACTCTGACTCCCTTTCCCCTCTCCCCCACTCCCTTTTCCTGGCTTTCCAGGTTTTATTAGTTTCGATCCCACTTGTGCTACTGTTGGGTGCTCTTTTATGGAAGGAGCCCTCTGCAGTAACTCCCTTTAAGTGTGCCTTTATTTATTTTTCTGCCCTTCTGCTCTAGAAAGTAAGTAATAAGTGAAAGCTCAGCTCAGACTCCTGGGCTGACCTGCTCGCTTCTACCACAGATGAAAATTAATCTTAAGAAAGACAGGAAGTGGTACCTATAAATTGAGGGGAAAGCCAGGAGAGCTACTGGCTGGGCCTCACTCTTTCATAGGGTCTCAAATTTAGCACTGGGACAGCAATGTCACAAGGTTACACCTGGTTACAGAGATACGTCGGTAGGTTCAAAGAAAGAAGACATCATTCATCTTTAACTCTGTGTCTCATTACTGGGCCACATCTGTTGTGAACTCTGAATTCATGTTTCCAATAATCCTCCTGCTAATTCCTAAACATCTTGGAAATGGCATAATTACATTGAAGAGAATTTGTATGTATGTGTTTGAAATTGTTAACCTGTTAAATATTGACATTTTAAAACATCATTATTGGAATCCTAGTTTTGACATTTCTCCTGCTGCTGCTGCTGCTGCTTTGCTTAATACAGAAGTGGCCTGTGCCTCTCATGACCTCTGAAAGGCCCCGTGAAAACCTGAAACCAAAGCATGATGACAAAGTCTGATCATTCAGCACTAAGGGCCTCCTCATGTTACTTCTTTACTTAGAAAAAGAAAATGTTGTTGTGGAAGACGCAGAGCCACAGATTTTCTTTCCAAGTCAGTCAGTTTCCAAATTCTTAAACTTTTCAGTGAACGAATTGAACCATTAGGGACTTTCCTAGATTGAAACTATCTAAACCCGACCAAAACAAAATCCCCAGTGTGAACCCAAATCTACCAGGCTGGTGAGAATCAGATATGCCCTGGGACCCAGCATGTGGGGGGATTGATTCCGAGTCTCTGCTGGCCCCTGTCATCTCCCCACCCCCTACGGCCATCTCAAAAGCAGATAGAAGGTGAGTAAAAAGTTACATGTCTTGCTGCATATCTTACCAAATACTCATGCCTATTTTCTTGTGCAATTCCAGTGCACCTCATCTTAATCTCTGTAACTGCGGTTTCTAACCAGAATATGCTCGTATGTTCAGTATGAAGATAACAGCATAAAACTTTTTATCAACACTTGTACTCTGCAATAATACTAATCAGCTTGAGTTTGAGGGATCATTACACTGTATGTAGTTTTAAATTCCCCAGTGATGCCAAATATATTTGTGCCAGCAGACACTGTTCCAAAATGCTGCAGTTCAATTTAGCTGAATACCGAGGGGACTGACTCAAATTACTGTGAAGGAAATAAATATATCTTTAACTAACTCTTATACCAAAACATTGAAAACTCTGAAAATCTGTATCACAGAGACTCAGAAAGTAGTAAAGTAAAGCATATCCAGAAACTCTAATATAGTTTGTTTTCTTTAATTATATTTTTGTAACTCCTTACAATTGACTTCTTTCCTCAGTCATATATGAAAGTGCTGTTTTTATAAACTCATGACAGCATCCAGTTAATTACTAATCATTGTTAGAAATGTTAAAATCTGTCATACACTACAGAATTATTATAATAATAATCCCAAAGTGATATCTAACTTTGAGGCCTTAGTATAAGTTAGAAGCTTTGCTAGGGATTTTTTTTTTTTTTTTTTTTTAAAGGAAAGACAGAGAGAAGGAAGGAAGGAAGGAAGAAAGGGAAACATTTTTAAACATTTTCTTGTTTTTTATTGTATTCTGTTTCTCCGTTTTTGTTACATGGGCTGGGGCCGGGAATCGAACCGAGGTCCTCCGGCATAGCAGGCAAGCACTTTGCCCGCTGAGCCACCGCGGCCCGCCCTTGCTAGGGATTTTTATGCGTTGTCTTATAAAAACCTCTCGACAGCCTTATGAGATAGGGAAAACAATTTGCTAACTCATATCCTAGTGATCATACTGACAAAGATTTTTTACTGAGAACTTACTATGTTCCAGCCACTTTTCTTTGTGCTTTACGTGAATGAACTCATTCACTTGTCACAATTCTGCACAAAAAAGGTGCTATCATTCTTATTTTAGGATTGAGAAAACTGAGGCACAGAGTTGAAGTACATGCCCAAGTTCACACAGCTATAAATGACCTAGCCAATATTCAAACTTGGATAGTGAGCTGGTTTGAATCTGTGATAAACCCCAGAAAAGCCATGTCCTTTAATCCTCATTCAATACTGCTGGCTGGGAGCATTTTGATTGTTCCCGTGGAGATGAGAGTCTTCTTAGAGCCATGAGCCTGAGAGAACCACAGAGTCACAGCCAGTGACTTTTGGAGATGAAGAAGGAGGATGCCCCCGTGGGAGCTTCATGAAACAGGAAGCCAGGAGAGAAAGGTAGCAGATGATGTCGTGTTTGCCATGTGTCTCTCCAGCTGAGAGAGGAACCCAAATGTCTTTGCCATGTGCCTTCTCACTTGAGAGAGAAACCCTGAACTTCATCGGCCTTTTTAAACCAAGCTATCTTTTCCTGGATGCCTTTGATTGGACATTTCTATAGACTTGCTTTAATTGGGACATTTTCTCGGCCTTAGAACTGTAAACTAGCAACTTATTAAATTCTCCTTTCAAAAAGCTATTCATTTCCTGATATATTGCATTCCAGCAGCTAGCAAACTAGAATAGATAGTATGGCTTCAGACTCAGTCTCTGCCTTGCTAAACAGCTGTCAGCACTACATTTACTTTGACCCTTTTATGTGCCAGGCATTGTGTAAAATGATCTTCATATGTTATCTCATTAAATTATTCCTCCATGGGAGCTCATTCTTTTCCCTGTTTTTTTTTTTTTTTCAAATGAGAAAAGTAAGGTACAGGCCATTTGTTTAAGGGTCAGAGCTAGAATTCAAAACCTGGTCTTGCCTAACTTGCAAGCTCATATGCTTTTCATTTTATTGCACAGAAAAAATTGGTGAGGCCTCTGGTAGGCTGAATTATATACCTGCTTGAAAGACATGCTCTTGATCTTAATCCCGTGTGTGGGAATTTATTTGTAAATAGGACCTTTTGAAATTGATATTTTCAGTTATGGTGTGGCC
The DNA here is from genome assembly GCF_023851605.1 of Tamandua tetradactyla. Lineage (NCBI taxonomy): Eukaryota > Metazoa > Chordata > Mammalia > Pilosa > Myrmecophagidae > Tamandua > Tamandua tetradactyla. Next base: position 183,082,485 of record NC_135329.1, on the reverse strand, counting down.
ATCAGTGTGGACCTTAATCTGCAGCGAGAAGCCAGAGAGAGCCGCAGGGAGGAGCCCAAAGCTGGAAGTCAGTGGAAACCGGAAGAGCAGATAGAAGAGGCGGGCACTGCTCGGTGACCAGAGGCAGAGCTACAAGCCAAGGAATGCCGGGCATGGCGGGCAGCCAGCCCCGGAACGCACACACTCCCGGAGGAGGCAAGCCTTGTCGATATCTTGATTTGGATTTCTTCTGGCTTCAAAACCGTGAGCCAATGACTTGTTAAGTCAACCATTGTGTGGTATTTGTCACAGCCATCTGGCACACTAAGACAGCCTCCACACGTGCATACTGACTTTGAGGGAAGAGTATCCCGACTGTGAGAATTAAACTAACCTGGCCCTGCAATAGGAGAAATGCCCCACTAACACAGTGTGCTGCACGTTAAGACACAGAGGGAGGGATGGAGAGCTAAGTGGTTTGATCCGTGTTTACCTTTCTCACTTTCCAAGGTAAAGACAGGTTAAAGAAGTAGAGATCAGGATGCTCATGAGTCTGGATTCTGGCAAGTTTACTTTTTGTGGGCTCGCTCAGGCTGGAAGACCGAGTGTCAGAGCCCTAACCTCATGAGCCCTGATTTCACTACTTTTCTTTTCCTTTTTTTTTTTTTTTACCAGGCAAGCTGTGGAAATGCAAGAGATACTATTCTTACAAGCAAGAAAACCAGCTTATAGTTTTTCCTGTTATTCATTTTTTTTGAAGTTTCCTCTTCCTTACTGTTGAACATTGTCTGAAGAATTATCTTTCAGGGCTTTATTTAGGTATTATTTTACCAAGTTGCAGTAATTTCTATTTTCTGAAATCAGTTTCTGATTTTCATTCATAACTGCAGATTTCAACCTCCACCTTTCAAAAGTTTGGTGCACTGTGCAAAGGACATTTCTCCTGAAAAAAGGTATTTCATTTTCCTGAGCTTTTAGAAATGGATATTTTCAACTAACAAACTGCTGTCATTTCTCCTTTCTGTGGTCATCTCAGTCATTTGTATGCCATATATGTGTGTGTGTGTGTGTGTGTGTGTGTGTGTGTGTGTATGACAAATTGACTTACAAGACTGGGTGTTTCTTCTAGAGCAGGACACACTGTAAATAGCGCCCCCTCTGATTATTCGGTGCACAAGCACACAACCAGACGCAGTGCCCTGCTCAGGAAATCGTGAGGGGACACCGCCTAACAGTAGAAATTCTGTAGGAATCTGCTGAAACCAGATAGAGCTCTGTGCTACAGAAATGGAGCACTTAAGCATAGAATTTTATAACAGGAGTTTATTGTGCTTTGCTTTTTCCCCCTCCTGCTTTATTTACAATCCTTTACCTTATTTCCAGATTTTAGTTCTATGGCTTTTAAATTCTCTTCTCTGCTATTGCAGAACATGAATATGCAACATAATATATCTACCTATGTGCACAAGACATAAAAAAACCAGTTGTTTACCTATTTGAAATGGGCTCAATTTATTTTAATTATTAAAAATTGAGGGGCGGTGCAATGGTGGCTCAGTGGCAGAGTTCTCACCTACCATGCCAGAGACCTGGGTTTGATTCCTGGAGCCTGCCCATGCCAAAAAAAATTGAGAGTTTCAGGGAAATTGTTGCTGTGGGGTAAATATATTTTATTTGATCATAGCATTAGTTTAGTATTGCCTCTCACAGTTGAAATATGTAATGAAGAATCAGATCTGGTATAAAGCGCTGTGAATTTTGGTTAATTAGACATTTTGATAAGCTAACATAGTTTTCAAATGTAGCCATAAAAGTTATCATGAAATCCCAGAACTATAGTAATAAGAGAGATTGGGAAGGAGGTAATCTGATTCACTTTATTGGTTTAGTGCAGACATATTCTAAAGAGCAATACAATGAACCAACACTCCATCACCTTTTGCTTCTAACTAGTAAACTTGCTTTGCAAATTTTCAGTGCTCAGCAAAAGTTCTTCTAAATAGAGTTTTCTCTTCATTGGATTAGATCCCACAAGCTGAAGACAAAAGATAGCTGAATTATCTGATGCTCCTTCTTTTCTACTTTTAACTTGCTGGTGGGATTGCAGGAGCTTTTAACTTTCTATATAGAAAAATAAATATAATATACATATATATTTAATTTCATATATAAATGTGATGACTTTAACAATCAAGAAAAAAAGACACAATAGTAAGTTTTTAGGAAGAAGTTACCTGGCACATAGTAGATAGGCAATACATTTTGTTGAATTAAAATAAAATGTATTTTAGGGCAGGCCACGGTGGCTCAGTAGGCAGAGTTCTCGCCTGCTATGCCGGAGACCCTGGTTCAATTCCAGGTGCCTGCCCATGTAAAAATAAATAAATAAATAAATAAATAATAAAATAAATAAATAAATAAAATGTATTTTAATAACTGAATTGTAAAAAAAAGTCATGACTTGTTCCTTGTTTAAAAAAAAAATCCTAGATATAGCCTGGGGCTACCTTTTTTTAAATTAATTTTTTAATTAAAAAAAAATGTATAACACCAAACAAACGCAGACATTCTTAACTTTTGATTATTCCATTCTACGTATACAATCAGTAATTCACAATATCATCACATAGTTGTATATTCATCATCATGATCATTTCGTGGAACATTTGCATCTATTCAGAAAAAGAAATAAAAAGAAAACAAAAAAATTCATACATAGCATACCCCTTACCTCTCTCTTTCATTGATCACTAGCATTTCAATCTAAATTTATTTTAACATTTGTTCCCCCTACTATTTTTTTTTGTTCCATATGTTCTACTTGTCTGTTGATAAGGTAGATAAAAGGAGCATCAGACACAAGGTTTTCACAATCATGCAGTCACATTGTGAAAACTATACCATTATACAATCATCTTCAAGAAACATGGCTACTGGAACACAGCTCTACATTTTCAGCTCTACATCCCTCCAGCCTCTCCATTATATCTTGACTAACAGGGAGATATCTATTTAATGCGTAAGAATAACCTCCAGGGTAATCTCTTGACTCTGTTTGGAATCTCTCAGCCATTGACACTTTGTCTCATTTCACTCTTCCCCCTTTGGGTTGAGAAGGTTTTCTCAATCCCTTGATGCTGAATCTCAGCTCATTCTAGGGATTTCTGTCCCACATTGCCAGACAGGTCCACACCCCTGGGGGTCATGTCCCATGTAGACAGGGGGAGGATGGTGAGTTTGCTTGTTGTGTTGGCTGGAGAGAGAGGCCACATCTGAGCAACAAAAGAGGTTCTCTTGGGGGTGACTGTTAGGCCTAATTTTAAGTAGGCTTGACCTATCCTTTGTGGGGTTAAGTTTCATATGAACAAACCCCAAGATTGGGGGCTCGACCTATAGCTTTTGTTTTCTGCACTGCTTGTGAGAATATCAAGAATTCAACTTGGGGAAGTTGAATTTTCCCCCTTTCTCGCCACTCCTGGGGCTATCTTTATGCACAAACATTTATTGTAGAGTTATGACAACAAAATAAATGAAATCAATCTATAAATGCATTAATAAGAGAATTGTGAAATAAATCCATAAAGAAATATTGTGCAACATTTAAAACATATTTACAACAAGTTTTTAAGGACATGGGGAAATGCTTATGATATAATGTTAAATTTATAAAATGAAGAGGTATACTAAATTGTATTTCAGTGTAAATTCAACTCTTTAAGGAAACAATTGCACAGAAAAAGGAACTGGAAGGGAATATACTAAAATATCAATAGTGTTCTTGCGTGGCAGACTACTGATTTTTCTGCTTCTTTTTTCATATTTCAGAATTTGTCTGAATTAATAAAAGTGTATAATTTTGATAATTCTCGAGCTTCTCTAGTTAAAATCAAGAGAAACATTTCTATGGAGAAAATTCATTCATGTAGTAGCTCAAAATAAAAAATTTAGGCATTTATGATTTAAGCTAAACCAATCAGGTGGTTTTGAATATAGTCCCTGAGAGTCAAGTAATTGAGATCCAATAACCCCTGCAGGTAATTTGTTCTAAAGTAAAGCCAATAAAAAATTTTCATACTTACCTTCAATTTCTTACATTTCAATTTGAATCTGTTATGAATAATTGACTTCCTAGGAATATGTGTACTCATACCATATTGTAATATATTTTTCTTTGGTTAAACAGCCTAGGCCTTTCATCTTTCCTCCTCCATATGTTTTCTTATTTTATTGTTTCTCTATTGATTTATTTTATAATTACTTATTTTGTATTTTTTTTATCTCCAGTTTTTGAGGTGCTAATCACTCCATTTATTACGTATGTAGACTGTCCTATGTTATGGATCATATCCTCATGTGATCTGTAATTTTTCATTGTGAGCATGTCTTTAGCAAAGTGTATCTTTTCTTTAGATGGTCCCCGTGTCTTGAGGTATAAAGTTGTCTCCAAAGAGAGATTTTGTGTTACTTCCTAGTCAGGGCCCTTGGAGATTTCATCTGGTTCAGGATCCAGATGAATTTTTGGACTTGGAATTCTCACACCATGTGGGTAACGTAAATTCAGATTTATACCTTTGCATGTTTTCTCCCCCTTTGAGTTCATGGGCTGGGAATTGAACTGCATGGGGTTTAATTTCTCAAGGGAGAATATCTTACTCACAAAATGCCCTGTGCACAACTTTCCTTTACTATGGGTGTGTGTATCTTAGTTCTTTTTCCCTAGAGGGGCCAGCCCTCCCAGGCTTCTGCTTTTAAAGCAGAGGTCTTGGTTCCAGCTCCCTATTGACTGTGAGCTCTTGATTTCTTTTGATTTTAGCCTTTGTCCTTGAATGGGTGCTAAAATGCCAGCCCATTGCCATTAAGGTCCCATGTCCAGGAAAATTTTTTTGTTCTCCCTAGACTTTTTTGGTTTCACCTCATAGACTCACCACTTGCGCTGATCTGAAAGGGTGTATGTCCCTTAGAAAAGCCATGTTTTAATCTAAATCTCATTTCATAAAGGCAGAATAATCCCTATTCAATACTGTATGTTTGAAACTACAATCAGATCATCTCCCCAGAGATGTGATTTAATCAAGAGTGGTTGTTAAACTGGATTAGGTGATGACATGTCTCCATCCATTTGGGGGGGTCTTGATAAGTTTCTGGAGTCCTATAAAAGAGGAAACATTTTGGAGAATGAAGGAGATCCAGAGAGCAGAGCAGACCAGAGCAGAACGACATAGCCACAAGAAGCAGAGTCCACCAGCCTTTGGAGATGAAGAAGGAAAATGTCTCCCAAGGAGGAAACAGGAAGCCAGGAGTAGAAGCTAGCAGATGTTGCTGTGTTTGCCATGTGCCCTTCCAGGTGAGAGAGAAACTCTGACTGTGTTCACCATGTGCCTTCTCACTTGAGAGAGAAACCCTGAACTTCATCAGCCTTCTTGAACCAAGGTATCTTTCCCTAGATACCTTAGATTGGACATTTCTATAGACTTCTTGTAATTGGGACATTTTCTCGGCCTTGGAACTGTAAACTAGCATCTGATTAAATTCCCCTTTCAAAAATCCATTCTATTTCTGGTATATTGCATTCCAGCAGCTAGCAAACTAGAACACCACTCTAGGTTTGAGTTCCATCTTCTTTTTTGGCACCTGGGTATTCCTTTCAAGTGCTACTTATTTTAAAAACAATTTATTATTTTATCCAGAAATCCTATGATTTGGACTGGAAAAAGTTCTATATTACCTCATCTGGATTCTGAGCCATGAACAGGTACTCTTGGTAGAAGCATCCCAGACAATATTGGCTTACCTGCTGGGTTGCCATCCATTCTGAGGAGAGCCACAAAAAGTTAGTTTGTCATCAATTAGAACAGCAAAGTTTTCCAAACGTTTACCTTTTGAAATAAATTCAAGACTCTTCCTGTATCACTCTCTTGAATTATTTACTGTATAGAAATGATCTGATAAGATCACTTTTTGGGTGTAGTGTGGTGGCAAAAAGCTAAAAACTTACTTTAGGTTGTATTCATGACCATTTTAGGCATTATTTGAAGATGTCACCAACCCCAAACCCTTATAAAATTATTTCTAAAAATGCAAACACCATGCTTCAATGGTGACCAGCAGAAAACTAGATTTGCTATATGCATCTTCCCCAAGATTTTTATGATTAATTCCACAGGTGAGTTTCACATAAATGAAGGATAATTGGAAAGCATGTGCTGAGGTTGCCCAGTTACCATAACAGGAAAATTAATTGGGTATCTTCTCTCATCACAAACCCTTAGCCTATGCAAAAAGCCTAGTAAAAGAAAAAAGGAACCTACCTTAGTGGGGCATCCCTAAGTGGCCACTGTGGCCTTTGTAACCTTTTTCTCCTTACTGGTGGTGGGAAATTTAAATGGGGGTTGGATGGAGATAAGCAAGGCTAGGGGCAATTGATTGGTAGGCTCTGATTTTTATCTGTACAACTAAACTGTACTGAGTTTTTCTCAATTATATGACACCTCAACAGTGAGTGATGGTAAGAATTATCTTATAAAAAAAACAACAAACATTCAATATATTCCTTGACTGTGTTGGAAACATCAGGAGTTTTTTTTTTTTTTTTCAATTGTTAAAAAATATATATATATGACAATATAGCATATTTATAAAAGCAATAAATTTCAAAGCACACCACAACAATTAGTTATAGAACAGAATTCAGAACAATTTTAGGTTTTCCTTTCTGGCTGCTCTAAGACACTGGAGACTAAAAGAAATATCCATATAACGATTCAGCAACCATACTCATTTGTTAAAGCCTATCTTCTCTGTTATAATCCCACATTCTCCCTTGATCTTTCTCCTTGATCTTAGGGGTATTTGGGTTATCCCTATTCTCATTTTTTTCATGTTGGAAAGGGCTGCCGATAAGATAGGATGTTCTGGAGAGGCTGGCCCTTCTGGGTGTCAGGACTTATCTGGCTTAGGAACCCATCTGGAGGCTGTAGGTTTCGGGAGAGTAATCATAGTGCATGGAACCTTTGTAGAATCTCAGACAAAACCCTAGGTGTTCTTTACAGTTGGCAGGAATGGTTTTGATTGAGGCTTGGCAAATCATGATAAATAGCAATATCTAGCTGACGCTTGCATAAGAGTAGCCTCTCGACTCTATTTGAACTCTCTCAGCCACTGATACCTTATTTGTTATACTTCTTTTCCCTTTTTTGGTCAGGAAGACACTGTTGATCCCACGGGGCCAGGGCCAGGCTCATGCCTGGGAGTCATACCTCAGATTGCCAGGGAGACTTTCACCCTATCACCAAGATTTTTATAAGCTCTTTTTAATATGTCACCTTATTTGGCTGTAAGAAATTCTTCTAAGGAAAGAAGAAGGAATTATTACTCCACTTGTTTCACAGCAGAAGCTGCCCAGGGCTGGAAGACTGCGGGGGCCACAGAATGACAATCTATCCACTGAGTGAATCTGGGGCATCTACTTCAGCCATGAGCTTCAATTTTCCTTGACTCAAGTTTCTCTTTTGTTTCCATGATCTTGATTCTGCAATTCTCTCTCAACTTTCCTTCTCTTTGCTCAGTTAATGAGTCTAACCCTCTCATTCTGACTCCTCGGTATCTCAGCTCCACCACTACTGAAATTCCCACACATACCATTGCCTTCCCACCATAAATCTTCCCTCTGTTCTTCCTGAAGTGAGTCTGCAGTTTCCACATCAGCCACCTGCACATTTATCTCTTAGGCTTCTGTTGACCATTGGCCACAATTTTCTAATGATTCATGCCTGAATGGCAGGATTGACTGTGACAAATCTTTGGAAAGAGAAAGAGTGCTTTGCACCTCACTTGTGCTGGGAAAATAATCCAACATTCAAAAGGTGATTTATTAGGTTGGTGTAGCTATCAGTAATGTAATTATTAATATATAGGGTTTTTCTGACAGTCTGAAAAAAAAAAACAATCTTATTGCATGTCAGCCCTTGTCATTTATTGCTTTCTATGACTATAAAAGCTGGAAAGAGCATGGTATTCCTTGAATGGTTCACTTGAATTTGTGATTTATTAGACCAGAAACATGCCCTCTAACCATGGCACTTCAGTTTATGACCATAGTTGGTCTGACAGTAAATTTAAAAAAAAAAATAGAGAACCCATGGGAAATTAGGCTGTTTCCCTAAATGAGAACTTCAAATTTAATTATTATTTTAGGTCAAACTCTGCTTGAGTTTTGATTTCTGCCCTATAACTTTATAAAATTTCTGAAGATAAATGAAATGGGCTAAATAGGTCATTAAAAGGCCAAGAAGTCCTATCCTACTGCTTCAGTGCTGTTGAGTAGGACCCATCCAGGCACATGCTTACATGTGAGAGAAGAAAGCATCAGGGAGAGGCAAAGGAAGGAGCTGTGAGCAAGAGCCCAAGTTACAAAGTCAAATATGACTGTGTGGACAACTGTAATGGACAGAGAGGAGAGAGTTCAGGTCTCCAACTCTTGACCTTGTACCTGTGCACAGAAACTGTTGTGCAGCCTCAGCCCAAAGAGAATGTAAGAGAAAAAGATTTCCACAGTAAGACACTGAGAAATGACTGGCATAAAATTTTGATAGGGAATTTTGATTGGAACAGGCTAAAGAGGAGAACCACTGAATTTAGCAGAAAAAAAAAAAAGCTATAAATGAGATTATTGATTTATTTGCAGTACTTACCAGGTATACGGGATCTCATTTTAAATTCCTTTTATTAAATCAAAAGAATCAGTAAAGGCTGGGACAATGACTATTGTGGAAAAAGGTGAGTAGAGTTTGGCTCTTACGGATTCTTATTCAAGAATCTCATAAAAACATCCTGGGTAGACACAATGTGGAGAAAGCAGAGGCAGTAACAGTAGGAAGAAGCTGAAAAATGTCTTCAGCTGATAAGGAGATCAAAAGATAAAATGTTGAACACCCTTCAACTGGTATTCCTCTAGAATCTGAACTTTTTTTTTAATCTCACCATCCCTGGAAAATCTTCAAAATAGTAGTTTATTTTCCATTTAATGACAGACAAGGGGCTGTCAATTTCCCATATAGGCCATTTTTTTCACATAAAACTATTCTATTATAGGGACAGAATAAACCACACTTAAAAGTACAGTCAGACTTCATCCTCTTCCTCTGCCCCCTTCTTGCTCTCCCTTCCCTTCCCTTTCTTTCCTTTATCTTCACTTCTGAACAATTCAGTCTTCAAGCCAATAGGTGGGGCAGAGCAAGGAATGCACCTGTGGCAGTTGTGTGGCATGGGGGGTCCGTGTTGGCCCAGGTTGGGTTACCACATTCTGAGCCGGGTGAAAGTGTGCCCCATCACAGGGGCAGCCTGGTGAAGGCCAGAGTTACAGCGGGGTGGAGGGATGGGCCTCATCGAGAGGCAGCCTTGCATGGTGGTGAGGAGGGGTCCTAGCCTAAGTAGGGTGAGGAGATAGGGTGGTCAGATTTAGCAAAAACAAAACAAAACCTTATGCCCAGTTAAATTTGAATTTCAGATGAACAATACTTTCTTAGCATGACTATGCCTCCAAAATCTTGCGTGCATCAACTTTAACTAGGTAGCCTGTATTTTATGAGGAGAGCATGTACATAGAGGCAGTCTTGTGTGGGGTGTTGGAGCTCAGCTGGGGCAAGGAGAGCGTCCATGAGGGAGGAAGGAGAGGGCCCAAAATGGGGAGTCAGGGCTGGAGTACAGAAAGGTGGGCATTGGCATAGAAGATAGGGTTGCAACAAAGATGTGAAATGCCTACTATACCAGTTCCCTAGGGCTACTGTACAAGCTCCCACAAACTTGGTAGCTTAAAACAACAGAAATTTATTCTCTCAGAGTTTTGGAGTACAAAGTCTGAATTCAAGATGTTAGCAGGGCTGCACTACTTCTGAATGCTTAGGGAAGAATCCTTCTTTGCCTCTCCCAGCTTCTGGTGGCTGCAGTTATTCCCTGGCTTGTGACTGCAGATCTCTGACCTTTGCCTACAACTTTACATGGCCTTTTGTTCTATCCATGTGTTTTCTCCTTTTCTGATTCTTAAAAGATAATTCAGGATGATCTCACCCTGAGATCCTTTAACTTAATTATATCTGCAAAGACCCTTTCTTCAAATAAGATCACATTTAGGCTCCGAGAGCTAGAATATGGACAAATCTTTTGGGGAGGGGCACTATTCAGCCTATTACAGTTAGTTACATACAGGAAATTGATCATATAAGCAAATATTTTTATCTTTTTTCATTGTGAAATATACATTCAGAAAAAAAAGAAAAATCAATAATTTTCAAAGTGCATTTTAACAAGTAGTTATAGAACAGATGTCAGTCTTTATAGGTTACCATACCACTATTTCAGATTTTTCCTTCTAGCTGTTCCAAAACACTGGAGACTAAAAGAAATATTAATACAGTGGTTTAGCAGCCATACTTATTTGTTAAATCCTGTTTTCTCTGTTATAACTCCTCCTTCTCCTTTGATCCTTCTCCCAATCTATAGGGAATGCCCCATCTAACTTTTTCACGTTGAGAAGGTGTGTTAACAACAAAGGATAGAAGGATGTAATTATCTGATGGTCTTGGAGAGGCTGGCTCTACTGGGTTTCAGGATTTATCTGGCCTAGGAACACTCTGGAAGTTATAGGTCTGAAAGTAAATTTAGTGCATGAAATTTTAATAGAGTCTCAGTTTGAGCCCTAGGTGTTCTTTTTTTTTTCTTTTTTCTTTTTGCATGGGCAGGCACTGGGAATTGAATCCAGGTCTCCAGTATGGCAGGCAAGAACTCAGCCTGCTGAGTCACCGTGGCCTGCCCGGTAGGTGTTCTTAAGTGTTAGCAGGAGTAATGTTGGTTGGCATTTAGCAATATCTAGCTGAAGCTTGCCTAAGAGTAGCCTCCAGAATAGCCTCTTCGTCTCTATTTGAACTCTTAGCCACTAAGCCTTATTTTGTTACACTTTTTTCCCCTCTTTTGGTTAAGAAGGTATTGTTGATCCCCTGGTGCCAGGGCCAGACACATCCCTGGGAGTCATGTCTGACATTGTCAGGCACATTTTCTCCCATGAATATCATGTCCCACGAAGGGGAAAGGGTACTGATTTCCCTTACGGAGTCAGAGTCGGGTTTAGAGAGAGAGAGGACACATATGAATAACAAGAGAGGCTTCCTGCAAGCAACTCTTAGGCCTCATTATCGGTAGACTTAGCTTCTCTACTAGAGAAAGGCAAGCCTCAAAATCAAGGGGTTGGCCTATTTTCTTGGGGGTCCCCAATGTTTGAGAGGGTACCAGGGCTTTCCCAGATGGGAAAGTTTAATAGTTTATATATTTTTACTTTGGTCCCTCAGGGAACTCTACCAATACTTTTTTTTTTTTGCATGGGCAGGCACAGGGAATCGAACCCAGGTCTCTGGCATGTCAGGTGAGAATTCTGCTGAGCCACTGTGGCCCACCCAATACTGGGATTTACCCAGGTATTACATTAAGCTATACAGAATTACAAGGCCTCATTCCTGTTCTGGGCTCCTGTGTTTGGGTTGTTTAAATGAGCTCTCCAGACAGGTTGATCTAGATAGTATGTTACAGAAACTTTAGATTCTAGATATAATAACCCTCTCTGCCTTTGGTCTTATATAGTAAATGAGGATCTAGAGTACATACATTATCATCTTTTACACTGTACTCTGATGTACCTTAGTTCCAGCCAGATTGGCTTTGTTTTTATTTCTAATTGAAGTCTGGGCTCTTTATCCAGCACTTTATTATTATATGTAGCAATGCTGATTTTCAGAACTGCAGAATCCCAGTTCTGTGTTCACATATGCAAGGATTTTAAAGATAAAGGAAGCCTAGCTTCTATTGCAGAATATGGAAAATCATTGGGTTGGAATGAGATATTTCAGTGTGATTTCATGACTTTCAATATAGAGAGAAAAACATAGAAATAATTTTAGATGTAAATGTCTGCCTGTGCGTGTGTGTTGTGTATACTGTGTCCACTACCCAGCAACTTCTGAATAGCACCTGGTACATAATGAACGTACCTAGCACTCAGATCTTGGTTTTTAAGTACCATTTTCTTCTAAAGGGGATCAATGTTCCTTTGAGAAATGGCTTATTCCAGGGCTGTTGCAAGAAAAATACAAGGCAAGCCTAGAATATTTTGTTGTACCAGAAAACAAAGAGATGTTCAAAGAGTAAAGGGGCATGCTCATAGGACACTGAAACCAGTTTGAACGGCCTCCCAGTCCCAAGACAGAGACAACTTGAACATCAAAATAAATGATAGTAGAAATGGATTATAACCCAGTGAATAAAATAAGAAACCATAATTCATACTAATATAAAAGAGTGAATGAATAGATGGAAAGTTTAATGAGAAATGGGATTTTTCATAGTTTTAAAGTACTTCCCCACAAAATACTTATTAATTACAAAAGTAGAAAGAGTAACCTCACAGTGGAGAAGCCAGGCAGATTGCTTCTTAATCAAATGATCAAAGTGAGCATTATTAATAATAGGACATATTTAAACAACCACCTAGTAGGAGGCAATGAGAACCAAGCATCAGATCTGTATTTTTCTTGCCAAAGATTCATAATATACTTGAATTTAACATGAGAAAACATTAGTTAAACCCAAATTGAGGGGTATTCTACAAAATAACAGGCCTGTACTTTTCAAATTGTCAAGGTCATGAGAGAAAGAAGAAGCTGAACGTTTCAGTATGTGGGAGACCAAAAGACCATTGCAACTTAAGGCAATGCCTGCCGCTGAACTGGATTCTTCTTTCCATAAAAGAATTATTGGGACAATTGGCCAAACTTGAATGGGGACTGAGGGTTAGATGGCAGTAATATATCAATGTTAATATCTGGATTGTGTCCTAATTTGTAGGAAAACACACACTGAAATATTTGGGGTGATGTGACATCAGGTTGACAACCTACTCTCAAAAGCTTTAGGAAAATAAAATTATTTGAACTCTACTTCCACTTTTTCAGTTATTAAAAATGAAAAATGATAGCCAAAAGGCCAAGATTTGTGTTCATATATATTCACCACAGCATTATTCACAATATTGGAAAATTAAAACCAATAAAAAATGTGTAACAATCTGTATGGTTGAATACCTTCATCAGATGAAAGGTATGTTATTTAATAGCATAAATAATCCCTACAATATAATATAACATGAAAAAAAAACCATTGTTGCATTATATGTAATGATCTCAGCTGTCTTAAAAAATATATAGGAAACAGATAAGTACATGAACATGTTAAGATTATATAAATTTGTTTTAGCTTGTTAAAATTGCCAGAATGCAATATACCAAAAATAGAACCCTTTTAAAAGGGAATTTATTAAGTTGCAAGTTTACAGTTTTAAGGCCATTAAAATGTCCAAACTAAGGAATCCAGATAAAGATACCTTGATTCAAAAAAGGCCGATGGGTCCAGAACAGCTCTGTCAGCTGGATAAGCAGAAGTGAGGAAAGGGACTGGATGAGGTGTTTCTTGGCTTGTGCCATCATAACTCTAATCTTCCTCCATCTGCCCATGGTTGTCTCCCCTCTGTAGTCTTTCTCTCTTCTCCTGTTCTTATAAGGACACCAGCCAAATTGTAGTAGGGTCCGCTATGACCTCATCTTAAATAATCACACTTGCAAAGACCCTGTTTTCAAATAAGGCCACAGTCATAGGAAATGGGGGTGAGGACTTGAGTATATCTATTTGGGGGACATGATTTGACCCATAGCTGAGCCTTCCAGCCCAACTTCTCATGCTTCCTTGGTCTGACCCCCATGCATGTGGTTGTCAGAAGCTCCTACAGGGACACCAATGGCACCTCTGTGAAGCAGGCTGGAGGCAAGAGGGCCGTGTTCTTCCTCCCAGTCACCCCTGGGGAGGGTGGGGTAGGGACTGTGAGAAGACCCAGGAAACCCCTTCACTCAGGACAACAGTCTTCAAAATCTGTGCCCTCTCTTAGTTTGAACGCTGCTAGTATGTTAGTAGCAGGCTGGATTATTTTTGTGTATTTTTTCAGGGTTTTGGAAAGGGGAGTTAGTGATCCTATTTCTGTTACTCTCTTAATTACCCCAAAAGATGGATATCGCCATTTTTAGTGTAAGTTGATCTTTCCAGTTAGTGATAATCATTTTTTTGCAAATAGATGTTTATCATTTATTTTTAAAATTATATTTGAAAAATATTATTACCAGTGCTTTTTCCTCTTCATTCACTAATAGCATTTTTGTGCACTTCTTCCTAGTCAAGGAAACATGATGTGCTGGCAGAACTATGGAAACTAAGGTCTGGAGTCAAGAAATCTCAGTCCAGGAGAGCTGACCCACCCAAGCACTTGGAGAGTGTGAGTTTGCCAGGAAGGCAGAGGGTGGGCCCTTCCACCTCATTGCAGTGGAAGAGTTGTGTCACCTCAGACCTTGGAGAGGGTGGAGCACATTCCTTGGGGATTGGGGAGAGTCTGGTTGCCACCACATTGTTCTAGAGGGGTTGAGTGTATGACCCAGAGATGTCAGAGAGCCCAGGTGTGGCTTCAATGCTTGGAGAGGGTGAAGCTGAGAAAATGGTGGCCTCCCCAATGTTCCCCAAGGTTGTATTCAGAGAGAGAGAGGCAGGCTGCTGCCTAGGTCCTTGGAAAGAGTGGGACTGTCACTTTCTAAAGCCCCAAGGATAAATCCTGCTCATACTTTGAAATTCAGTCCAATGGAGTTTGCCCTATATGTTTTAGGAACAGTATGGGTCTGGTGATCCCTGGGTTCCTTCTAATTCCTCCCTATGGCAATGGAAACATGTATCCTGTGACTGTTCCTCCTTTGTATATTGGCAGCAGAAAACTTGTTCTGAGTTTTACAGGTCCAGAGCCAGAGGAGAATTTTGCCTTAGGACAGACCATGCTTGTAGTTGACTTTGATGAGATTTTGTACTGTTTCTGACTTTGTATTGTTACTGAAATGGTTAAAGGCTTTCTGATATTTTTATAGAATGGATGTATTTTGCATTTGGAAAGAACATGTGTTTTGGGGGTCCAAAGGGTGGAATGTGCCAGTTTGAAGCTATTATGTACCCCAGAAAAGCCATGTCCTTTAATCCTCATTCATTATTGCTGGGTGGGACCTTTTTTATTATTTCCATGGAGATGTGACACACCCAATTGTGGGTGGTAACCTTTGATTAGATGGTTTCCATGGAGATGAATCTCCATCCATTCAAGGTGGGGTTGCTTAATGGAACTCTTTAAGAGGGAACCATTTTGGAAAAAAGCTTTAGAGCCAACAGAACAGACAGAGCCCCAGGGAAACCGTTGAAGATTTCTGGAAAGAAAGCTAGCAGATGTTACCATGTGCCTTTCCAGCTGAGAGAGAAACCCTGAACTTCATTGGCTTTTCTTAAGTGAAGGTGACATCTTGTTGGTGTCTTAATTTGGACATTCTCATGGCTTTAGAACTGTAAACTTGCAACTTAATACATTCCCCTTTTTAAAAGCAGTTCTGTTTCTGGTATACTGCATTCAGGCAGTTTCAAATTAGAATACAGGGTAAGGAAACTTCTGGGTTCCTTTCAGTTCTTAGGATTTTAACTTCCAGTCTAAAGTTCATATCGATGTATACACATCACAAAATGTTATTTGTCATCTCACATTTTTTATATTGAATCCATTCTGCTGAAACCCATCTAAATAATGCAGCAAATATGTAGAAATGAGAACACTTTGCTGGGTTTGTGTAAAATAAATGAATAAGGAAATAGCCCTGGTCATCCAAGTCAGATAAGATGTGATCATAGATAACTGAACACAAACTATTTCAGGAATCCTCTGACTCACCACTGGGGATAGATTGGGCCTTAGACCAAGAAAAATTAAACCCAAGATTAAAAAAAAAGTCCTTTCAACTTACTGGGCAAACAACCAAAATCTACGGATTTCTCAGCTTTTTAGAGAATGTTAAAAAGAATCTTTACTGACTACAAATTTGCTCTTACAGTAATATAACATTTTTTCCTAAGTTTTTAGTTACAGTACTGTTTCCAAAACTGTGTTAGAGTTGGGTGTAGATGTTGAGTTTTGCTTGTGTTCAATTGTGGAGGATGAATGAGGAACTTTCCCTCCTCCCTTTGGGAAAAAAATCAGGAAGGAACTTAAATACAAGGCTTTTCCTCCCATTTTACATTCAAACATGTCAGACAGGAAATGAACAAATAGTGATTCTCAAACATAACATTGCACTTTTGTGTGCTGCAGTACAAAAAGAGCATTACAGGAATTTCATGTGTTCCGGAAGCTGAAATTTTTAAGGACAAATGTGGAACTTGGATCTTCATTTCCTGCATAATAAATGCCAAACTCCTTAGCCTAACATCCCAAGTCTCACCCCATCTCACATACACCCTTGTTTGTTTCCATCCTTATTCCACATGTTCAGAGATGTCCCAAGAACCTTCTTGAATACTTTTACTTCCGTACTTTCCCCCCAAAGCTTTCCTTCCCCCCAACTTCCCTGTCAAGATATCCATCCTTAAAGGCGTGTTTAAAGGAAAAGCCATCTATAAGGCAGCCCATTTACCACTCTCCAAGTTGGAATACAGCTGCATTTTTGCTCCCTTCTCTGTGTTATTTTTTGTTTGTTTCTGCTCCATGGAAATATTTATATTTATTCTTTTTGAACCCAGTTATATTTTTCTATTTCCTCTTTTTACATTTATTATTTATTTTGGCTATTCATTATTGCTATGTGTCTGGAATGGATAGGAGCTGGAGGCAGGGGAGGTTTATCAGAGCATGAAGCTATTGCATGCTCCACTGGATATCAATTGTTTGCCTCTGCTTATGTGCAAAAGTTTGGGGTTTAAGGGTCAATATTGCTTAGTTCCTTTTTTGATTCCTCTTCCTCCTTCTAACCTTGGAGAAGAACTCACTCATCCAGAAGTTTGATATATATTCACTTTTTCTACTTTGTTGAAAAATTCTTATTATTTTATTCTTATTTTTAGTTTTAAAAATTCTACGCAGAACACATTATATTGTAAAGTAGGAGGTAAGAAACTGCTATCCTTTTTCTTTCTTTTTTATATTGTGGTAAAATATACATAACTTAAAACTTACCACTTAACCATTTTTTAAGTATACAAGTGGCATTAAGTATCTTCACAATGAGGAACTTCTTTTTAAATAGTTAAAATTTTCTCAACAACATTTATTAAAAAGCCCTTCTTTTCCCATTATCACTCACTACAGTATTACATGGAATAGGACTCTACAATTTTTCCCAATAAACCTTGATCATTTTTATAATTAAAGCCCATCGAAGCTAATTATTCAGGGCTTCAGTTCCTATAGGTTAAGAAAAAACCATGTACTGCATCATACAGGAAATTTTGTGGACAGGGACTAGGGGTGGGATGCCCCTTGTAAAAAGAGACTAAAAAAAAAAGATGGCTAACCAGTTGCCTGGGGCTATGGCTTCATAGGAAGCCATAGCCATTGAGAGGGAGGAATTCAAAGACACAGCCTCAAGACCAGGGAAGAAAGCAAATGCACCTGCCTGAAGCAGTGATGGAATCTGTGATATCTACACTATCAAAACAAGGCAGGAATACCAAAATACTATTATGTACCTGTTTCAGAACTGGGAGACAATGCCACATTGAGGCAAAAGCAATATTCCAGGCAGGAAAGGGTGAGCATAAGAAAGAAAAAATAGATAAAACATCAAAACGCTTTCCACTGAAAATGAACCTCTTTCAAGGTAAAACTCTAAAACCACCTTAAGATATCTAACATATGAAAGAGTATTAACCTCCCTTTCCTAATTGGAACAGAATTCACTGCACATGAAATTTATCTTATGGAACTCTCTGATAAGAAATTAAAAATAAATGTGCTTATAATGCTTAAAGAGGTAAATGAAGATGTCTCTTTCATCAAATTATGGGGAAAAAATCTATAATGAAATAAGGCACAGATGAATCTGAAAAAGAATCAGACAGAAATTTAAAAATACGGAAATTAAAGTAAAAAATTTCAAAAAAAAAAGAATCTCAAATAAGACATGCGATCTTGTTGGTCTGTACAGGTTGGTATGACATGCAGATGCCTCCCAAAGTGATTTGGGCAGAGAATAAAAGGGTGTTCGCAGAATCCCTGGGGGTACTGGGGAGAAAGGAGGAAATGTTAAACTTCCCCATCTGGGGAATTCCTGATATTCTCACAAGTAGTGGGGACAACTCATTCAATAGGCTAAGCCCTTGATCTTGGGGTTCATCCCTATGAAACTTAACCTTGCAAAGGAGAAGTTAGGCTGGCTTATGAATGTGCCTAAGAGACATCCCCAGAGAACCTCTTTTGTTGCTCAGATGTGGCCTTTCTCTTCAAGCTAACTTGGCAGGTGAACTCACTGCCCTCCCCCTTATGTGGGATATGACTTTAAGGGGTGTAAATCTCCATGGCAATGTGGGACATGATTCCTGTGGATGAACCAGGACCCATCATCATGGGATTAGGGGAGACTTCATGACCAAAAGGGGGAAGAGAGAAATGAGACAGAATAATGTTTCAGTGGTTGAGAGATTTCAGAGTCAAGAGGTTACCCTGGAGGTTATTCTTATGCATTTTACAGACATCCTTTTTTAGTTTATGGTGTATTGGAGTGGCTGGAGGGAAGTACCTGAAACTGTTGAACTGTATTCCAGTACTCTTGATTCTAGAAGACGATTATATAACTATAGCTTTTACAATGTGACTGTGTGATGGTGAAACCTTGTGTCTGATGTTCCCTTTATTCAGGGTATGGATAGATGAGTTAAAAAAATAAAGACAGGGCAGTGTCATGGTGGCTCAGTGGCAGAATTCTCACCTGTCATGCTGGAGACTTGGGTTCTATTCCCAGTGCCTGCCTATGTAAAAAAAAAAAAAAAAAAGGACAAAAAATAAATAAATAATAGGGGGCGTAGGGGGCGTAAGGGGTAAAAAGAATTGGGTAGATTGAAATACTAGTGGTTAAGAGAGGGAGGATTAAGGGGTATGGGATTATGAGTTTTTTCTTTTTATTTCTTTTTCTGGAGTGATGCAAATGTTCTAAAAATGATCATGGTGATTATAGAGTGCCCAACTATGTGATAAAATTGTGAGCCATTGGTTGTATACTGTGGATGGACTGTATGTGTGTGAGGATATTGCAACAAAAATACTAAAGAAAAAACAAAACAAAACTTCCAAGGTAAGATTGTACTTTAGATTGGAAATATTTGAAAACAAGATTATTAGTTGGAAGGGAAGAATTCACCTAGTTCATGGCATAGAGGCCAAAGAGAAGAGAGATAGAAGGGAACAATTAAGAGACAGTGAGATTAGATTGTGAAGATTCCAGAAAAGAAAATGAAAGGAATGTTGGAAAACAGTGTTTAAGGAGATGATGTCTGAGAAGTTTTCTGAATTGAAGAAGGAACTGAATCCTTATATCAAAAGTGTGCTGAACATGGGTGGGTCACAGTGGCTCAGCAGGCAAGAATGCTTGCCTGCCATGCCAGAGGACCCGGGTTCGATTCCCGGTGCCTGTCCATGTAAAAAAAAAAAAAATAGTGTGCTGAACATACAAGAGGGATTTTTTAAAAAACTAAATTATTACAGGTTAACTTCAAAGCATTAGGAAAAATTTAAAAACTATCAGAGAGAAAAGGCCGTTTACAAAAAAAAAGGATGACAATCATGCAAATGCCTTCCCATCAAGAAAAACTGATGCTGGAAAGAGTCAGTGAGGTAGTATATAAAAGGTGCTGAGGGAAAATAGATGTCTACACTACTAAACTATCACAACGTGGGAGCAAACTAAGAATATTTTCAGGTATGAAAGAATAAAATCAAGAGAGGGACTAAAGCACTGGCATGGACACAGAGGCTGCTTCCGGTCAGGATGTGTTTTAACTGATTAGTGTCCATGCTAAAGTAGGTGTCAAACATTTTCAGTATCACCCCTGAACACTCCCTTACTGGTTGGTAAGTACTGTCATCCCAACCCCCGAAGTGTCCTTCTGCCATCCCAGTGTTCTCCTGGGATCCCTTGGACCTCTTGACAACGTAACAAAGGGTTAATGGAGGCCCAGCAGAGAGCCCCAGGACCAGCTCCCACCTCTTGAACAGGGTCCATTTTGATTGGTCAGTGCCCTCTCCTGGTGTTTAAATATTTTGAATAATAATCTCACCACAGATCCTCTATAAAAAGAAATAAGGATGTACTTTGACAAGAGGAAAAGTGACCCAGATAGATCTGTATACAGAAAACAGTTTTGAGCACAAAAGATAGATTAATTATGTCAGAAAAGTTATGTAACAGTAGATTGTAAGATAATTTGTGGGGTGTGAGTGCTAAAAAGGAGGGGAAACTAAACCTCTAGAGAATACTAATAAGATGGAGTGGGGCTAGAGTTATACAGTAAGTTGTTCAAGCATATTTTAATATCTCATGTCACATTTAGGAGAATGATATAAACACTGAATAGCTTTAGATTTTGTTAGAAATCTAATTGTGAAAGAATAATAACATATTGTATAGCCTCCTGACCAATAGGAGAAAGAAAGAGAATATAGGACAAGTTATCAAACCAATAGGTTAGTCAGGGTAGATTCAATTAGTCTGTGTTAAGGCAATAATGGAAAAAGAAGAAAAGTAAACAGAAAACTCCTACTTGGAGAGCTTTTAAGAACTACACATGCTTTTAAACATATACATGCATGGGCGGGTCACGGTGGCTCAGCAGGCAAGGATGCTTGCCTGCCATGCCAGAGGGACCTGGGTTTGATTCCTGGTACCTGCCCATGTAAAAAAAAAAAAGAAAAAAGAAAAAATATATATACATGCTCAGACCCTATCCCCAGAGATGATTATTAAATTGTGCGTGTGCTTGGGGGGTGGTTTGCAGAAATAGATGGTGGGTATTTTTTTAAGTTTCCCAGGTGATTTTAATGTGCAACGCCCATGGTGAAAACCACTGAACTATGAGCTGCCTTTAAGAGACCCACCTAAGGGAACAAATGTTAAAATAAATTTAGAGTGAAATGCTGGTGATCGGTGAGGGGGAGGGATGAATTTTTTTTCTGTTTTCTTTTTATTTCTTTTTCTGAATAGATGCAAATGTTCCAAGAAATGATCATGATGATGAATATGCAACTATGTGAGGATATTGTGAATTACTGATTATATATGTAGAACGGAATGATCAGAAGTTACGAATGTTTGCATTTATTTTGGTGGGTTTTTTGGTATTTAAAAAAATGATTAATTAAAAAACAAACAAACAAAAGAGACTCACCTAAAATGAAACCAGTAAAATTTGAAAAAAATAAAAAAGGGTGGGGTGGGGTGGAGTGGGGTGGATGGGGTTAGAGAGGGGTTGGAAAGAGATATATATATGGCACATATAGAAGTAGAGAAAATATTCAAAAGAAAGCCAGTGTAGCAGTTATTTATATTAGACAAAACAGAATTTAAAGCAAAAGACTTAAAAATAATGAGGGATGGTACATAATAATCAAAGAAAAAAGAATCATGTGCCATCATAAGTTTGAATATACCCAAGAACATAGTTTCAAAAAGCATAAAGCAAAAACTGACAGAATGACAAGGAGATCAGCATAAACCCAAAGTCATTTTTAAACCTTTTATCAGAAATAAATTTTAAAAATTTAAATTTACCTTTATCAGAAATAAATTTTTTAAAAATTGGAAGGATATAGAATATTTAGAGGACAAAATTAATAAGCTTATCTAATAGGCATATAGAGAATATGACAACTGGTAAATAAAGATTTCTTTCTTTCCAAAAACTACGTGAAACAATTATAAAAATTGACAACAGACTATCGTTAGCTCAACAACGGCGATGATAAAGAATTATTTTCAACACCATGAATTTTCATTCACTTTGAAAGACCGTATTTACATTCGCTACCAATCCTTCAACAACCAGGGTGAGCTGGAAAAGGAGATGCAGAAAATGAATCCGTACAAGATTGACATAGGTACAGTATATTCCCACAGACCTAATCAATACAATACCGTGAAGCTGGGAGTTTTCCAGGCTCAGGAAAAAGGGCTGGTGTTTGATGTTGATATGACGGGATACGGCGACGTGAGGAGATGTCGTAGTTCTGCAGACTTACGTTCTCAGTGTTGGACCCTCGTGACGATGGTCATGCACATCATCGACCGAGAGTTGAAGGAGAACTTTGGATTCAAGCATCGTCTCTGGGTATATTCTGGAAGGAGAGGCATCCATTGTTGGGTCTGTGATGAACTGGATAGAAAATCGTCCTCTATGGTACGTTCTGGGATAGTTGAGTATTTGAGTCTTTTAAAGAGCAGTCAAGAAGTTAAAGAGAAAGTTCACCTTGGTGAAAAAATTTACCCTTTCATCAGAAAGTCTATAAACATAATAAAAAAATACTTTGAAGAATATGCCTTGGTCAATCAAGATATTCTTGAAACTAAAGCAAGCTGGGATAAGATCTTAGCCTTTGTTCCTGAAATAATTCATGATGAACTTCAGCAAGGTTTCCAAAAGCATTACGGTTCACTTCAGCATTGGGAATATTTGAAGAAAGCAACCAGCAGATGCCAGAATATCAAAAATGACAAATGTGGGGCCCGGCTAGGACGGGAGCTCATGCTCCAGTACTGTTTTCCACCGCTAGATATCGAGGCCAGCAAAGACTCAACTATTTACTGAAGAGCCTTTTAGTGTTCATCCTGAAACAGGTGGCATTTCTGTTCCTACTGATTTACAGAATGTGGGTCGGTTTGATCCATTTCCTGTTCCACCCATAAGCTCTGTCTGTCATGAACTGGATACCACTTCCACTAACGAAGAGGAAAAGGAGACTAAAGCTGAGTCTGATGGCACGCGTAGAACCAGAGATTATAAGAAGACTGGCTTAGTTCCTTATGTGAAAATTTTTGAACAATTTCTTGAAAAATTTTTGAACAATTTTTTTAAAAACTGAAAAAGACAGCTTCCCAAGAGGGGTGATTTACAGAAAGATTTCTGAAGATAACAATACCCCTCAAACCAATATGGCTATTTTATACCTTCAACCAAAGATCTTATACTCCAGGAGCCATTTAATAAATGTGGCAGAACCATGGATGTGTCTTAATGCTTAAAGTAAAGTTTCCTTTTCTTGAGAAATAATTATACTGAAAAGATTACTTGAGACCATTGATGGGAGAGTGTCAAGGTTCCTGGAAAGAGCACTAAAGGCAGGAATAAATGATGGTTGGATTTCAGATAAGATTTATAAAATTTAATAATATACAAAGGTAATTCTAAGATTTCTGACACAAATACTCCATTCAAGCAGGTGCTATAAATAAAGTAGTAATATATCCAAGACTTTCCTCTCACCTCACTGCAACCTCCAATTTCTGGATGAGTGAGGATTTTGTCCTTCTTCGTCTCTTAAATTAATCACACCTGAAGTGTATATCTAGTATTTTCCTATTTTGTTTACTAATGTTCTTATTGGTTAGGCCACACCCCACTGCCCATTAAAAAAAAATCATTTTAAATAGGGCATCTAAACCTACCAAAACTTCAATTAAAAATTGTAAATTACTAGACCAACAATATTGGAACTTAATATAGTGTTTTTTACAACTGCTGCCATTGTAGCTCCTTAACTTTTTCTCTCAGAGAGCAAGTAGGTTAATCATAAATAAGCAGCTTAGAAAAATAACCATCTTCACCAACATAAAACCTGCTCTATTTGTCAAAATTTTTTATATATTTAGATAGAATACTTAAAGTTTCAATTCTTCCATTTTTGGTTTTGTGTGATAGAATCTAAAATATCAGAATTTTGCTTGCCTGGTTTTACAACCACTCGAAACAAAACAGTTGTTCTAATTTACATTCTATCTTCTGAGAAACATTAAGAAACAAGCTATCAGACCAGTGCTTTTTTGTGACTTAAAATTTTCTTTCCTTTATACTTCCTTTAACACTGTTTCCTCTAATCTTTTTCAGTTTTATCTTATGGTTTCTATAAAACCCTCTTTAATGAAGTCAATATGCTGAAAAACTTTTGCATTCCTTTCTCTTTTGTAAATTTTTAAGAAAAAATATTAAAGGCTATTGTATAAAACGCCTCAAAAAATTGACAACATACTAGGTCACAAAGTAAGGCTCAACAAATTTCAAAGGATCAATATCATACTGATTACCCATTTTTTAATGTCATAATTTTTTGTTCTTGAAACATTCTGAAAGTAGGCAAAGCATTATTTGATAAACCTGGGGATAGGTTCATGAGTGTTTGTTATATTATTCTCTAAATTATTTTTATGTTTGAAATATATCAATAAAATATTTTTAGAACTCAAACAACTAGAAAAATAAATTTCCAACAAACAAACAGAGAACAAACACCATCTTATATAAAGAGCCCATAGAAAGACAAGAAAAACACTAAAATGTTTATACATAAGTACACAAAAGATATTCAGTGATTATTCAGTATGAAAAAAAACCCAAATACTTAACAAATGGAAAAACAATCCTTCTGGATAGAGTCAAATGCTAATAAAAATAGTAAAATGCTATGTTAACCAATTTAGCCAAGATTTTAAAAAATGATTAGACCCAGGGTTAAGGACGAAATGACAACACATTCCCTGCCTAAATGTGAGGTGTTGGTTTAAATTGGTTAAAACCCTTTGGAAAATAATTTAATAGTATCAAGAACCATAAAACTATCCACATTTTTTTTTACTGTGATTCAATTTCTATAGATCTGGCTTATGGAAATGATTCTAAATATATGGAAATCATTTTTTGTCGATATTAATAACTTCTCTATTCTGGAAAAGCAAATGAAAGTTTTATTCATATAAACACTGACATTATAAAGTAAAAAGAAGAGAAGGGAGAAGGAAACAAAATCTCTACAGATCCTGCTAATACTGTCTCACCAAACAGTACCATAATGCTTTGTCCCATATTCAATCACCTATATAATAAACCACAAATAAAATCTTCTCTGGAAGATACTTTGTTCCTCTTAGAGAAGGTAGGGGAAAGGGTCCGGAAGTTGGGGTAGGAGGCTTTTATTCTTTTGGCAGATCCTGTCAGTCAGTATAGATATTGCTGCGCTGCTAATAAAAAATATATGCTTCTTTATAAACCATTAAAAAAAAATTCCACGGATGAGATGGCTGACGGGTCAGCTCAAGTATCTCCAAATATATTGCTGTCTATTCCCTAACCTTTCCGTGTGTTATTTCTTGGTTGTTTTCCGGATCAATACCATTCTCTGTTTGTGAGCTTCTGTGGTGCAAGCTTTTTTGTAGGGTCAGATTTCTTTGGTGTCAAATCCTGGGATCCACATGTCTCACTGACACTCTAGATGTAATCGGACATCTTTCACCTCCAGGGTGCTGGACTTGTGATGCCAAACAAGCTGACAGGCTGCTGTCATCACACTTTCGATAAAATCATCAGCTATCTGTAGCAGTATCTCCTCCACATCTTCATCCAACTGCTCATTAGGATCCACTTCTCTTACTAAGTCCTGCAATTTCTTCTTGGTCAATACCTGATTGTTTCAGGGCTGAGATGACCTCCTGTTCCAGGAACGCCTGGTATCTTTACTACTGTAGTGCTACTGGCCACAGAGCCTTGTGGAGGAGTGAGGGCTGGTTCCGGTTTTATGGATGAGAAATTGGAAAGGTTGATTAGGGCCGAGGGGCCAAACTGGTTCATAATCTGCCAAGCTTTGGATTTCAGCTCATAGAGTTTATCAAGATCCTGTTTCTCTTTGGGGCTGTGAGGACCAAGGCCAATCAAAGACAGCAGCGTCTATCTCCCCACCATATGCGGAGACTGCCCCAGTGAAGCAGTCATCTCAGCAGCCGGTCTTGGACACAGCTTTTTATTTTTTTATTTTTTATCATATGAGCATTCCATTCTTGTTATATAATCAATAATGCACAATATCATCGCATAGTTGTATATTCATCATCATGATCATTTCTTAGAACATTTGCATCAATTCAGAAAAAGAAAACAGAAAAAAATTCATACATACCATACCCCATACCCCTCCCTTACATTGATCACTAGCATTTCAATCTACTAAGTTTATTTTAATATTTGTCCCCCCTATTATTTATTTCTTTTTAATCCATATGTTTTATTCATCTGTTGATAAGGTAGATAAAAGAAGCATCAGACACAAGGTTTTCACAATGACACAGTCACATTGCGAAAGCTGTATCATTATACAACCATCTTCAAGAAACATGGCTACTGGAACACAGCTCTACATTTTCAGGCATTTCCCTCCAGCCTCTCCATTACACCTTAATTAAAAAGGTGATTTCTATTTAATGCGTAAAAATAACCTCCAGGATAACCTCTCGACTCTGTTTGGAATCTCTCAGCCATTGACATTTTATTTTGTCTCATTTTGCTCTTCCCCATTTTGGTCGAGAAGGTTTTCTCAATCCCTTGATGCTGAGTCCCAGCTCATTCAAGGATTTCTGTCTCACGTTGCCAGGAAAGTTTACACCCCTGGGAGTCATGTTGGACACAGTTTTGTACAATGATGTTCATAGCCGCGTTATGTTAGAAAATTGGAAACAAATCAAATGTACAATTATAAGGGAAACAATTACATAAAATGTGATATATCCTCTTGAGATATTTATGGCCATTATAATTTTATCTACAAATAACAGGTAATGACAGAAATATGCTCACCAAGCATGTCAAGTGAAAACACCAAAATTCAAAATCACTAATGTTTAAAAGAAAAAGGATTGGCAAAAATTACATCAAAATGTTAAATCTGGACCCATTAAGTGATTTCTTTCTCTATATTATGTTTATTTTCCAATTTTCATTTCTATTATTTTAATAATAACTTTTATGAAAGCTGCTTTAATGTTCCTGCATCTTTCCTAGATGGCCAAATTTTTAGTACATTGTAAACTAGTGACTCTCCCCTTTAGGATAGGGAGGTGTCCACTGGAACCTTCAGGCTAACAAAGTCTCCTTCTTTGGTTCTTAGGGTTGAGGCCCTGGCACTGGGGGGAGCTCCCCTCCTGCTGCAGCTGTACTTGATAACTGGGCCTCCACCTTCAACGTGCAATGACAGAGAGATCTCAGCTTCTAAAATGGGACAGGAGAAGGGAGACAGATTGACAACACACATCTTTCAAAGCTCATACTTTGCCCATTAGAGTACGATGGCCTCCCTTGGGATGAAATGGGAAAGGATAGTCTCTAACATTTTAAGACAAAGTAGCAAGTCAAAGGATCCTAAAAGGTCTTAATTACTGCAGGAGTCCAAAGTCCCTTCAAACAGACTCTCTTTCTACAGACAGCAGTCCTAGCCCTGTAGTGAAGATCTAGCACTGCTTGGAGACCACACAGGTAAGTATGATTGCAATGGAGCACTGAGTAATTTACGTGAGAATTCTCTTCAAAAAGCTTCTAAATTTTTAGTAAGAAAATATTTTTAAACTTTTAAAATTGTATAATGTATATACAATGCAAAGAAAGAAAAATGCAATAGTTTTGAAAACATTCTTCAACAAGTAAGTTACAGGGCAGATCCCAGAGTGTGTCATGGGCTAATATACCATCATCGCAGATTTTTCCTTCTAGCTGCTCCAGAACATAGGAAGCTAGAGGGAATAATTTTTTTTTATCATCACAGTTGACTTTTTTTTCTTTTTTGTGAAAAAAAAAAAAAACCGTATATTCAAAAAAGCAATAAATTTCAAAGCACAACACAGCAATTAGTTGTAGAACAGATTTCAGAGTTTGGTATGGGCTACAGTTCCACAATTTTTGGTTTTTATTTATAGCTGCTCTAAGATACTGGAGACTAAAAGATATATCAATGTAATGATTCAGTGATCATATTCATTTATTAAACCCTACCTTCTCTGTATAACTCCACCATCACCTTTGATCTTTCTATCCCACTCTTTACTTTTTCATGTTGGAAGGGCTGTCAATAATATGGGATAGGGAGATGGAACTAGCTGATGTTCTGGAGAGTCTGGGCCCTCTAGGTTTCAGGACTTATCTAGTCCAGGGACCCATATGGAGGTTGAAGTTTTCTGGAAAGTTACCCTAGTGCATGGAACCTTTGTAAAATCTTATATACTGTCCTAGGTGTTCTTTAGGATTGGCTGGAATGGTCCTGGTTGGGGTTGGCAGGTTGTGATAGGTAGCTAGGTCTACCTGAAGCTTGCATCCAAGCAACCTCCAGAGTAGCCTCTGGACTCTATTTGAACTCTCTCTGCCACTGATACCTTGTTAATTATACTTCTTTTCCCCCTTTTGGTCAGGATGGAGTTGTGGATCCCACGGTGCCAGGTCTGGATTCATCCCTGGATGTATCCATGTCCTCATGTCCATGTCCATGTCCATGTCCATGCACATGTCCTCATGTAGTGGGGAGGACAATGGTTTTACTTACAGAGTTGGGCTTAGAGAGAGTGAGGCCACATCTGAGCAACAAAAGAGATCCTTCAAAAGTAACTCTTAGGCATACCTACAGGTAGGCTAAACTTTTCCACTACCTACATAAGCTTCACAACGGTAAGCCTCAAGATCAAGGGCTTAACATGACAAGGAAACTCACTGCCCTCCCCTTCTCTCCATGGGACATGACTCCCAGGGGTGTGGACCTTCCTGGCAACGTGGGACAGAAATTCTTGAATGAGCTGGAACTCAGCATCAAGGGATTGAGAAAACCTTCTCGACCGAAAGGGGGAATAGAGAAATGAGACAAAATAAAGTGTCAATGGCTGAGAGTTTCCAAAAAGAGTTGAGAGGTTATCCTGGAGGTTATTTTTATGCATTAAATAGAAATCACCTTTTTAATTAAGGTGTAATGGAGAGGCTGGAGGGAAGTGCCTGAAAATGTAGAGCTGTGTTCCAGAAGCCATGTTTCTTGAGGGTGATTATATAATGACATAGCTTTTGCAATGTGACTGTGTGATTGTGAAAACCTTGTGTCTGATACTCCTTTATCTACCTTATCGATGGACGAGTACAACATATGGATTAAAAGAAATAAATAATAGGGGGAACAAATGTTAAAATAAATTTAGTAGATTGAAGTGCTAGTGATCAATGGAAGGAAGGGGTAAGGGGTATGGTATGTATGAATTTTTTTCTGTTTTCTTTTTCTTTCTTTTTGTGAATTGATGCAAATGTTCTAAGAAATGATCATGGTGAATATACAATTATGTGATGATATTGTGAGTTATTGATTATATATCAAGAATGGAATAATCATATGGTAAGAATGTTTGTATTTATATGTTGTTATGTTGAATTAAAAAAAAAAAATCAAGGGCTTGGCATATTGATTTGGGTGTCCCTAATGTTTGACACAGTATCAGGGGATTCCCTGATGGAAAAATTTAGTGGCTCCATATTTTTTCTCTCATTCCTCAAGGGACTTTGCCAATAGTTTATGATTATTTATTAAGGAAACACTTTAAAGTATTTTTGTCTATCCTTTTTTTTTTTTGGCATGCGCAGGCACCAGAAATCGAACCCAGGTCCCCGGCATGGCAGGTGAGAACTTTGCCACTGCACCACTGTTGCCTGCCTGGTCTATCCTTTTTTTACAAACAAGATAAACAGCATATCCTAGACAAGAAGAAATTATATTTTGCAAGTATTTGAATGACAGCACACCTCCAAATCAAAGATTTGTGTTGCTTACTGATTGAAATAGATTCTTGTTCTACAAAGTCTGATTTAATCCTCCTACCAAATAAAGCATGTTAAATTATTAAAATGTTTGCCAATACATGCATAGTCAAAAAGCACATGTTAATTTGCCCAATCCATCTTTCTTTCCTTCTTTCCTCCCTTCCTCCATTCCTCCCATCCCTCCTTCCTTCCTTGAGCTACTAACTCAAGTTACCGTAAAGGCCAGGAAAGTCTTGTAAATTAGTAAAGGTCATGAATTTAAGGGTAGGGAGTGCTGGGGACAATGGCGCCCTGGAAAGGACACAGGCTTCTTCTAAACTGGGAAGTCACTGTCTGGCAAGAGCCAGTTGATGCCTTGTAAGAATATAGGCCTAGTGCTAAGACATTGTCTTGTTTTTCAAATAAGCTGGAATTCTAGATGTTCACTCAAAATCTCTCAAGTTTGAAATGTCAGTGACTAATTCAAATGTTTTTCTTAAAACTGGGCAGGCCAATAACATGTGGCCAGTTTGCAGTCTATTTAACACTGTTTAAGCTTAACTATCTCATCTAAATAACAGGGCTTTTATGCAGATTAATACTTTTTAAAAATAATAAAAGCTATACTCACTGAACTCCTACTTTGTGTTGGACAATGCTTGAGGTGCTTTACAGGTATTAGTTCATTTTATTCCTCACCTAAACCCTCTGATGAAAGTACAGTTATAACCCCATTTTTAAAATGCAATTTTATTGAAATATATTCAAACACCATAGAAACCATCTGAAGTATATAATCACTGGTTCACAGTATCATTGCATAGTTGTGCATACATCCCCATGATCAAATTTAGAACATTCTCTTTATTCCAGAAAATAAAAAATAAAACGCTAATCCTCCCATACTATTTATCGCCCCATCATTATTTTTTTACAATTTTTTGATAAAACAACGTACAAGCACATACATTCTTAACATACAAACCATTCCATAAATCGCCCCTATTTACCTTTTTTTTTTTTTTTTTTTTTTTTTAACATGGGCAGGCACCGGGAATCAAACCCGGGTCCTCTGGCATTGCAGGCAAGCATTCCTGCCTGCTGAGCCACCATGGCCCGCCCGCCCCTATTTATTGACCCATAGTATTGCTGTGGTGCATTTGTTACTATTGATAAAAGAGTATTAAAACACTACTGTTAACTATAGTCCATAATTTGCAATAGGTACATTTTTTTCCCATTTACCCCTCTATTATTATCTTCTTGTGATAGTGTTGAACATTTGTTCTAGTTAATGAAAGAACTCTTTCGTATTTGAACAGTTAATCACAGGCATTGTCCACCCACCACAAGATTCACTGTGCTATACTTTCCTGTGTTTTAACCTCCAGCTTTCCTTCTGGTGACATATGTGACTCCAAACTTCCCCTTTCCACCATACTGTTCAGCACTGTTAATTATTCTCACAATAACGTGCTACCATCATCTTTGTCCATTTCCAAATGTATAACCCCATTTGACAGATAAGGAAATTGTGGCACAGAAAAGAACAGATGAGATCATGCACTAGAGCATTTTGGGACAGCATACTGTGCTAGTGAATATAAGGTGGTGCTATAATGATGATGGTGGAAAAGAAGATCCTTGAAACAACTGAGGGAAGAGTTGAACAACAGTACCCTGAAGAGCTGGGGATCTAGCTGTGTCCCAGTTATCTATCGCTACATAAAAAAACTACCCTCAAACTTAGTGGATTAAAAAGACAACTTATTATCGCTTGTGATTTCAGGGGGTTGATGGACTCCTCTGGGCAGTTCTTAATAGGGTCCTTCAAGCAGCTGTAGTTAGACGGTGCCTGAGGCTGGAGTTGTCTTCACTCACAGGGCAAACTTCTCACATGCAGGTTAGGTGCTTGGGCCAGGATGGCCAGAACAGGCGGGTGCTGACTGGACATCTCTTTCTCCACAAAACTCTCCATGTGACTAATTTGTGTTTCTGTACAGCATGTTGGCCTTCTCACTAACCCCGGGTCTGATCACTTACTAGCTATAGTTAGTAAAAGATGGCTCAGGGCTCCAATAGTATGACTTGCAAGAGACAAGAAGTGGAAGATGCCTGTCTATCAAGGCCTTGGCATGGAAACAGGCACAGTCAGTTTAATATTCTACATTCTATCAATTAAGGTAGTCACAGAACCTGTGCAGATTAAAGATGATGGGACACAGACTCTACCTCTCAATGTAAGGTGTGACAAAGAATAAGTGGGCATCTTTCATCTGCCCAAATATGACAGAACAACAGCTTGGCAGAATCACCTGCAATTTCTGTCCTTATTCTGCTTGAGTTCAGTCTCCATAAGAGTGTGATTGCCTTGGCAGGGGGAGGGTAGGACACTTTGATGACAGTCCCAGCAAGGCTACATGCAAAAAGAGAGTAGTTCCCCAAAAGAAAATCAAAGTGGTCTTACCACAAAAAAAAAGGGTGAATGCTGGGGAACCCCCTGATACTGTGTCAAACATTAGGGACACCCAAATCAATAGGCCAAGCCCTTGATCTTGAGGCTTGCTCTCATGAAGCTTACGTAGGTAGCGGAAAAGCTTAGCCTACCTATAGGTATGCCTAAGAGTTATTTCTGGAGGACCTCTTCTGTGGCTCAGAAGTGGCCTCTCTCACTCTTTCTAAGCCAAACTCTATAAGTGAAATCATTGCCCTCCTCACTACGTGGAACATGACATCCAGAGGTGAAAGTCTCCCTGGCAGCATGGGAGATGACTCCCAGGGATGAATCCAGACATGGCACTGAGGTATCAATAATACCATCCTGACCAAAAATGGGGAAAAGAAGTGTAACAAATAAGGTATCAGTGGCTGATAGAGGTCAAATAGAGTCTAGAAGCTACTCAGGAGGTCACTCTTGTGCAAGCTACAGTTAGACATTGCTGCCTACCATAATTTACCAAACACCAACCAAAACCATTCCTGCCAATCCTAAAGAACACCTAGGGTGTTATATAAGATTCTGCAAAGACTTCATGCACTAGGGTAATTTTCCAGAATGTAAAACCTCCAGATGGGTCCTTGGACCAGATAAGTCCTGAAATGCAGAGGGGCCAGCCTCTCTAGAATATCAACTAGTTCCATCCCTCTATCCCATATTATCGACAGCCCCTTCCAACATAAAAAAGTTAAAATGGGATCATGATGATGAACATGCAACTATGTGATGATATTGTGAATTACTGATTATATATGTAGAATGGAATGATCAAAATAGGAATGTTTGTGTTTATTTGGTGTTTTTTTGTATTTTTTAAAAAAATTGCAATTAAAAAAAAGTTAAAATGGGAATAGCCCAAAATTGGGGGTGGGAGAAAGATGAAAGATGATGGTGAAGTTATACAGAGAAGGTAGGGTTTAACAAATGACTATGATTGCTGAATCATTATATTGATATTTCTTGTGCTTTGAAATTTATTGCTTTTTAGTATATATGTTATTTTTCACAAAAAAAGAAAAAACTTTCCTCTAACCTCCAGTGTTTTGGAGCAGCTAGAAGGAAAAATCTGAAATAGTGGAATGGTAGCCCATAACAAACTCTAAAATCTGTTCTGTATCTACTTGTTGAAGTATACTTTGAAAATCATTGCCTTTTTTCTTTTCTTTTTATATATGTTGTCTTTAACAATAAAAAACGTTTTTTAAAAAAGGTGGATGCCCCCAGAGAACCCCTTTCGTTGCTCATAGTAAGCAAACTCACTGCCCTCCCCTTTTATGTTGGACAAGATTCCCGGGGGTGTAAATCTCCCTGGCAACATGGAACAGAAATCCTGGGATGAGCTGGGACTCATACCAAGGGATTGAGAAAATCTTCTCTACCAAAAGGGGGGAAGAGAGAAAGGAGGCAAAATAAAGTGTCAGTGGCTGAGAGATTTCAAACAGAATCAAGAGGTTATCCTGGAGGATATTCTAAGGGGATACATAAATATATCCCCTTTTTAGTTTATGGTGTATTGGAGTGGCTAGAGGGAAGTATCTGAAACTGTAGATCTGTGTTCCAGTAGTCATGTTTCTTGAAGATGACTATATAATGATATCGCTTTTACAATGTGACTGTGTGATTGTGAAAACCTGTGTCACATACTCCTTTTATCTATGACATGGACAGATGAGTAAAAAATATGGATGAAAAATAAACAATGGGGGAAAAGGGTGAGTGGATGCTTTAGAGATAAAAACAATATCTGTTTCAGGTGGTTATTTTTAATTTGTTTAAAATCTATTTTTGGCAAAAATCAGAATCCACTTCACATGAACGCACATCCCTTCCCTCATCACTTTCATACCCCAAAACTTATTCTCCATGTCTCAACAATAATGTTGCTAATCCAAATAACAAATATTTACCATAGGTATGGTCTAGCTGGGCAATTTGATACAAGAGGCTTCACTATCAGGAATTCTCGTTAACTTGCATTTGCTCTGTGTGCCCAATGGGGAAGGGCCACTGCCTGTCACCTCTTTCTTTCTCGTGTTTTTATTCATTTCACAGTGGCATTGACTCCCTGGGTATTCCAGGGAGTTTATTCATATTCAAAGTTGCAGTTTTCCTAAAAACAATTAGACAGAGTCCTGATCTGGAGAATAGCTCCACAAATTTAGTCTCTTCCCATTTATCTTTCTTTTATCTTCATTATACAGCATTTTCTAGCAATGATGTCACTCCCCAGAAATGCATCTGGGGTGAGACCTTTTCAAATCTCCACATTTGAGAAAACCATTGTAGTATATGCTTTCCTGTGTACAAATATATATTTTTAAAAATTTTTATTAATAAAACTAG
The DNA here is from genome assembly GCF_023851605.1 of Tamandua tetradactyla. Classification (NCBI taxonomy): domain Eukaryota; kingdom Metazoa; phylum Chordata; class Mammalia; order Pilosa; family Myrmecophagidae; genus Tamandua; species Tamandua tetradactyla. The sequence goes on along the minus strand of NC_135329.1, from coordinate 183,047,942 downwards.
TCAACATACAATATGGATATTCTTTTTTCATCACATAGTTGTATATTTATCATCATGGTCATTTCTTAGAACATTTGCATCAATTCAGAAAAAGAAATAGAAAGAAAACAGAAAAAAATTCATACATACTGTACCCCTTACCCCTCCCTTTCATTGATCACTAGCATTTCAATCTACTAAATTTATTTTAACATTTGTTCCCCCTATTATTTATTTCTTTTTAATCCATATGTTTTACTCATCTGTCCATAAGGTAGATAAAAAAAGCATCAGACACAAGGTTTTCACAATTACACAGTCACATTGCAAAAGCTATGTCATTATACAATCATCTTCAAGAAACATGGCTACTGTGCACAGCTCTACATTTTCAGGAACTTCCCTCCAGCCTCTCTGTTTTGCCTTAACTAATAAGGTGATATCTATTTAATGCATAAGAATAACCTCCAGGATACTCTCTCAGCTCTGTTTGAAAACTCTCAGCCATTGACACTTTATTTTGTCTCATTTTGCTCTTTCCCCTTTCGATAGAGAAGGTTTTCTCAGTCCCTTGGTGCTGAGTCCCAGTTCATTCTAAGATTTCTGTGCCACGTTGCCAGGAAGGTCCACACCCCTGGGAGTCATGTTCCATGTAGAGAGGGGGAGGGCAGTGAGTTTGCTTGTCGTGTTGGCTGAGAGAGAAAAACCACATCTGAGCAACAAAAGAGGTTCTCTTGGGTGTGACTCTTAGGCCTAATTTTAAGTAGACTTAGCCTATCCTTTGTGGGGTTAAGTTTCATATGGACAAACCCCAAGATTGGGGGTTCAGCCTATTGCTTTGGTTGTCCCCACTACTTGTGAGAATATCAAGAATTCGCCACTTGGGAAAGTTGAATTTTCCTCCTTTCTCACCATCTTGCAAATACTTTTTAATTCCCTGTTCAAATCCTTCTGGGATTTATCGAGGCATCAATCTGAACAAACGTACAAAATCTCATGCCCTATTCAAGGTTCCATGTACTTACGGTGTTCAATTACGCTGTCCACATAAGTTATATTAGGAAATGCACTAGTTGAAATATAAATTTTGTACCAAATAAATATTTCTTGCTTTAATCTCACACATAAGTTAAAACATTAATTACCATCTATTTTTTAACACCCTGCATTATTGACATTCCTTTGTCCTTCCTCATGCAAAACATTTTAAAATTCTGTGTACAAATATTTTAAAGTATAAAGGCTGGAGAGTGAGTGTGCCACAAAAGGTGAGTGAGGACAAGGGCACCCTGAAATTCAGGTGCTGGGGGTGAGCAAGGGTACTTTTTTTCTGTTTTTTTGCATGGGCAGGCAAGAACTCTGCCTGCTGAGCCACCGTGGCCCACCCACAAGAGTACTTTCTAGTGAAGGATTCTGTGAGGCAGAGTACTCTTTCCTCAGCACAATTTGAATTTGACTCAACAAAAATGACATATTTCTCTAGGTTGTTGACTTTTGGGATTACTTGTGAAGTTTAGATATTACTGAATGCCAAAGGTCAAGAATAGTTTCTTCTAAATCATGAATGATGTTTGATAAAATAATGCTGCTTATCAAAGTCTTGTTTATATTATAGTTTACAAATCACTTGTTTTAATCCTTGGATATTTCATTCACTGTTTCCAAGTTTAGATTGCTATAATTCCTCTAAAAATATCCTAATTGCTTGTTTCTGTCTTCTCTTTTGCTGTGACTTGTTTTATATATATAATTTTTTAATCTCAAGTTTTTTGGCATTATGTAAATTCAATTGTTTTTCAATATTGTTAATAAGAAATAAATTTAGAAGGGATTTCACTTATCTAAAAGCAGATAATTTGCATGTTTTGTAAACTGCTTATCCCAGTATAAGTGTAAGGCATTATTAACCACAAGAAAAAGAGGCTTATCATTTTGCCTCTCCTTTGGAAAATATTTGAAATTTCCTCATCATATTTTCTGATTTCTCTTTGAAGGTACTTTTGGATAGAATCCAGGAAAACCATTCCTTGTAAAATAGATGAATACTTTATCTGAAAATTCGGTCTGCTTAAAAAAAAAAGTAACTACCAATAATGTTTAAGTGTCTATGGTAGGCCCCATACAAATTATATTCAGAAGTTTCATGCTGAGAAAAACCATGAAGTACATAAGACACATGCATTCACTGTGATTATGTTCTTCAGGAGCTAGAAAATAACTACTTAGAAAGATTATGCATGAGGGTAATTGCTATTTCATGGTGAAAAACTGGAGGGAAATAATTATAATAGTGAAGAAGATATTTCCTAACCATCTGTCATTTAAAAAATAAAAAACAAAAAGAGAAACCATAGTACGTTTTTCAGAAAGACTTGAAAATGAAGCCCAAAGGCTATACTCTGAATGTGCACACACAAAAGAACTTTTTGTGAAGATATATGAGATTACTATATGTAAAGGATCTTTCTAGAACCATCCCCAAAGTGTGCTTTACTATTACAGTCAGTTACCTTTATTTCACATTTCTACCTAGCCAAGGTGAAAGAACATACCCAACTAAGATATCAGTAACTGGAAGCAGGAGACACCAATAAGAGAGGGGGTGGGGGAGGCATGGAGGGAGAGAGAGAATTTCCTTCTGCCAGAAAATTAAAAAAAAGGAAATAGAGAAAAGTAATCCTTTATTTATCGTTTTGAATATGTTATTTTGTTTAATGCATTCAAGAAGTATTAGTAAGTGTGGTGGTTTGAAGCTGTATATACCCTAGAAACCTGAAAGCAACAAAACCTGGAAGAGAAGGGAGAGACCAGCAGATGCCACCTTGTCCCTTACTGTGTGGCAGAGGAACCAAGAATCACCGGCAACCAGTCTTCAGGAAGAAAGCATCACCTTGATGATGCCTTGATTTGGACATTTTCCTGGACTCTAACCACAGCAAATAAATTCCCATTGTTTAAACCAGACCATTTTGTGGTATTTTCTTAGAGCAATCAAGAAAACTAAAATAGTAAGCTAATAAAGGGCCATATTGTTATAGGTTTTTTTCAAATAGCATTTTACTGGTGTCCTCTTCTGCTGAAGCAGTGTTCAAGATTGAATCATGCCTCCCACAAAAACATGTCCAAGTCTATGAATTAACTCATTTGTATATAAGAAACAGGATCTTTGAAGATCCTATTAGTTAAGATGAGGCCAAATGGAATCAGGGTGGGTATTAATCCCATATGACTGGAGTCTTTATAAGCAGAGGAAATTTAGACACAGTAGTAGGAGGTAGAAGGGGAGAGAGATGGACACTTGACAGAGACAGAGATTGAGTTATGGGCTGAAAGCGGGCCACAACCAGCACACTACAGACTTTAGAAAAAGCATGATCCTGCCAACACCTTAAATTTGGACATTTAATCTCCAAAATTGTATGACGATAACTTCCTGTCATTTAAGTCAACCAGTATGTTGTATTTGTTATAGCAGCTCTGGCAAACTAAGACAAGTGGGTATTATTAAATTTATAGATATTAGCCCTTGCAGCACGTCTATCAGAGTTCTCTTGTCCTGCCTGGGAGGAGCTGACGATCTGGATGTGGAGGAAGGAGCAGTTCCATGAATTATTCAAGAGCACTTGTTTGCTATTGTTCAACAATATAGGAGTTAATAATCAGACAAGACACTAATACAAGAGAAATTGTGATGCAGTATGTGATTAAGGGTGCAGCTGGAAGTAATTGCTCTCTCCTCTAAATTTCCAGAACACTTTATCTGTGCCCCTTCTGGCACTTTTCCCTTTTCTTTCTAGTGTTACTGTTATTTCTCTGTGTCTTCTTCCCCCTGCTAGAGAGTGGACAACTCAAGGGCAAGCGCACATCTGATTCATCTCTGACCACCTTCCTCCTGCCACAGTGGAGTGGTCCTCAGTCACTCTGGCATTCCTGTGTGCCGTCACACTTTCCTGTTCCTTTCTGAGCCTGGCACGTCCTCATCAGCTCATGTCTGGACTGTTGCTGGATCTCCGCTGGTCCTCCAGGCTCCAGTCAGCTCCACCACCAGTCTGTGAAACATTTTCTCCAGAGCTTGCTGCCTAAATGTAGGTATGGTCAGTTATTCCCAGCTTCAAAATACTTCAAAAATACAGTCCATGCTGTCAAGAGACTGAGCCTAAGACTTAAGCCCAGGCCACAAAGCCCCCTCATGATCTGGTGTTAAGCCCCATTTCCTACCTCTTCTCTCTGGCAAGATGAGGTCATTGAGGTTCCATAACGGGGAGCCATATTGTTTTATAGCTCCATATGTTGTTCCTGATGGGGTATCCCCCTCCCCACCACAAACACCATCTTTTTTTTTAAGTTTTTATTTTGAAATAATTTCAAACATACAGGACAGTTGCAAAAATAATACCAATCATTGATTGAGAGTTCCAACATAAACCCACTCCCCAATACCCAGATGCACCAATTTGAACATTTTGCTATATTTGCTGTAGCATTCTTTCTCTCTCTTCCCCTCCCTCTCCCCCAACACCTGTCTATCTACAAATCTATTTTCTGAACACTTGAGTGTAAGCGTTATATATCATGCTCCTTAGACACTTAATACTGCTATGTACATTTCCTAAGGACAAGGATATTCACTTGTGTAACACCTTAAATGTAGTTATCAAGTTCAAGAAATTTGATCTGATATCAAACTTACAGTCTATATCCTATTTTCTTCATATTCCCCAACTATGTCCCTGTGAATCTTTTCTCTTCCAAGATCTCCCCCAGGGTGATGTATTATATTCAAGTGTCTTTGTTGCTTTTTTTTTTTTGGCATGAGCAGGCTCTGAGAATCGAACCCAGGTCTCCGGCATGGCAGGTGAAAATTCTGCCACTGAGCCACCATTGCACCGCCCTTTAGTTGCCTTTTTTTTTAAAAAAAATGTGGGAACATATTTACAGCATGAATTTTGCTGCCCCAACTCCTACCAAGCATACTGTTCAGTGGGACTAATTACAATCACAATGTTGTGTTACCATCACCACCTTCCATTACTAAAACTTTCCCATCTCCCTGCACAGAAACCTACACCCACTATGCAACAACTCCCCAGTCCTCTTGTTCTCCACCCCTGGTAACCTCTCTCCATGAGCTTGCATATTTTCCAGTATTTTCTTTCTAGTTATCACAGGGCTTAAATTTAACATCTTATATCTATAACAATATTCTTTGCTTTGATACCAACCTAACTGCAATAGTATACACAAACTATGATATTATGCTCCTCAGTCCTACCACTTCATAGGTTCTTTTTGCAAATTATTTATTTATACATTATGAGTCCCAAACCACTGACTTTTCTTTATACTTTATGCATTTACCTTTTAGATCTTATAGGAAGTAAAAGGTTGAGTTACAAACCAAAAATACAATAGTACTGGTGATTATATTTACCCCTTCTTTACCCTCACCAGAGATCTTCATTTCTTCATGCAGCTTCAATTTATTTTCTAGCATCTTTTCATTTCAACCTGCAGAATTTTCTTTAGCCTCTCTTGTAGGGCCAGTCTAGCAATGATAAAGCCCCTTAACTTTGGTTATAGTTAACAAGGAGTGGCTGTTTTTTTCTGGGGTTAAAACTGTCTTTTAAAAAATGTATTTGGTCTTATAACAGGATATTGGTCAACTTATGGAGATTCATGGGCCACTTAAAAAACACTCCTATGTACTCTTACTAGCCACTTACAAAACACACCTGGTGACAGAATGCTTGCCTTTCATGTAGGAGTCCTGGGTCCGTTTCCAAGACCATGCACCCCCCTACCAAAAAAAAAAAACAAGCACCACATTTGAAAAGTGTTAATGATGCATATTCATAATGATATATAAGGTTTCTAAATGGCAGTTTATAAAACAAAATGTATAATATGACTTCACTTTTGTTTTCTGTGTGTATATATGCATACATTTTTAACAGTCTGGAAAGAAATATACCAAAATATCAATATAAATTGATTACTTTTTAGTTGAGGGATCATAGTTAATTTTTGTATTCTTTTTTTTTAACTTGTTTTATTGTACAGTATAACATATATACAAAGCAATAGTTTTCAAAGCCCTCTTTCAAAGCCTTTCTTTTTTTTCTTTTTTTCATTTATTCTTTTTATTTATTTATTATTTATTAATTTAAAAAATAAAGAAACAAAATAAAACAATATACATGATCAGTAATTCACAATATCATCACTTAGTTGCATATTCATCATTTCTTAGAACATTTGCATCCATTTAGAAAAAGAAATAAAGAGACAATAGAAAAAGAAATAAAACAAATACAGGAAAGAAAAAAAAAGATTATACCTACCATACCCCTTACCCCTTGCTTCCATTGATCACTAGCATTTAAACTAAATTTATTTTAGCATTTGTTCCCCCTATTATTTATTTTTATTCCATATATTTACTCCTTTGTTGACAAGGTAGATAAAAGGAGCATCAGACACAAGGTTTTCACAATCACACAGTCACATTGTGAAAGCTATATCATTATACAATCATCATCAAGAAACATGGCTACTGGAACACAGCTCTACATTTTCAGGCAGTTCCCTCCAGCCTCTCCATTACATTTTGAATAACAAGATGATATCTACTTGATGCATAAGAATAACCTCCAGGATAACCTCTCGACTCTGTCTGGAATCTCTCAGCCATTGACACTTTGTCTCATTTCCCTCTTCCCCCTTTTGGTCGAGAAGGTTTTCTCAATTCCTTGATGCTAAGTCTCAGCTCATTCTAGGGTTTTTCTCAATCCCTTGATGCTGAGTCTCCGTTCATTCCAAGATCTCTGTCCCACATTGCCAGGAAGGTCCAAACCCCTGGGAGTCATGTCCCACGTAGACAGGGGGAGGGTGGTGAGACTGCTCGTTGTGTTGGCTGGAGAGAGGGGCCACATCGGGGCAACAAAAGAGGCTCTCTTGGGGGTGACTCTTAGGCCTAAATTTTAAGTAGACTTGACCTATCCTTTGTGGAGTTAAGTTTCATATGAACAAACCCCAAGACTGGGGGCTCTGCCTATAGCTTTGGTTGTCCACACTGCTTGTGAGAATATCAAGAATTCAACTTGAGGAAGTTGAATTTCTCCCCCTTCTCACCACTCCCTGAAGGGGGCTTTGCAGATACATTTCCACTCACTGATCAAATCACTCTGGGATTCATCGGGGCATCACTCTGGACAAATCAGCAAAATCTCATGTCCTACCTGAGATTCCAAGTACTTATGGCGTTCAATCAAACTATCTACATAAGTTATATTAGGAAATGCACTAGTCAAAATATAAATTTTGTAACTAATAAACATTTTTTGCTTTAGTCTCACACAGAAGGTGACATTTAAAAATATTTATTACCATCTATTTTCAGTACCCTGCAAAAATGACATTCCTTTGTTCTTCCTCATGCAAAAACATTTTTAAAATGGTACCTTGTACATTTCACTATTATTATAAACTCTAGGCATTCCTAGATTATACCACCTCAATCTTTAACATCTGTCTTTCTTTCTGATCTCATTTATGTCCCCAGCCCTCCTCCCTCTATCATTCTCACATGCAGCTTCATTCAGTGTTTTAATATAATTATATTACAGTTAGGTAGTATTGTGCTGTCCATTTCTGAGTTTTTGTATCCAATCCTGTTGCACAGTCTGTATCCCTGCAGCTCCAATTACCCGATATCTTACCCTAATTCTGTCTCCTGATGGTCTCTGTTATGAACAAAATATTCCAAGTTTATTCACTAATGTCAGTTCATATCAATGAGACCATACAGTATTTGTCCATTAATTTTTGGTTAGTCTCACTCAGCATAATGTTCTCTAGGTCCATCCATGTTGTTACATACTTCATAAGTTTATTCTGTCTTAAAGCTGCATAATATTCCATCGTATGTATATACCACAGTTTGTTTAGCCACTCTTCTGTGGATGGACATTTTGGCTGTATCCATCTCCTTGCAATTGTAAATAATGCTGCTATAAACATTGGTGTGCAAATGTCTGTTTGTGTCTTTGCCCCTACGTCCTCTGAGTAGATACCTAGCAATGGTATTGCTGGGTCATATGGCAATTCTATATTCAGTTTTTGAGGAACCGCCAAACTACATTCCATAGTGGTTGCACCATTTGACATTCCCACCAACAGAGAATAAGTGTGCCTCTTTCTCCACATCCTCTCCAGCACTTGTCATTTTCTGTTTGTTGAAAATGGCCATTCTGGTGGGTGTGAGATGATATCTCATTGTGGTTTTGATTTGCATTTCTCTAATCGCCAGGGACATTGAACATCTCTTCATGTGCCTTTTGGCCATTTGTATTTCCTCTTCTGAGAGGTGTCTGTTCAAGTCTTTTTCCCATGTTGTAATTGGATTGGCTGTCTTTTTGTTGTTGAGTTGAACAATCTCTTTATAAATTATGGATACTAGACCTTTATCTGATATGTCATTTCCAAATATTGTCTCCCATTGTGTAGGCTGTCTTTTTACTTTCTTGATGAAGTTCTTTGATGCACAAAAGTGTTTAATTTTGAGGAGTTCCCATTTATTTATTTCCTTCTTCAGTGCTCTTGCTTTAGGTTTAAGGTCCATAAAACCGCCTCCAGTTGTAAGATCCATAAGATATCTCCCAACATTTTCCTCTAACTGTTTTATGGTCTTAGACCTAATGTTTAGATCTTTGATCCATTTTGAGTTAACTTTTGTATAGGGTGTGAGATACGGGTCCTCTTTCATTCTTTTGCATATGGATATCCAGTTCTCTAGGCACCATTTATTGAAGAGACTGTTCTGTCCCAGGTGAGTTGGCTTGACTGCCTTATCAAAGATCAGATGTCCATAGATGAGAGGGTCTATATCTGAACACTCTATTCGATTCCATTGGTCAATATATCTATCTTTATGCCAGTACCATGCTGTTTTGAACACTGTGGCTTCATAATATGCCTTAAAGTCAGGCAGCGTGAGACCTCCAGCTTCATTTTTTTTCCTCAAGATACTTTTAGCAATTTGGGGCACCCTGCCCTTCCAGATAAATTTGCTTATTGGTTTTTCTATTTCTGAAAAGTAAGTTGTTGGGATTTTGATTGGTATTGCATTGAATCTGTGAATCAATTTAGGTAGAATTGACATCTTAACTATATTTAGTCTTCCAATCCATGAACACGGTATGCCCTTCCATCTATTTAGGTCTTCTGTGATTTCTTTAACAGTTTCTTGTAGTTTTCTTGGTATAGTTCTTTTGTCTCTTTAGTTAAATTTATTCCTAAGTATTTTATTCTTTTAGTTGCAATTGTAAATGGAATTTGTGTCTTGATTTCCCCCTCAGATTGTTCATTACTAGTGTATAGAAGCACTACAGATTTTTGAATGTTGATCTTGTAACCTGCCACTTTGCTGTATTCGTTTATTAGCTCTAGTAGTTTTGCTGTGGATTTTTCAGGGTTTTTGACATATAGTATCACATCATCTGCAAACAATGATAGTTTTACTTCTTCCTTTCCAGTTTTGATGCCTTGTATTTCTTTTTCTTGTCTAATTGCTCTGGCTAGAACTGCCAACACGATGTTGAATAACAGTGGTGATAATGGACATCCTTGTCTTGTTCCTGATCTGAGGGGGAAAGTTTTCAGTTTTTCCCCACTGAGGATGATATTAGCTGTGGGTTTTTCATGTATTCCATTTATCATTTTAAGGAAGTTCCCTTGTATTCCTATCCTTTGAAGTGTTTTCAACAGGAAAGGATGTTGAATTTTGTCATATGTCTTCTCTGCATCAATTGAGATGATCATGTGATTTTTCTGCTTTGATTTGTTGCTATGGTGTATTACATTAATTGATTTTCTTATGTTGAACCATCCTTGCATACCTGGGATGAATCCTACTTGGTCATGATGTATAATTCTTTTAATGTGTTGCTGGATTCGGTTTGCTAGAATTTTGTTGAGGATTTTTGCATCTATATTCATTAGAGAGATTGGTCTGTAGTTTTCTTTTTTTGTAATATCTTTGCCTGGTTTTGGTATGAGGGTGATGTTGGCTTTGTAGAATGAATTAGGTAGCTTTCCCTCCACTTCAATTTTTTTGAAGAGTTTGAGCAGGGTTGGTACTAATTCTTTCTGGAATGTTTGGTAGAATTCACATGTGAAGCTGCCTTGTCCTGGACTTTTCTTTTTGGGAAGCTTTTGAATGACTGATTCAATTTCTTTACTTGTGATTGGTTTGTTGATGTCATCTATTTCTTCTTGAGTCAAAGTTGGGTGTTCATGCCTTTCTAGGAAGTTGTCCATTTCATCTACATTGTTGTATTTATTGGCATAAAGTTGTTCATAGTATCCTGTTGTTACCTCCTTTATTTCTGTGGGGTCAGTGGTTATGTCTCCTCTTCGATTTCTGATCTTATTCATTTGCATCCTCTCTCTTCTTCTTTTTGTCAGTCTTGCTAAGGGCCCATCAATCTTATTGATTTTCTCATAGAACCAGCTTCTGGTTTTGTTGATTTTCTCAATTGTTTTCATGTTCTCAATTTCATTTATTTCTGCTCTAATCTTTGTTATTTCTTTCCTTTTGCTTGCTTTGGGGTTAGTTTGCTCTTCTTTTCCAGTTTTCCAAGTGGACAGTTAATTCCTGTATTTTTGCCCTTTCTTCTTTTTTGATATAGGTATTTAGGGCAATACATTTCCCTCTTAGCACTGCCTTTGGGGCATCCCATAAGTTTTGATATGTTGTGTTTTCATTTTCATTTGTCTCAAGATATTTACAGATTTCTCTTGTAATTTCTTCCTTGACCCACTGGTTGTTTAAGAGTGTGTTGTTGAGCCTCCACGTATTTGTGAATTTTCTGGCACTCTGCCTATTATTGATTTCCAACTTCATTCCTTTATGATCTGAGAAAGTGTTGTGTATGATTTCAATCTTTTTAAATTTGTTGAGACTTGCTTTGCGACCCAGCATATGGTCTCTCTTTGAGAATGATCCATGAGCACTTGAGAAAAAGGTGTATCCTGCGGTTGTGGGGTGTAATGTCCTATAAATATCTGTTAAGTCTAGCTCATTTATTGTAATATTCAAATTCTCTGTTTCTTTATTGATCCTCTGTCTAGATGTTCTGTCCATTGATGAGAGTGGGGAATTGAAGTCTCCAACTATTATGGTAGATATGTCTATTTCTCTTTTCAGTGTTTGCAGTGTTTGCCTCATGTTTATCTTTGGGTCTAAGATGTGTTTCCTGTAGACAGCATATAGAAGGATCCTGTTCTTTAATCCATTCTGCCAGTCTGTGTCTTTTGATTGGGGAGTTCAATCCATTAACATTTAGTATTATTACTGTTTGGATAGAACTTTCCTCTACCATTTTGCCTTTTGTATTTTATATGTCATATCTAATTTTCCTTCTTTCTACACTCTTCTCCACACCTCTCTCTTCTGTCTTCTCATATCTGTCTCTAGTGCTCCCTTTAGTATTTCTTGCAGAGCTGGTCTCTCGGTCACGAATTCTCTCAGTGATTTTTTGTCTGAAAATGTTTTAATTTCTCCCTCATTTTTGAAGGACAATTTTGCTGGGTATAGAAGTCTTGGTTGGCAGTTTTTCTTTTTTAGTAATTTAAATATATCATCCCACTGTCTTCTTGCCTCCATGGTTTCTGCTGAGAAATCTACACATAGTCTTATTGGGTTTCCCTTGTATGTGATGGATTGTTTTTCTCTTGCTGCTTTCAAGATCCTCTCTTTCTCTTTGACTCTGACATTCTAACTAGTAAGTGTCTTGGAGAACGCCTATTTGGATCTATTCTCTTTGGGGTGCGCTGCACTTCTTGGATCTGTAATTTTAGGTCTTTCATAAGAGTTGGGAAATTTTCAGTGATAATTTCTTCCATTAGTTTTTCTCCTCCTTTTCCCTCCTCTTCTCCTTCTGGGACACCCACAACACATATATTTGTGCGCTTCATATTATCATTTAGTTCCCTGAGTCCCTGCTCATATTTTCCCATTTTTTTCCCTATAGTTTCTGCATCTTGTCGGATTTCAGATGTTCCATCCTCCAGTTCACTAATCCTAACTTCTGTCTCTTGAAATCTACCATTGTAGGTTTCCATTGTTTTTTTCATCTCTTCTACTGTACCTTTCATCCCCATAAGTTCCGTGATTTGTTTTTTCAGACTTTCCATTTCTTCTTTTTGCTCATTCCTTACCTTCTTCATATCTTCTCTCAGTTCATTGATTTGGTTTTTGATGAGGTTTTCCATGTCTGTTCGTATATTCTGAATTAGTTGTTTCAGCTCTTGTATCTCATTTGAACTATTGGTTTGTTTCTTTGACTGGGCCATATCTTCAATTTTCCTGGTGTTATTTATTTTTTGCTGGCGTCTAGACATTTAATTACCTTAATTAGTTTATTCTGGAGATTGCTTTCACTTCTCTTACCTAGGGTTTTCTTGCTAGATGAATTTGTTGTCTATCTGTTCTTTGACCTTCATTTCAGCTTTTTCCGGACCTCTAGCTTAGGTTTTGTTTAACAAAGGATAATTTTTCAATTCTTGTTTTCTTGTTTATTGCCCTGCTTGTATGGTGCCTTTTCCGTCCCCACCCTTAGGAGGGTCTACGTAGGTATTATAGACTCTAGCCGGGTTTTCCTGGACTAAACTGGCCTCCTATCAGAGGGAAGAAGTCACCTGCATCAGTTTCCCCTGATGGTGAGACTGAGCAGGTTAAAAGACTTTCCTGTGAAGTCTCTGGGCACTGTTTTTCTCATCCTGCCCAGTATGTGGTGTGTCTACCTGCCGGTCCCACCAACAAAAGATGTTGCGGCACTTTTAACATTGGAAGACTCTCCCTGCTGGGGACATGGTGGAGACAGAGGAGAGGTTGTATGCTGGTTTTAATGGCTTCAAATTGCCAAGCCCTGGGGTCTGAATCCCTTGAGGGAGGGATTCCACCTGAGTTGGGCTTCACCCCTCCCCTGGGGAATGCACAGATTGGAGAGAGCCCTGAAAGTAGCCCGTTTCTGCCTATGCCTGGGGCAGCTGCAGCCTGAGAAGTCCTGCCGCTGAATCCAGAGGCTGCCAAATCTCTGTAGAAACACAGCCACTAAAACCTCCATTTCCTCCCCTTTCCTCTTTTTCTGTGAGCCCAATGAGCAAACTTCATCTTGACCAGGTTTAGAGTCTCTTTCCTTTCCCTCTAGGAAGCCACCTGTGGGGAGGGGCGCCAGGTGCTGGCTGCCACAGCTTGGGGAACTCACGGTTTTGGGGAAGCTTGCAGCTGGTCCAGCTGGTCCAGACTGGGGTACGCTGTGTGTCCGGTCACTGATGTGGCTCCAGGAGCTGTTCTGTACTGTTTCTGGTTATTTAGTAGTTGTTCTGGAGGACGAACTAAAATGCGCACATTGCTAAGCCGCCATTTTGGCCCCTCCCCAAAGCCTTTCTTCAGTTTTTGTATTCTTAATGAAACTTATTTTTGGAAGTATAAGTAATCCTAGAGATATATTCATGAAAGCGGCAATCCTAGGTTATAGTAATGATGTTAAGAATTTTGATAGATATCACTAACTGACTTCTTAAGAGGTTATAATAATGCACCCCCATACCTACAATATGAGCAAGGTAATTTTATATTCCATGCTTCTTAGAGGCCCTTTCAATGATTACATGGGAGGTGGTTTTTAAATACTGGATGAGTTATTTATTTTCAGTCAGGCTGTAGTTCCTTAGATGTTTCTTATAGTCTCTCATAATTGTCCAAAAAAGCTGCCATTGCCTCCTTCTTCAGTTTCTCCAGGAATCTTCCTTGAAACCATTCATGACATAGGAAGAGGTGATAGGGATATTTCCCACTGCTTTTTTTTTTCTTGTAAAGAATATTTACATAGAAAGCATTTTTAAATGATATGAACTGAAAATATAGTTTCAAAAGTCAAACAAACATTTCCATTTTAGAGATATAAACAGTATCTAGCAAAATATACAACCTAAAAGCATGTAAAACATATTTATAAATACATTCAAAATAAAAGTTCCACACATCCAGACAGAATTTTTTTTTCACAATCACACAGTCACATTGAGAAAGCTATATCATTATACAATCATCTTTAAAAAATATGGCTGCTGGAACACAACCCTACAGTTTCAGGCACTTCTCTCTAGCCTCTCTAATACACCTTAAAATAAAAAGGGGATATCTATGTAATGCATTAAAAATGACTTCCATGTTAACATCCTGACTCTGAAATCTCTCAGTCACTGATGTTTTATCTTGTCTCATTTCTCTCTTCCCCCTTTCAGTTGAGGTTTCTCAATCCCTTGATGCTGAGTTCCAGCTCATTCTAGCATTACATATGGCTGTGTAAATGCCATGTAGAGAGAGGGAGGGCAGTGAGTTTGCTTACCATGCTGGCTGAGAGAATGATAGGTCACAGCTGAACAACAACAGAGGTTCTCTGGGGGTGACTCTTAGGTCTAATTTTAAGTAGGCTTAGCCTATCTTGTGAGTATAAGTTTCATATGAACAAATCCCAAGATTGAGGGCTTGGCCTATTGATTTGGTTGTCCCCATTGCTTGTGAGAATATCAGGAATTCTCCAAATGGGGAAGTTGAATTTTCCCCTCTTTGTGCCACTCCCTGAAGGGGACTTTGCAAATACTTCTTATTCACTGTTCAAATCACTCTGGGACTTATCGGGGCATCACTCTGGCCAAACCTACAAAATCTCATGCCCTATTCAAGGTTCCATGTACTCATGGTGTTCAATTAACCTGCCCATATAAGTTATATTAGGAAATGCACTAGTCAAATATAAATTTTGTACCAAATAAACATTTTTTGCTTCAGTCTCACACAGAAGTTGAAGTCTTAAAATATGAATGATTATTGTCAATGCCCTGCAGTAATGATATTCCTTTGTTCTTGCTCATGTAAAAACATTTTTTAATTTGTACATTTAGTCACCATCATTGTACACTCTCAGCATTCCTAGATTATACCATCTCAGTTTTTATCATCTATCTTTCCTTCTGGTTTCATAAGTGCTCCCAGCCCTCCTCCCTCTATCCTTCGCACAGTCAGCTTTATTCACTGTACTTACATTATTGTGCTACAATCAGGTAGTATTGTGCTATTTATTGCTGATTTTTTACAAACAGTCCTGTCACACAATCTGTATCCCTTCACCTCCAATTACCCAATATCCACCCTATTTCTATCTCCTGATGACCTCTGTTCTTAACTGAAATTCTCCAAGTTCATTCATTAATGTTAGTTCATATCAGTGAGACTATACAGTATTTGTCCTTTTGTTTCTGGCTAATCTCACTCAGCATAATGTCCTCAAGGTCCATCCATGTTGTTACATACTTCATGACTTTATTCTGTCTTACAGCTGCATAATATCCCATCGTATATATATACACCACAACTTGTTTAGCCACTCGTCTGTTGATGGACATTTTGGCTGTTTCCATCTCTTGGCAATTGTAAATAATGCTGCTATAAACATTGGTGTGCATATGTCCCTTTGTGTTCTTGTCCTCTTGTCCTCTAAACAGATACCTAGCAATGGTATTGCTGGATCATATGGAAATTCTATACTACGCTTCCTGAGAAACCACCAAAACTGCCTTCCACAGTGGTTGTACCATTTTACATTTCCACCAACAGTGGATAAGTATGCCTCTTTCTCCATATCCTCTCCAGCCCTTGTCATTTTCTGTTTTGTTGATAATGGCCATTCTGGTGGGCATGAGATGATATCTTATCGTGGTTTTGATTTGCATTTCCCTAATTCCCACTGCTTTTTGTTTTGTTCTGTTCTGTTTTTCCCCAGAGGTAAGTCTTTTCCACCTAAATTTCCTGTGTCTCAAATGCTGGGTGAGCTGTGACTGTTCTTTGAGTGCTCAAGACAATGAAGGGCTTATGTTATACACACAGTTTTGGTAACTGCCTTTTCCACTCAACCAACTATTGTGAATTTTTTCCCGTGTCTTCTACAATACCGTTTATAATAACTGCATAGAATCTCATTACTGCAAAGAGAAATACTAAGTTTGGTCATTTGGCTGGTTTCTGGTTTTTTACTCTTATAAACAGAAGTGTCATTATTATCGTTTTAGTTCACTAAAGCGGCCAAATGCAATATGCCAGAAATGGGCTGGCTTTTAACAATGAGAATTTGTTGGTTTAAAAACTCAGTTTTGATGCCATGAACATGTCCAAATCAAAGCATCCTCAAGATGATACATGGATTCCTCTGTCAGATGGCAATGGCGTGTGGCCATGTATCTTGGTCTCTTCCTTCTCTTCTGAGTTTCGTTGCTCTGAGCTTCTTGCTTCGGTGGCTCCCTCTCTGTTTCTGTGGCTTTCTCTCTCACCTTCTCTGAATGTCTCTGAATATCATCCTCTCATAAAGGACTGCAGTAAGAGGATAATAGTCAGCAGGGGCATGCCTCAGCTGAATTAACCTAATCAAAAGGTCCCACCCACAATAGGTTTATATCCACAGGAATAGATTAGCTTTAAAAACATGATCTTTTCTGGGGTCCATAAAATCTCCAAGCCATCATAATTATTAATAAGTTCCAGGAGGGCAGAAACCCTGTCTGCTTTATTCTTTGTTGTGCTGCAACATCTAGAACAGATTCTGTCTCCTAGAAGGTACCCAGTAAATATGTGTAGAATGAATAAGTGATTGAGTAAAATGTGTTTATGTATTTAAATTTAACTCCTTTGACCAGCAAAAGCACTTTGGGAAGGAGAGCCAGTCTCTCTGGGTCTTTGGGAACACATCCTCAGGCTACTGGGGGAATGAGAGGACTGTTCTGTGGTGGTCACAGCCCACCTGCTTTTGAGGCAATCTCACGGGGTGTCACCTTCACTGGCAAGAAGAAAAGCAGGAAGAAGTCCAACTTCACTGCTTCTGGCAGCATGTGCTCTCCCTGCACCCCGACCAAGGCAATCCAGATTTTTTAGACCTTAGGAATTCAGATGTGGGTCTCCAGGATTTTAAATGTTGCACCCTTGTTGGTAAACAATTTTTAAGCATGCCCTTCCAATATTGTATGTCTATTACTTATTTATAAAGTCTGTTCAGGAAGTATAATGTATTAGGTATATTGTAAACCTATCACAAATGAATACATCTATAAAACAATTCCAACAATTCCTTCTTATGCGGATGTTTTCCTTTTGGGCTCCCTCACTTTGGAGTCCACTACTGTAATGTATCTGTGGGAAAATGGCTAATCGTCTGTCTGAGTAGAGGAATTGTTTATGCATTTTTTTTTTACATGGGCAGGCACTGGGAATCGAACCGGGGTCCTCTGGCATGGCAGGCAAGCGTGCTTGCCTGCTGAGCCACCGTGGCCGCCCTATGCATTTCTTAGCTAGATTTTCTCAGTGCTAGATTTCCTCAATCACTGACCAGCTGGCTACTAAAACCAGCTATGGGATGCCGTAAAAGAGCACTTTAAACTACTGTCCAATAAACTGAAGCCACTGCCCTCTGATGCAGACTTAATAGTATGGAGATATCCAGAGAATTAAGCAGTACTGGCAGGACTGCCTACTCTCCTCATTCTATGCTACTTCGGGACAAAGACTAATCTGCTTATTCAGATTCCCACTGACACCAGAGTGAAGGAGGCAACAGCATGAGCCACCCTTTTGCTTTGGCTTCTCAATGACCCAATGGGTGTAGAAGGGATTTCTTTACAGTACAACTTATTACCAAATGTTTTCATGGAAATATCTTTCCCTAAGGAAAGATTTAAAAAAAAATGTCTACTAGATTGTACTTGAAAACTTTGGTGAGAAGCCCTCACTATATTCGCCATGAGGAGGGCAGATGAGAAGGTCAGAACCAGGTCCTGTCGAAGCCACACTGAAGGAGGATACTGAATTTGAAAGAGAGGGGGCTTTGGAGCTAGCTTTGACCCCCACCCCCACTCCCCTAGCCTTCTATGTACTAGCAGAGTAGCATTGAGGTTTGTTTTTTCTTTTTTTTTTCTGGTGCATGGTCCAGGAAGGCATTGAGTTTTTTATTTATAGAGGTGATGTGAAAATTCATTGAGAGAATGCTCACTAACCA
This sequence comes from Tamandua tetradactyla, assembly GCF_023851605.1. Taxonomy (NCBI): domain Eukaryota; kingdom Metazoa; phylum Chordata; class Mammalia; order Pilosa; family Myrmecophagidae; genus Tamandua; species Tamandua tetradactyla. The sequence goes on along the minus strand of NC_135329.1, from coordinate 183,029,856 downwards.
CTTTGCATGTGGCTGTTGCTCAATAAATGTAAATTCCTTTCTCACCTTCTTAGGCCATATGAATTTCTTTCATACTTGCTGTTGCCCTAACTTGTGCCTTTTTCCTTGAGTTACTTTTACTAGCTAAAAATGTACTAAATTTGAACCTTTGATTAAAAAAAAAATTTCAAGCTCTATTTGATTGTCTCCATGTCCCAAATTCAACCAAGTGAGTTTACTTCCGATGAAAGTTAGCTGTGATGTACATTGTCCTGGTTACTTCCATAATCGATTGGCATCAAAATTATTTTGACATCAGCAGGTGATTTTTTTTCCTTTTCTTTTTCAACTTATAGGTTACTCTAGTGTTCTAGAAATTCACATACACAGCAATACACACACAGAGAAACCTGTCTTAGGAAATAGCTTCTCCATCCAGTTCTTTCTTTTGATAAATCATAAAAATATAATGTTGGATCCCTATTGTAAACTATGGACTTTATTAAGCAATAACTTATCAATACTGGCTCATTAATTATAGTAAATGTAGCACAGTAATGCAAAGTGTCAATGGGAGCAACTGTTTGAGGGCAGGGGTGAGGGCAACATAGGGTAAATGACAATTCTCTATACTTTTAAAGGAATTTCTAGAAACCTAAAACTGCTTTAAAAACTAAAGTTTACAATTGGGAAAAAAAAAAAAAGAGTTTTCTTAAGCTTTGTGAAATGTCCTGGCCTTTGCACTCAAAGAAATGGTGCTTCAGATCAGTGCTCAGCAGGTCATGTGATAGGATTGCTTTTCCAATCGTGACACTGTACTCCTCTCATTCTCTCGTAGGAAGAAACTCTTGGAGCAGAATCGAGATTTTAGAAAGAGACCATGTTAGAGAAAAGACTGAATTCGCTTTCTGTTCTTTCAATAAAAACATTAAAGAGGTATTGTTAGGCTAGGGACAAATTTATAATGATACATGATGATATTATTCAGATTTGTGACATTTGAGATATTTGTGGTTTAATAAATTTATTTGATAGGCTTAAAAATATATAATGTTGAATGAAAGAAGTATATTTAAGTGTGATTCTAGAATTTCAAAAACAGGCAAAAGTAAATATGGATGGTAGAACTATAACTAAAAACAAGGACATAGTTATCACAAAAGGCGGGACAGTGTTAATTATCAGAGGGTACGTGTACAGGGAGCGGGTGTGAGTCAGAAGGGACACCTTGGGAGCTGCTGGGTTGCTGTTAACGTTCTATTTCTTTTCTTTTTTCACAATCACACAGTTACATTGTAAATCATTGTGCTGGTTTGAAAAGATGTATGTCCCCCAGAAAAGCCATGTTTTTTTTTTTAATTAAAAAAATTACAAGAAAGAAACACAAACATTCCCAACACATACACTCAGCAATTCACAATATCATCACATAGTTGCATATTCATCATCATGATCATTTCCCAGAACATTTGCATCAATTCAGAAAAAGAAAAAGACAACAGAAAAATAAAACAAAAACAGAAAAAAAAATTTTTACATACCATACCCCTTACCCCTCCCTTTCATTGATCACTAGCATTTCAAACTGAATTTATTTTAACATTTGTTCCCCCTATTATTTATTTTTATTCCATATGTTCTACTCATCTGTTGACAAGGTAGATAAAAGGAGCATCAGACACACGGTTTTCACAATCACACAGTCACATTGTGAAAGCTATATCATTATACAATCATCATCAAGAAACATGGCTACTGGAACACAGCTCTACATTTTCAGGCAGTTCCCTCCAGCCTCTCCATTTCCTCTTGGATAACAAGGTGATATCTACTTAATGCATAAGAATAACCTCCAGGATAACCTCTCGACTCTGTTTGGAATCTCACAGCCACTGAGATTGTCTCATTTCACTCTTCCCCCTTTTGGTTGAGAAGGTTTTCTCAATCCCTTGATCCTGGGTCTCAGCTCATTCTAGGTTTTCTGTTCCACATTGCCAGGAAGGTCCACACCCCTGGGAGTCATGTCCCATGTAGACAGGGGGAGGGTGGTGAGTTTGCTTGTTGTATTGGCTGGAGACAGAGGCCACATCTGAGCAACAAAAGAGATTCTCTTGGGGGGTGACTCTTAGGCCTAATTTTAAGTAGGCTTGACCTATCCTTTGTGGGGTTAAGTTTCATGTGAACAAACCCCAAGACTGGGGGCTCAGTCTATAGCGTTGGTTGTCCACACTGCTTGTGAGAATATCAAGAATTCAACTTGGGGAAGTTGAATTTTCCCCTGTTCTCACAATTCCCTAAAGGGGACTTTGCAAATACTTTTTTATTCACTATTCAAATAACTCTGGGATTTATTGGGGCATCCCTCTGGACAAACCAACAAAATCTCATGTCCTACTCATGGTTCCATGTACTTATGGTGTTCAAGTAAGTTGTCTACATAAGTTATATTAGGAGATACACTAGTCAAAATATAAATTTTGTACCAAATAGACATTTTTTGATTTAGTCTCACACATAAGTTGAAATTTTAAAATATTAATTACCATCTATTTTCAGCACCCTGCAGTAATGACATTCCTTTGTTCTTCCTCATGCAAAAACATTTTAAAATTTGTACATTTAGTCATTATCATTATACACTCTAGGCAATCCTAGATTATACCATCTCAATTTTATCATCTATCTTTCTTTATGATTTCATTTATGCCCCCAGCCCTCCTTCCTCTATCATTCTCACATTCAGCTTCATATAGTGTTTTAACATAATTGTATTACAGTTAGGTAATATTGTGCTGTCCACTTCTGAGTTTTTATATTCAGTCCTGTTGCACAATCTGGATTCCTTCAGCTCCAGTTACCCAATATCTTACCCTATTTCTATCCCCTGATGGTCTCTGTTACCAATGAAATATTCCCAGTTTATTCACTAATGTCAGTTCATATCAGTAAGACCATACAGTATTTGTCCTTTTGTTTCTGGCTAATCTCACTCAGCAATGTCCTTAAGATCCATCCATGTTGTTACATACTTCATAACTTTATTCTGTCTTACAGCTGCATAACATTCCATCGTATGTATATGCCACAGTTTGTTTAGCCGCCTGTCCGTTGATGGACATTTTGGCTGTTTCCACCTCTTGGCATTTGTTAATAATGCTGCTATAAACATTGGTGTGCAAACATCCATTTGTGTCCTTGCCCTCATGTCCTTTGAGTAGAGACAGCATATAGGTGGGTCCTGTTTTTTAACCCATTCTGCCAGACTGTGTCTTTTGATTGGAAAGTTTAATCCATTAACATTCAGTGTTATTCCTGCATGGGTAGTACTTTCTTCTACTATTTAGACTTCTGAATTTTATATGTCATACCTAATTTTCCTTCTTTTTACCTTTACTCATAGTCTTCCTTTCTACACTCTTCTCCACACCTCTCTCTTCTGTTTTCGTATCTGTCTCTAGTCTTCCCTTTAGTATTTCTTGCAGAGCTGGTCTCTTGGTCACGAATTCTCTCAGTGATTTCTTGTCTGAAAATGTTTTAATTTCTCCCTCATTTTTGAAGGACAATTTTGCTGGATATAGAATTCTTGGTTGGCAGTTTTTCTCTTTTAGTAATTTAAATATATCATCCCACTGTCTTCTTGCCTCCATGGTTTCTGCTGAGAAATCTGCGCATAGTCTTATTGGGCTTCCCTTGTATGTGATGGGTTGTTTTTCTCTTTCTACTTTCAAGATTCTCTCTTTCTCTTTGACCTCTGACATTCTGATTATTAAATGTCTTGGAGTATGTTTATTTGGATCTATTCTCCTTGGGGTACACTGCACTTCTTGGATCTGTAATTTTAATTCTTTCATAAGAGTTGGGAAATTTTCAGTGATAATTTCCTCCATTAGTTTTTCTCCTCCTTTTTCCTTCTGTTCTCCTTCTGGGATACCCACAACATGTATATTTGTGCGCTTCATATTGTCTTTCAATTCCCTGAGTCCCTGCTCATATTTTTCCATTTTTTCCCCTATATTTTCTTTTTCTTGCTGGATTTTAGATGTTCCATCTTCCAGTTCAGAAATCCTATGTTCTGTCTCTCGAAATCTACCATTGTAGGTTTCCATTGTTTTTTTCATCTCTTCTACTGTGCCTTTCATTCCCATAAATTCTGTGATTTGTTTTTTCAGACTTTCAATTTCTTCTTTTTGTTCATTCCTTGCCTTCTTTGTATCCTCCTTCAACTCATTGATTTGGTTTTTGATGAGGTTTTCCATGTCTGTTTGTATATTCTGAATTAATTGTTTCAGCTCTTGTATCTCATTTGAATTGTTTGTTTGTTCCTTGGACTGGGCCATATCTTCAATTTTCCTATTGTGATTTGTCACAATAGGATTTTGCTGGCCTCTAGGCATTTAATTACCTTAATTAGTTTATTCTAGAGGTTGCTTTCACTTCTTTTACCTAGGGTTTTCTTGCTGGATGAATTTGTTGTCTATCTATTCTTTGACATTCAGTTCAGCTTTATCTGGACCTCTAGCTTAAGTTTTGTTTAACAGATCAGAATTTTTCAGTTCTTGTTTTCTTGTTTCTTGCCCTGCTTGTATGGTGCCTTTCCCCCCCGACCCTTAGGAGGGTCTACTTAGATATTATAGACCCCAGCCGGATTTTACCAGATCAAACTGGCCTCCTATCAGGAGGAAAGAGTCACCTGCATCGGTTTTCCCTGAGGGTGAGACCCAGCAGGTTGAAAGACTTTCCTGTGAAGTCTCTGGACTCTGTTTTTCTTATCCTGCCCAGTATGTGGCGCTTGTCTGCCTGCAGGTCCCACCAGCATAATATGATTCGATACCTTTAACTTTGGCGGACACTCCCTGCCAACCTGCCTTCCAGGAGAGGTTGTAGGCTGGTTTTAATGGCTTCAAATTACCATGCCCTGGTGTCTGAATTCCTTGAGGGAGGGATTCCACCTGAGTTGAGCTTCATCCCTCCCCTGGGGAAGACACAGGCTCCAGACAAGCCCCCAAAAGAGCTCACTTCTGCCTATGCCTGGGGCAGTTGCAGCCTAAGAAGTCCTGTCGCTATATCCAAAGGCAGTCAAGCCTTTGTAGAAACACAGCCACAAAAACCCCTGTTTCCTTCTTTTTTTTTTCCCCCTTTTTCCGTCAGCTCTGCCCCCTTGGCGCCGGGGCAAAAATGAGCACCCTCCACTTTCACCAGGTTCACCTAAACTGGGGGCCTATTTTTAGTAGTCAGAATTTGTTATTAATTCCACAATTGGTGTTTGATTGTGCTTAGTCCCTGTTGCTGGCAAAGTTCCATTCCTTTCCCCTCTGGGAAGCAACCTGTAGGGGAGGGGCACTCACTGGCTGCCGCAGCTTTGGGAACTCACGGTTCTGGGGGTTGCTCACAGCCGGTCCAGCTGGTCTAGACTGGGGCACGCTGTGTGTCTGGTCACTGACGTGGCCCCAGGAGCTGTTCTGTACTGTTTCTGGTTATTTAGTAGTTGTTCTGGAGGACGAACTAAAATGTACACATTGTTAAACTGCCATCTTGACTAGAAAAGCCATGTTTTAATCCTAATCCAATTTTGTAAAGGCAGGTGTTTCTTCTAATTCCTATTCTTCACTGTATGTTTGAAACTGTAATTAGACCATCACCCTGGTCTAATTTAATCAAGAGTGGTTGCAAAAATGGATCAGGTTGAGGCGTGTCTCCACCCATTTGGGTGGGAATCCTATAGAAGAGGAAACATTTTGGAGAAAGCTAGAGATTCAGAGAGAGTAGAGAAGAACTATATAGCCACGAGAAGCAGAGAGTCCACCAGTCAGCAACCTTTGGAGATGAAGAAGGAAAACGCCTCCCAGGGAGCTAGGAGAAAAAGCTAGCAGATGATGCTATGTTTGCCATGTCCAGCTGAGAGAGAAGCCCTGACTATGTTTGCCATGTGCCTTCTCACTTGAGGGAGAAACCCTGAACTTCATTGACCTTCTTGAACCAAGGTACCTTTCTCTGGATGCCTTTTCTATAGACTTGTTTTAATTGGGACATTTTCTCGGCCTTAGAACTATAAACTAGCATCTCATTAAATTCCCCTTTTAAAAAGCCATTCCGTTCCTGGTATATTGCATTCTGGCAGCTAGCAAATTAGAACAATTGTCTTCAAGAATCAAGGCTACTGGAACACAGCTCAACAGTTTCAGGTACTTCGCTCCAGCCACTCCAATACACCATAAACTAAAAAGGGATATCTATCTAATGCATAAGAATAACCTCCAAGATAACCTCTCAGTTCAGTTTGAAATCTCTCAGCCATCTATCCAATTATTTCTGTTCAATTTTTCTTTGCTCCTTTTTCTGTTTTGTAAAAGCAAGTTTATATTTAACTTCCTTTTGATTCTATATATCTTCCTTATAAAAACATTTCCTAATAGGAATTCTAAATAATTCATCTCTTGACAAACTATTGAGTGAATGTGACTCTCTGTAGGATATGCATTAGATTTGTCTGCCTGTGGCATCATGACTAAACCAGCAGTCAAGGAAAGCCCTTGGTAGAAAGTTCTCCTGGCCACTTAGCTCCCTTGCTCTTCTGGAGAAGTTGCTACTAACAACGGTTGTCTGTGGAGGTGGTTTCATATCCCTTTCTCCATCTTCCGTCTTTGGCTGGGTGTTACTCTGTGGTGTGGAGTAGGGAGCCAAAGTATGGTAAAGGTCAGGTTCAAGTGCCAGAGGCAAGAGGGTAACCAGGAAGAGGTGAGTGACCTGGAGGATAAGGCAGGGAGAAGCCAGGAAGCTTGGGTTTGGAGGAGCAGGATGAGCTTGAGTTTCCCAGCCCAAGCCTGGGACTCTGGCTTTGGCCTCCGGCTCTTTATAGGAGCACTTCCTAGCAACTACACAGGCCTCGGGTTGCACCTGCTCTCAAGGAAGCTGCTTACTTTTGGCTGAAAAGGCAGGCAGGGACTGGGGAAGTGTTTTGCACCCAGCGAGGCTGTCCCTGAAATCCCTCCACTGGCCCTCTGGAATCTCTTTGTGTTCCTAGTCCCCACTTCCCTAGCTACCTACCTCATATGTAGGGTAAGGAACGTGCGTGATACCTACTAGGCACACGATAAATGTGATGATTATAACTGAGCCCTACTGGCCCCTGGCCTCTGCTTGGTCACTATTTTGTTCATGAGTTCCCTGTTTTCCTGAACTTGGCAGTCCATCTTATCAGCACATCTTGGATTCCCTTTCAGTTTTTTTGTCTTTATATTCTTTTGCCTTTGCATTCAATGCTTTTCACTCAAGTTGATTTACCCCAGTAGATGAAGGGTTCTCTTTCTTTCTTTTTAGAAATCTTGTTGCTTTCCATGGTTGGTGAATATTCACCTTGGGACCTAGGCCTAAAAGCCCCTTGAAGAAAATCAGCACAATCATGGTGATGGCATTGTAGTTCTTTGCTTGGCCTATTAAAGCAACCTTCCTTTAGCCTTCTACAACTCCAGTGAGTATGAAGGCCAGATTAAGGAGCTGTGATCCTTGGCCCTCTGTGCTGGAGCTCCATGAGTGTAACCCCCGGCCTCTCTGCTTCGTCATACACTTTGGGAAAAATAAACTCCTGATACGTGGCTTGGTTCGGTCCTTTCTCCTTCCGGGAGCATGCCTGCACTCAAAGCCTGGACACTCCTCTCCTCCCCCATGCTGTAAAAATGTTGCAACCCAGCTGGGAATGTCTGCCGAATTCTCCAGTTTGGCATTCCTAGATCCATTTGCCTGAAGCTATAAACCAGGCCCTTCAACCTCTTCCTTCTCAATAAACAAAGGGGCTATTTCTCCTTGAGCTTTTTTCGTTGTTTCACTTCTCAGCTTGGTTGCAACACAGGAATGCTACTGATTGGGGACCTCAACAATGTTGTAAATAAAATGAAGTTGGTAGGGGTATAAGACTCTAAGTAGTGGAAGGGACCATGGCAAGCTGCAATCAGTGTACTAGGAGGGTAGAGGCAGCTCAGCTCCAGCCCAATGCGACTTTATGGGTATTTGTACCCACTTTCCTAAATATTTCAAAAAATTTCAAAGAAAGCCAGAGATCTTTCTTTTTTATCCATGTCCCTACCTTTAAATGTTGAAACAAAACAACCAACCAACAAAATACTATGAGGATGGTGCCTCAGTGGCAGGATTCTCACCTGTCATGCTGGAGACCCAGGTTCCATTCCTGTAGCCTGTCCATGCCAAAAACAAAACAAAACAAAATAAAACAAAACAACACCACCATGAGGGCAGTCTGTGTGGGGTTAAGGCTGGCTGATGGCCTGCATCCTCTTTGCCCAGATTTTCATGTAATTCTGCTTTTACTTCCTTACATTCCATCAAATTTTAACTCCAAATGCCCTGTGTCATCTGGGAAGGGGCACTGCTGTAAGCATATGAGTTCTTTTAGCACTACAAACTAGCATTTTCATTTGATAATTTATATCCTCCTGTGGTGGTTTAAAGCTTATGTATGCTAGGGAAACATGTTCTTAAATCTAATCCATTTCTGTGGGTGTGGACTCATTATAAGGAGGACACTTTGATGAGGTTGCTTCAGTTAAGAATGTGTGGCTCTTGGGAGGGCCACGGTGGCTCAGCAGGCAAGAATGCTCGCCTGCCATGCTAGAGGACCCAGGTTCAATTCCTGGTGCCTGCCCATGTGAAAAAAAAAAAAATTATAATAATGTGTGGCCCCCTTCAATCAGGATGGAGTGTTTTAAAGGCAGAATGAAATTCACACAGATAGAGAAAAAGCCACAGTGGGAGCATCCAGAAGCTGAAACCAATGAACCTGGAAGAGAAGGGAGAGGCCAGAAGAGGCCACACCATGTGCTCTGCCATGTGACAGAGGAGCCAAGGATCACCAGCAGTCAGCCCCAGACTGCCAGTCCTTAGGAAGTAAGCATCACCTTGATGATACCTTGATTTTGATTTTCTTTTAACCTCAAAAACATTAGCTACTTCCCATTGGTTAAGTGAACGCATTGCATGATATTTGCTTGAGAAGTCTAGGAAACTAAAACCCTTCCTTTTGATGATAACTTTTAGTCTGACTTAAAATTTATCCACTTTTATAATTACATACAAACTAACATGCATAGTGTAAGAGGCCAATAACTCCACCCTTTTTCTTTTTGGCATTGTCAAAAGATCAACAGTCAATAGCTTCCTGCCCAAACATGTACCACTAGGCACCTATGGATATTGAACCCCAGGATAATGAAATGCATACAAATAATGAAAGTAATCACTAATTCTTCAGTATCATTAACTCAAGGGTGTCTAATAAATAGAACTTGAACTTAAAAATTCTTGTAGTGAGGTAGGCAATAATTTGGTGTGATGGATCTGTATTGTAACATTCAATAATTCTAATCATATGTATTTGATAATTCACATCTAAAATCCACAGATGTAATCAGAAAAACCCAATGGACCAAAAACATCTCTCCAAGCTGCTGCTTCATTTTGTTGCCGAACAAGAAAAATAGGCATGGCAGCAGCTATCAGGCAGCTGTACACAAATGTGGTTTTTTAGCAAAAATAAAAATCCAAGTGCTTCTATTTAAGCTGCACATTCTTTCAGCATAGTACAGAGCTGTTCTTCTGTCCTTTTCTCTATACACTGCAGTCCCATGAAGACTTTGACATTGAGGAGCTAGAGAAGTACTTAAGTGATGGCAAGCACAGTTATACCAGGACTCTGTATATGGTTACAAGTCTGTGGCATCCACTTGAGCTTTATTCCTTTGAATTTTTGACTTTTATGACCCTAAATATATAAGTTGGTCAAGGGAGCCAGCCTTACCTCTGAGGTCACCTGGGCCTTTGTGACTCAGACAGAGGAGTTGGGTAGTGATGATACAGAGATACCTCCCCTACTGGGTGTAGGCTGTTAAAGAGTTTGGGGACTTCAAAGGTTTTAGTCTAGTGTTTGCCTCACTCCTCAGATTCATTTTGTGCCACTTTCCCCTTCTCACAGCTGGCCACTGACGGTTTCCCTTTCCTGCCTGTGGGTATTTGCATTTACTATTCCCTTGCCTGGAATGCCATTTCCCCTGCACTTTCAGTAGCTGTTTCTTTCTAATCTTTTAGCTTTTTATTTTACTGTCATTTCTTTAGAGCCCTCCTCTTCCCCCATCTAAAATGGTCTGCCCTTGGGTATTAGTGAAGATAGGCTAGGTTATACTCCAATAGTGAATAAAGTTCAAATCTCAGCAGCTTAACAAACAAAGACTTACTTCTTGCTCATGTTACAATCCAGTGAGTTGGGTGGCTCTCCTTGAAAGCTCTCTGCCAAGCAATGACTCAGGGGTCCACCTTTTCCAATTTGCCAACTGCTGAGGGTGTGTTTCAGTTTGCTAAAGCTGCTGAAATGCAATATGCTATAAATAGACCGACTTTAAACAATGGGAGTTGGTTAGCTGGCAAATGTACAGTTCTAAGGCCATGAAAATGTCCAAATTAAGGCATCAAGAGAAAGATATCTTCTCTGAAGAAAAGCTACTTGGCATCCAGGGTTCCTCTATCAGAGAGCAAGACACATGGCTGGTGTCCACTTTTCCTGGGCGCTGGTGTCCGCTTTTCCTGGGCGCTGGTGTCCGCTTTCCTGAGCACTGGTGTCTGCTTTTCCTGCACGCTGGTGTCCGCTTTTCCTGCGCACTGGTGTCCGCTTTTCCTGCGCACTGGTGTCTGCTTTTCCTGCACTCTGGTGTCCGCTTTTCCTGGGCGCTGGTGTCCGCTTTTCCTGCGCACTGGTGTCTGCTTTTCCTGCATGCTGGTGTCCGCTTTTCCTGCAAGCTGGGTTTGTTTTCAACTCTTGGTTCCAGCAGCCTCCTATCAGAGCTTCTGCGGGTCCTCTCTTAGCACCTTCGAGGCTTTTCCTGTAAGTCCTTTCTCTCTCTGGATGTTTCTCTCTCAGCTCCTCCAGGGACTTTTTTATCCTCTCATATAGGACTCCAGTAAAGGATTAAAACCCACCTTGATTTGGGTGGGTCGCATCTCAATTTAAACCACCTAATTAAAAGGTCCCACCCACAGTAGGTCTGTGCCCACAGGAATGGAGTAAAAGAATGTGGCCTTTTTCTGGGGTGCATAAAAGCACACTCTACCCTCAGGAACCCCAAAAGACATGTTCTTTCTATATGCAAAATACATTTATTTTATCACAATATCACAAAAGCCCTAAATCATTTCAGTAGCAATATTAAGTACAAAATCTCATCAAAATCAGATATAGGTATGGTCTATCCTAAGGCAAAATTCACCTCTGGCTATGAACCTGTGAAACTTAGAACAAATTATCTGCTTCCAATATACAAAGGAGGGACTGTCACAGGATAAACATTTCCATTTCCGCAGGGAGAAATTAGAAGAAGAACAGGGGTCACCAGACTAAAATAGTTCCGAAAACCTGCAGGGCATACTTCATTTGATTTCCAGGTCTGAAAGTCATCTATAGAATGACATTTTGTCCTCAGGGCCTGATAGAACAGCAGCCTCACCCTCTCCAAGGACTTACTCAGTGGCCAAACACCAGGGTGAGGGCTCCAGCATCTCCAAACACTGGGGAGATAGCCATGTTCTTAGTCCCACCCTCCTCAAGCATCTGGGTGGTGGCCAGACTCTGCACTCTCTGGGCATAGGCTTCATCCTGTTAGAACAGTGGGGTGGTGGCTTGGCTCTTCTCAACTCCTGGGGAATGTGCTCCACCCTCTCTGAGACCTAGGACAGCAGCACTCTTCTTGAAAAGCAGGTCAGAAGACCCACCCTCTGCACACTCTGGGGCAAACTCACCCTTTCCACAAGCATGGGTGGGTCTACTCTCTTGGTCTAAGATTTCTTGGCTTCAGACCTTGGTTTCCATGGTTCTGCCTTTGAAGTTATTTTCCCTTCAATCTGTCCCTTTTAGTCCAGGCTGGCAGTGGTCTCATTTATACAGATAACAAACTTGTCAGTTTCACATGCAGCACACAGGGGTCCACAACTGTCAAACAATAGGACTTTCCACAAATCCTTTCTGGAGTGCTGCATTTCCAATCCTGACTTGTACTGAAATGGCTGACTGGGTCCATGTTTGGTTAAATCCTCACACAGGGCACTATTCTCTGGGGATTCTTTTTCTGAAAGCTCAGAATTGAGCATTTTCAGCAGGGGCATTATGACCCACATCCCATTGACCAAAACCAAGGTACATGACCCTCAAATTAACATGGTAGTTAGTTTTCCCTGAAGGAGATTATTTCATTTAATCCTCACAGCTAGCCTCTGAGGTAGATAGTAGTAAAATGCTCATTTTATAGATGAGGACACTGACATTTAGAGACGTGAAGTGACTCATCCAAGGGCACCCACATGGTGGAGCTAGAATTAGAACACAGGCAACAAGCCTCCAGAGCCCACTCTGAACACAGATTGCGTATTGCCTACATTGCTTGCATGCTAAAGATAACAAGAAAATTGACAGCATATTAATTATTGTTCTAGTTTGCTAGCTGCCGGAATGCAATATACCAGAAACAGATGGCTTTTAAAAAGGAGAATTTAATAAGTTGCTAGTTTACAGTTCTAAGGCTGAGAAAACATCCCAATTAAAGCAACTGTATAGAAATGTCCAATTAAAGGCATCCAGGGAAAGACACCTTGGTTCAAGAAAGCCAATGAAGTTCAGGGTCTTTCTCTCAAGTGAGAAGGCACATGGTGAACACAGTCATGGTTTCTCTCTCAGCTGGAAGGGCACATGGCTAGCACGGTGTCATCTGCTAGCTTTCTCTCCTGGCTTCCTGTTTCACGAAGCTCCCCTGGAGGCGTTTTCCTTCTTCATCTCCAAAGGTTGCTGGCTTGTGGACTCCCTGCTTCGTGGTGCTGCAGCATTCTCTGTGCTCTCCAAATCTCTTTCATTCTTCAAAACGTTTCCCCTTTTATAGGACTCCAGAAACTTATCAAGACCCACCCAAATGGGTGGAGACATGTCGCCACCTAATCCAGCTTAACAACCACTCTTGATTAAATCACATCTCCAGGGAGATGATCTGATTTCAGTTTCAAACATACAATATTGAATAGGGATTATTCTGCCTTTATGAACTGGGATTTAGATTAAAACATGGTTTTTCTAGGGTTCATACATCCTTTCAAACCAGCACAATTATATATGGTGTGATAAGTAAAGAGTTTTACAAAAAATTTTATTATTAATTCCCTGAATAACCAGTAGTTGGACAGAAAAGAAATTAGACTAAGAAGTTTAAGGGACAGTTGTCTGTGACCCCTGGGAAGCTCCGAGACCTTTATAGGGGAGCTGCAAGATCAAACTATTTTCATAATAATACTAAGGCTTATTTACCTTTTTCATCCTCATTCTCCCATGAGTGCCCTGCATAGGCTCTCTGATGTGTTGTCATAGTGATGTTAATGTGTAATGAATTTATAATTGTTACTCAAATGAATTAATATATAGTTTATCTCTTTAAGTTTTAGTTTCTAATACAATAAATATCAATATATATATGATTCACAAAACCAAATTTCTTTGGGGTCCTCAATAATTTTTAAGACTATAAAGGGTACCAAGATCAAATGTCTGAGAATTGCTGTGTTAATTCAAGGCAATCTGTTTTCTGATCGCAATTTAATCTCCAGTCTATAACAATTAAGAGTCTCCATTTAAAAAAAATTTGTCTGTCTCAACTTCATCTTTAAAATGGGATTATAGTGCACTTAAAATACTAATCTATATTATATCATAAAATAAAAGTTTAAAAAACAACCATAGGGCGGGCCGCGGTGGCTCAGCGGGCAAAGTGCTTGCCTGCTATGCCGGAGGACCTCGGTTCGATTCCCGGCCCCAGCCCATGTAACAAAAACGGAGAAACAGAATACAATAAAACAAGAAAATGTTTAAAAATGTTTCCCTTTCTTCCTTCCTTCCTTCCTTCTATCCTTCCTTCCTTCTCTCTGTCTTTCCTTTAAAAAAAAAAAAAAAAAAAAAAAAAAAAAAAAAAAAAAAAAACAACCATAGTGGTCTGTATTAGCATAAGTACTCAAAAAAACTAAAACAGAGGAACATTATCAATAAATTCAAAGAAATTTCTTTAATTTTCAGTCCCCTTTACCCTCAACTCCATTATTTCTCAAGAATAGTGGGAACTTCCGGAGAAGATGGCGGCTTAGTAAGACGCGCGAGTCTTAGTTCCTCCTCCAGAAAAGCAACTAAAGAAACATAAACAATATGAAACAGCCCCCGGAGTCACGACAGAGATCAAAAAAGACAGCGTACCCCATTCTGGAACGGCTGAACGGGTAGGGAGAATCCACTGCGGTGAGATACCCGAGGGCTGCACGTTTTCCCGGCTGGGGTGGCTGGCGACTGGGGTCCCCTCCACGCACGTGGCTCCCCGGTCTGACTGGGAACATTGGATAGCGGGGCCCTCCCGTCACGCTTGGCGTCTCCGCCCAGCTGGGCAATTTGGACCGGCACTCCCCCAAGCCACGGCCAGCGACCCCCGCCTCCACGCGCGGTTTCCCGGGCCGGCTGCCCCGCAGACAAACGACCGCCACGAGCGCCACCTACTGGGCAGGAAAAGAAAAACAGAGCCCAGAGATTCCACAGAAAAACCTTTCAACCAGCTGGGTCCCACACTCAGGGAAATCTGATCAAATGCCCAGACACCAGCAGAAAATAATGGATGACGCTCGGAAAATTGAAGATATGGCCCAATCAAAGGAACAAACCAATAGTTCAAATGAGATACAGGAGCTGAGACAACTAATGCTGAATATACGAACAGAAATGGAAAAACTCTTCAAAAACCAAATCAATAAATTGAGGGAGGACATGAAGAAGATATGGGCTGAACAAAAAGAAGAAATAGAAAATCTGAAAAAACAAATCACAGAACTTGTGGGAGTGAAGGACAAAGAAGAAAAAATGAAAAAAACAATGGATACCTACAATGGTAGATCTAAAGAGACAGAAGCTACAATTAGTGAACTGGAGGATGGAACAACTGAATTCCAAAAAGAAACAGAAACTATAGGGAAAAGAATGGAAAAACTTGAGCAGGGAATCAGGGAACTGAATGACAATATGAAGCGCACAAATATACGTGTTGTGGGTGTCCCAGAAGGAGAAGAGAAGGGAAAAGGAGGAGAAAAACTAATGGAAGAAATTATCACTGAAAATTTCCCAACTCTTATGAAAGACCTAAATATACAGATCCAAGAAGTGCAGCGCACCCCAAAGAGAATAGACCCAAATAGGCGTTCTCCAAGACATTTACTAGTTAGAATGTCAGAGGTCAAAGAGAAAGAGAGGATCTTGAAAGCAGCAAGAGAAAAACAATCTGTCACATACAAGGGAAACCCAATAAGACTATGTGTAGATTTCTCAGCAGAAACCATGGAAGCTAGAAGACAGTGGGATGATATATTTAAATCACTAAAAGAGAAAAACTGCCAACCAAGACTCCTATATCCAGCAAAATTGTCCTTCAAAAATGAAGGAGAAATTAAAACATTTATAGACAAAAAGTCACTGAGAGAATTTGTGACCAAGAGACCAGCTCTGCAAGAAATACTAAAGGGAGCACTAGAGTCAGATACGAAAAGACAGAAGAGAGAGGTATGGAGTAAAGTGTAGAAAGAAGGAAAATCAGATATGATATATATAATACAAAAGCCAAAATGGTAGAGGAAAATATTATCCAAACAGTAATAACACTAAAAGTTAATGGACTGAATTTCCCAATCAAAAGACATAGAATGGCAGAATGGATTATGACCCAGCAATACCACTGCTAGGTATCTACTCAAAGGACTTAAGGGCAAAGACACAGATGGACATTTGCACACCAGTGTTTATAGCAGCATTATCTACAATTTCAAAGAGATGGAAACAGCCAAAATGTCCATCAACAGACGAGTGGCTAAACAAACTGTGGCGTATACCTACGATGGAATATTATGCAGCTTTAAGACAGACTAAACTTATGAAGCATGTAATAACATAGATGGACATAGAGAACATTATGCTGAGTGAGTCTAGCCAAAAACTAAAGGACAAATACTGTATGGTCCCACTGATGTGAACCGACATTCGAGAATCAGCTTGGAATATATCATTGGTAACAGAGACCAGCAGGAGTTAGAAACAGGGTAAGATAATGGGTAATTGGAGCTGAAGGGATACAGACTGTGCAACAGGACTAGATACAAAAACTCAAAAATGGACAGCACAATAATACCTAAGTGTAATGTAACTAGGTTGGAACACTGAATGAAGCTGCACCTGAAATATGGTTTTTTATTTGTTTGTTTGTGTGTTTGTATCTTTTGTTTTTGTTTTTTTCTTTTTCCTTTATATATATATATATATTATTAGTATTATTATTTTAATTCTCTTCTCTATATTAACATTCTATATCTTTTTCTGCTGTTTTGCTAGTTCTTTTCCTAAATCGATGCAAATGTACTAAGAAATGATGATCATACATCTAAGTGATGATACTAAGAATTACTGAGTGCATGTGTAGAATGGAATGATTTCTAAATGTTGTGTTAATTTCTTTTCTTTTTTTTGATTAATAAAAAAATTAAAAAAAAAAAAGGAGCATGGGAACTTCTATAAAAAAAAAAAAAAAAAAAGAATAGTGGGAAAATGTGGCCAATTTGATATCAACACAACATTCAACCACTGAAGGTATCTGTTTTTAGGAGATTAGTAATCTAATCAATTTACCTTGGCCCATAATAATGAAAAATCCCTACAGGTGAAATTTCACGGCAACAAAGCTAATTTTGATGGTACACTTTGTAAACAGATAGCTCTTGAGCTTGACTGATGGCTTGATATGTTATCTCATGCTGTTTTGGTGATAAATTTCAGTTTAAGTAAAATCAAGTAGACAATTCTCTACAATGAATTTAAAATATCACAATAACATGACATTTTTAGTCCATTTTACCTTCTTATAGTGGGTAAGTCATATGGGAAAAAAAGTTTACTGCAATAGAATATTATGTCAGAATAACTTGATATTTATAATCCATGTTACCTTAATATAGAAAGTAAGCCATATAGACACAATGAGCCAATTTACAATTAAAAAGCTAATGACAATGATTTATTTAAAGTATTCCAGCTTTATGAAAAATTAAGTTTCTAAACAGTAAATTAAAAAACAATAGGGGACGGGCCACGATGGCTCGTCAGGCAGAGTTCTCACCTACCATGCCTGAGACAAAGGTTTGGTTCCCGGTGCCTGCCCATGCTAACACCCCCCACCCCCGCCCCAAAAACCAAAACCAAAACAAACAAACGAACAAAAATAATAGGGCAGGGTGAGCCATGGTGGCTCAGTGGCAGAATCCTTGCCTGCCATGCCATCTCTGGGTTCAATTCCCGGTGCCTGCCTATGTAAAAAACAAAAAACAAAAAACAATAGGGCAGTACAATGGTGGCTCAGCAGGCAGAATTCTCACCTGCCATGCCAGAGATCCAGGTTTGATTCCTGCTGCCTGCCCATGCCAAACAAAAAAACAACAAAAAAAATAAATACTTTCAAATACGGCTATTGAGTTAATAATAGAGAAGTCTTATTAGATAAGTGATTACTATGTGCTAGTATTATACCTGGCAATTTACATGGTTAGCTTCTTTATTACCCGCCTACCCCCATTCCAATGACTTTTCATTATTCACTATTATTTAATTTTTACGAAAATGATGAAATCCAGGTAGAATTTAAACCTGCTTTTAATTACTATGTTGTGCCACTTGCAATAAAAAAAAAAACACGACTTTTAAACAAATCCATACAGTTAGAGAAAAAAGAGTATTTTCATTAAAATTTTGTGCTCATTTGTCCTCACTGTGTTGGTTGCTGCCTTCCTGGGCTGTAGCCCCAGCAGGATGTTGGCTCTTGACTGTGGCTGCACTGCCCTGACAAGCATAGAATAGATACCTGGGGAAGGTCACCATCAAATAAATCGATGACTTGAACAAATTAAGCTAATAATTTGGTCCAGGTTCTGAGATTATTTTGAAGATACAGTTCTGTAGTGAGAAATGGGCTGTATTAGTTAGGGTTCTCTAGAGAAACAGAATCAACAGGGAACACTTGCAAATATAAAATTTATGAAAGTGTCTCACGTGACCGTAGGAACGCAGAGTCTAAAATCCACAGGGCAGGCTGCGAAGCCGATCACTCCAATGGATGGCCTGGATGAACTCCACAGGAGAGGCTCACCAGCCAAAGCAGGAATGGAACCTGTCTCCTCTGAGTCCTCCTTAAAAGGCTTCCCATGATTGCATTTAGCATCACTAATTGCAGAAGACACTCCCCCTTGGCTGATTACAAATGGAATCAGCTGTGGATGTAGCTGATGTGATCATGAGCTAATCCTATGAAATGTCCTCATTGCAACAGACAGGCCAGCGCTTGCCCAATCAGATGAACAGGTACCACAACTTGGCCAAGTTGACACCTGTCCCTAACCATGACAGTCCACCCCTTGTCAACTTGGCACCTATATATATATATATATATATATATATCACCTCAGACCATACTCAATCTCCAAATGAAAACAAATAAGCACACATTTTTTCTTTTACCTGACAATACTGAACCATCCCGCATACAACTGGAAACACATTAAATCTCTCCAGAATAGGGTGCAAATCCTTGGGCAACATTCATTCTTAAACTTGATATCTTACAACTTAAATAGTATAACACGAACAAAACAGCATTACAGCCCTCGTTTCTGTAACTGATCACATGGTCGAAGTTCATATTTATCACTACCTTCTTCCACTACCCATTCCATGTTCCCTTTCCCCTCAGCAAGCACTTCAGCTGGCCGTGGGTCTTTGCCTGGTGGGGTGACCCAAACCTTCATTCCTGAAGTCTCAGAGCCATTAGTGGTCCTGCCTGGATTGTGTTGTTGCAGTTTTCCATTGATTTTAATCACAGGGCATGGTAGTATTAATAGACGCCCCAGGGGATCTCCTATATTCCAAGAAAACTCTTCTTTACCTCCATTATGTAGTTGCAGTCCTACTTCCTTCTGATAGTCAGGGTCAATTACCCCAGACAATAATGTAATCCCCTTCTTGGTGTGTTGATCCAGAGGCATAAGTAGCCCAAAGTGACCAGGTGGCAATCTTAACTTCCAGTTCAGTGGTATCACTGTTGTTTCTCCTGGAGAAAGCACACCCCGTTTTGGAACTAAAACCTGTAGACCAGCAGAACTCAGGGTAGCAGGGACAGGAAGCAAAAATTTTCCTAGTGGATCACTAGGAGTAATAGTGAGTGGCACCACATCCATTTCCACCCCCTGGTTCCTGGACCCATGGATCCTGGCTATGGGAGAAACAGCACCATACAGCGGACGCTGATTCAGAGCATACACAGCTTCCTGGAGAACATTACCCCAGACTTCCAAGTTTTTGCCACCTAGTTGGCACCATAATTGAGTTTTCAAAAGGCCATTCCACCGTTCTATCAATCCAGCTGCTTCTGGATGATGGGGAACATGGTAAGACCAGAGAATTCCATGAGCATGTGCCCATTCCCGCACTTCATTTGCTGTGAAGTGTGTTCCTTGATCCGAAGCAATGCTATGTGGAATACCATGACGATGGATAAGGCATTCTGTAAGCCCACGGATAGTAGTTTTGGCAGAAGCATTGCGAGCAGGGAAAGCAAACCCATATCCAGAGTATGTGTCTATTCCAGTTAGAACGAATCGCTGCCCCTTCCATGAAGGGAGTGGTCCAATGTAATCAACCTGCCACCATGTAGCTGGCTGGTCACCTCGGGGAATGGTGCCATATCGGGGGCTGAGTGTGGGTCTCTGCTGCTGGCAGATTGGGCACTCAGCAGTGGCTGTAGCCAGGTCAGCCTTGGTGAGTGGAAGTCCATGTTGCTGAGCCCATGCATAACCTCCATCCCTACCACCATGACCACTTTGTTCATGAGCCCATTGGGCAATGACAGGAGTTGCTGGGGAAAGAGGCTGACTGGTATCCATAGAACGGGTCATCTTATCCACTTGATTATTAAAATCTTCCTCTGTTGAAGTCACCCTCTGGTGTGCATTCACATGGGACACAAATATCTTCATGTTTTTGGCCCACTCAGAAAGGTCTATCCACATACTTCTTCCCCAGACCTCTTTGTCACCAATTTTCCAATTATGGTCTTTCCAAGTCCCTGACCATCCAGCCAAACCATTAGCAACAGCCCATGAGTCAGTGTACAAACGCACCTCTGGCCAGTTTTCCTTCCAAGCAAAATGAACAACCAGGTGCACTGCTTGAAGTTCTGCCCACTGGGAGGATTTCCCCTCACCACTGTCCTTCAAGGACACCCCAGAAAGGGGTTGTAATGCTGCAGCTGTCCACTTTCGGGTGGTACCTGCATATCGTGCTGAACCATCTGTAAACCAGGCCCTAGTTTTCTCTTCCTCAGTCAATTCACTGTAAGGAACTCCCCAAGAGGCCATAGCTCTGGTCTGGGAAAGAGAAGGCAATGTGGCAGCAGGAGTGGAAACCATGGGCATTTGTGCCACTTCTTCATGTAACTTACTTGTGCCTTCAGGACCGGCTCTGGCTCTATCTCGTATATACCATTTCCACTTTACAATAGAGTGCTGCTGTGCATGCCCAACTTTATGGCTTCGTGGGTCAGACAACATCCAACTCATGATAGGCAACTCAGGTCTCATGGTAACTTGGTGGCCCATGGTTAAGCATTCAGTCTCTACTAAGGCCCAGGAGCAGGCCAAAAGCTGTTTCTCAAAAGGAGAATAGTTATCTGCAGCATTTGGTAAGGCTTTGCTCCAAAATCCTAAGGGTCTGCATTGTGATTCTCCTATAGGGGCCTGCCAAAGGCTCCAGACAGCATCTCTATTTGCCACTGACACTTCCAGCACCATTGGATCTGCTGGATCATATGGCCCAAGTGGCAGAGCAGCTTGCACAGCAGCCTGGACCTGTCGCAAAGCTTCCTCTTGTTCAGGTCCCCACTCAAAATTAGCAGCTTTTCTGGTCACTCGATAAATGGGCCGGAGTAGCACACCCAAATGAGGAATATATTGTCACCAAAATCCAAAAAGACCAACTAGGCATAGTGCCTCTTTTTTGGTTGTGGGAGGGGCCAGATGCAGCAATTTATCCTTCACCTTAGTAGGGATATCTCGACATGCCCCACACCACTGGACACCTAGAAATTTTACTGAGGTGGAAGGCCCCTGTATTTTTGTTGGATTTATCTCCCATCCTCTGACACGCAAATGCCTTACCAGTAAATCTGGAGTAGTTGCTACTTCTTGCTCACTAGGTCCAATCAACATGATATCATCAATACAAACGACCAGTGTGATGTCTTGTGGGAGGGAGAAACGATCAAGGTCTCTGTGAACGAGATTATGACATAGGGCTGGAGAGTTGATATACCCCTGAGGTAGGACAGTGAAAGTATATTGCTGACCTTGCCAGCTGAAAGCAAACTGTTTCTGGTGGTCCTTACTAATAGCTATTGAGAAAAAAGCATTTGCCAGATCAATAGCTGCATACCAGGTACCAGGGGATGTATTGATTCGCTCAAGCAATGATACTACATCTGGAACAGCAGCTGCAATTGGAGTTACCACCTGGTTGAGTTTATGATAATCCACTGTCATTCTCCAAGACCCATCTATTTTCTGCACAGGCCAAATAGGAGAGTTGAACAGGGATGTGGTGGGAATCACCACCCCTGCATCTTTCAAGTCCTTAAGAGTGGCAGTAATCTCTGCAATCCCTCCAGGAATACGGTATTGCTTTTGATTTACTATTTTGCTTGGTAGGGGCAGTTCTAGTGGCTTCCACTTGGCCTTTCCCACCATAATAGCCCTCACTGCATGAGTTAGAGAACCAACGTGGGGATTCTGCCAGTTGCTCAGTATGTCTATGCCAATTATACATTCCGGAACTGGGGAAATAACTACAGGATGGGTCCGGAGGCCCACTGGACCCACTGTGAGACGGACCTGAGCTAAAACTCCATTGATCACCTGGCCTCCATAAGCCCCCACTCTGACTGGTGGTCCAGAGTGACGTTTTGGGTCCCCTGGAATTAATGTCACTTCTGAACCAGTGTCTAATAATCCCCGAAATATCTGATCATTTCCTTTTCCCCAATGCACAGTTACCCTGGTAAAAGGCCGTCGGTCTCCTTGGGGAAGACTTAGAGGAAGGTTAACAGTATAAATTTGTGGCAGTGTAACAGGTTTCTCCCCCATAGGGACCTGGCCTCCCCTTCATTCAAGGGGCTCAGGGTCTGTAAACTGTTTCAAGTCTGGAAATTGATTAAGGGGCCGTGACTCTGTGTTTTTGCAATTCAGGTTAGACTTCTGTTCCCTTGACTAGAACTCTTTTGTTTATACAGCTCCAACAAGAATTTAGTAGACTGCCCTTCTATTGTATTTCTAGGTACCCCATGATTTACTAGCCAATGCCACAAATCTCTGTGTGTCATATAATTTTGATGCCTCCTTTGAGTTTGTTGTCTATTATAATACCCGCGTCTACCTTGTCTTTGGTGATTAAGTGCTGCCACCTGGCTTCTGCCAACTCGGGATCCTGTCATCCCCATTGTGTTTAAGGATTCCAGCTCAGTGACAGCAGTTCCTACAGTAATATCTGACCTACAGAGAAGTGCAACTGCAGAGCTCTTGAGGGATGATGGTGCTAATCTCACAAACTTATTTCTCACTGTTCTGGTAAAAGGTGCATCTTCTGGACATTCCTGGGGTGTAAGAGCAGGCTTTGCATGATAAATCCACTCTAACATCCCAATCTCTCTAAGCCTCTGGATCCCCTCATCTACATTATACCAGGGAAGTTCTGGCATTTCAACCTCAGGTAATGTTGGCCACCTTTTGATCCATGTTTCAACCAACCACCCAAACAAGCTGTTAACACCTTTTCTAACTGCTCGAGCTATAACATTGAATGCAGAATCTCTGCTTAGTGGGCCCATATCAATAAATTCAGCCTGATCCAGCCTTATATTCCTCCCACCATTATCCCACACCCTTAAAATGTATTGCCACACATATTCCCCTGATTTCTGTCTATATAAACTGGAAAACTCACACAGTTCTTTTGGAGTATAACATACCTCCTCGTGTGTGATACTTTGTACCTCACTTTTAGGGGCCTGCTGGGACTTTAGTCTAGTTATAGGTCTAGAAGAAATGAGGGGTGGTGGGGGTGGGTCATGAAAAGAATTAGAAATATCTTCCAAGCCATTTGCTTCAGGGCTTTCATTTGCAGTTTCATCTGGTGAAACAGGATTAATAACTCTAGGGCTAATCCCTTCAGGAGGAGGTTGGGTGGCCAATTCCTCAAGGCAGGCTGGAGGTGGGGCGGCTATGTCCTCAGGGCAGACTATTACAGGGTTATCTAAAGAAGGCTCAGCACGGTCTAGGGTTTCAACCTCAACCCCAACATCATTATCAATCCATATGTCACCATCCCATTTTTCAGGGTCCCACTCCTTTCCAATCAATGCCCTCACTTTAACAGTAGACACCATGCAAGACTGAGATTTCAGTTTACGTTGTAAAGTTGCTAGTCTAACAATAAGATTCTGAGTCTGATTTTCAGAGATCTCAAGTCTACGGCTACAGGAAATAAAATTTTCCTTCAGGATACTCATAGAAACCTTTTAGACGGCACTTAAGCTTCTTGTTTGAAGCCTTAAGCCCATCCCTTTCACCCTTTAATGTAGACAGTGTATCTAACAACAACCAACCAACATCTCTATAACTCTTATTTCTACAAAACTCTGTAAAGGTGTCAAAAACATTATCCCCCAGAGTCTGGCTTTGTACAAGCGAAGCATTAGGAGAATCGAATGATGATATTTTGACTATCTCCTTTGCCAACTCAGTCCATGGATTGGGAGTGTCATTCTGATTACGGGAATCAGAGTCCTTAGTGTCTCTGAGCCCAGTCAGAGTAGAAAACCATTCATAAAAACCCATTTTTAAGATTCTGTTCCTTAAGAACCACTCCTGGTACCAAGATGTATTGGTTAGGGTTCTCTAGAGAAACAGAATCAACAGGGAACACTTGCAAATATAAAATTTATGAAAGTGTCTCACGTGACCGTAGGAACGCAGAGTCCAAAATTCACAGGGCAGGCTGCGAAGCCAATGACTCCGATGGATGGCCTGGATGAACTCCACAGGAGAGGCTCACCAGCCAAAGCAGGAATGGAACCTGTCTCCTCTGAGTCCTCCTTAAAAGGCTTTCCATGATTGCATTTAGCATCACTAATTGCAGAAGAAACTCCCCCTTGGCTGATTACAAATGGAATCAGCTGTGGATGTAGCTGATGTGATCATGACCTAATCCTATGAAATGTCCTCATTGCAACAGACAGGCCAGCGCTTGCCCAATCAGATGAACAGGTACCACAACTTGGCCAAGTTGACACCTGTCCCTAACCATGACATGGGCTTAGATCACTGAGTATCTTAAAAATGTAATATGAGTTATTGCTTTATATATACTTTCTGGAAAAAGGCAGTATATAAAGAAAAAGATATATAGTAGATCTTTGAACTTGATGCAATGTACCTATAGGCAAGAAGGGGACCCAATGAAATGCATGGTTACAAAGATGGCGTGCAGGTGATGAAAATGGGCTTTTAGGAGAGATGGCAGGGCACTGACCCATGGGACTGCAGGAGAAACCTGAAGATGCCCTGTCCATGGCCCCGTCCCCTCACCCCTTAAGACGCACTGGGGAGACCTGGGAGGTACTCCTGCAGGCATTCCAGCAGGACTGTAGTATTTTAACCCCAATATGGCTACCTGATGCATATGGGTGAAACACTGATCTGGGGTGGGGATAGGGCATTAGGGCAGGACCTTATGCAGTCAGAGAATCTGGAGGAGTCAGGTGGCCAGTCTAGAAATACTGGGGTTTGTCTCAGAGGAGGAAAGAAGGGTCCAGGAAGAAATAACGAGACTCGGCTACATATTAAGTACCTTAAAGTTTAGATAGGGGTGCGTGGGTAGTTCAGTGGTAGAATTCTCACCTGCGACCCAGGTTCAATTCTTGGCCCATGCACCCCCCCCAAAAAACAAATTCAAACAAATGAGCTGAAGGATAGCAGATAATGAGTCTTATTAAGGTTCAAGGGTCTGAGGCAGCCCCCAACAGCAATCAGTCCCGGGGATGGATGTCAAGGTGAAGACAGAGGAGAGGGAAACCCTGGAACTCTTCCCTGGGGTGCGCATGCCAGGGCCAGTCCTTTGAGGATTTGTGATTATGTAAGTAGTAAATAAACAGATTAAAAAAATATGGGGTGCACAGGTGGTTCAGTGGTAGAATGCTCGCCTTTCATGCAGGAGACCCAGGTTCAATTTCCAGACCATGCACCTAAAAAATATATATATATATAGTACTAGTTTGCTAGCTGCCAGAATGCAATACACCAGAGATGGATTGGCTTTTAATAAAAGAGGATTTATTTTGTTAGTTCTTCAGAGGAAAGGCAGCTAACTTTCAACTGAGGTTCTTTCTTACATGGGAAGGCACAGGATGGTCTCTGCTGGCCTTCTCTCCAGGCCTCTGGGTTCCAGCAACTTTCCCCAGGGTGATTTCTTTCTGCATCTCCAAAGGTCTGGGCTGAGCTGCGAGTGCTGAGATGAGGTATGCTGAGCTGCTTTGGCTGTGCTACGTTGAGCTCTCTTATTGAAGCACCGGCCAATTAAATCAAACATCATTCATTACAGCAGACACGCCTCCTAGCTGACTGCAGATGTAATCAGCAACAGATGAGGTTCACAAGCCATTGGTTCATGTTCACAGCAATATATCTAAGCACCTTCACCTGGCCAAGTTGACTACTGACTCTAACTACCACATATACATATGGGCACTGACAGGGAGACAGGGTTTAAATGTGACTACCAGGTTCCAAATTGTGTTTACTAGTGAGAAGGTGTTGCCAACAGACAGAAGTGAGGAAGTAACCACAAATATTTAACAAATGCTTACCAAATAGGAGACACTTCATATTCACAGCCTTCCTATCTTCATCCTCAAGTAAGCCAGTAGGATCCTGGTAATATTCCCATTCTGCAGATGAGGACAATGAGGTACAGAAATGTTAATTAATTGGTCAAGGCCACACAGCTAGTCCAATCTATGACTCCAAACCTGATTTCTTAACTTATGCTATACTATGTTACATAATAATATGTACTGTAATGCTCAATGAGCTTTTGCACACATATCATGTGGTGCCTACAGCAGCCCCATTTTGGGGGTTGGGTATTATTATGATCAACCCCATTTTACAGATCAGAAAACTGAAGTTCAAGGAATTTTAGTGACTTACAGTCACCTGGTTAGAGAATAGCAGAAGCAGTCTCAAATTCAAGTTCCAAAGCTTCAAATTTCCTGCTCTTTCCATTGCACCACAATGGCTGCTAAGGAAAGGACTTGGCCTGTGTGGAGGTAGTACATAGTTTTAAATACACAGAATCTGAGATCACAGTAAAGCAGCTAAGTAGGCAAGAGTACAGGAAACAAGTAATAGCAAGCTCTCTGAGAAGTATCAGCAGCTGGAGGAGCCTAGAGCGTAGATGGTGGGAGAGGTGGGAGGGGCCAGAGACGGGTGCCCTGACATCAAGGGAATAAAACTCGCCAGAGAGAAAGGCCTCTCTAAGTCCAGGGCTTTAGGGAAATCAGCATTGGAGATGGCCAGAAGTTCTAAGGGTGTGGCATTCATTTCCTGGGCCATTAAGTACCACAAACTAAGTGGTTAAACACAACAGAAATTTATTGCCACAATTTTGAGGGCAAGAAGTCTGAAATCAAGGTGTCGGTGGGGCCAGGTTCCCTCTGAAATTTGTAGTGGAGACTGCTTATTTGCCTCTTCCTCTATAGCTTCTGGCAATTGCCAGCAATCCTTGGTATTCATTTGGCTTGCAGTTGCAGCACTTGAATCTCTGCCTTCACCACCTGGCCTTCTTCCCTCATGTTTCTGTCTGTTCTTATAAGGACACCAACCTTATTGGATAAGGACCTAGCCTACTTCACTATGGCCTCTTCTTAACTAATTTCATCTGCAACAATCCTATTTCCAAATAGGGTCACATTCATAGGTACTGGGATTTAGGGCTTGTGCCGGTTTGAAAGGATGTATGTACCCTAGAAAAGCCATGTTGTAATCCTAATCCCATTTTGTAAAGACAGCCGTTTCTTCTAATCCCGATTCAGTAGTGTATGTTTGAAACTTTAATTAGATGATCTCTGTGGAGATGTGACTCAATCAAGAGTGGTTGTTAAACTGGATTAGGTGGAGACGTGTCTCCACCCATTGTAGGTGGGTCTTGATTGGTTTTACTGGAATCCTTTAAAAGACGAAGCTCTTTGGAAAAAGCTAGAGAACAACAAGAGAGAAAGCCACGAGAATCTGAGAGAACAGAGAACACTGCAGCACCATGAAGCAGGGAGTCCACCAGCCAGCGACTTTTGGAGATGAAGAAGGAAAATGCCTCCTTGGGAGCTGGAGAGGAAGCTAGCGATAATGATGTCATGTTCGCCCTGTGCCTTTCCACTTGAGAGAGAAACCCTGAACTTCTTTGGCCTTCTTGAACTGAGGTATCTTTCCCGGATGCCTTAGATTGAATGTTTCTATAGACTTGTTTTAATTGGGACATTTACCTGGCCTTAGAACTGTAAACTAGCAACTTATTAAATTCCCCTTTTTAAAAGCTGTTCCGTTTCTGGTATATTGCATTCTGGCAGCTAGCACACTAGAACAGGATTCAAGCATATCTTTTTGTTTTTGATGGGGAGGCAGCACACTGCAACCCACAAAACACATGTAAGAGACACCACAAAGAAGCAGGGAGCCTAAATCACTCTAAATCCTGGTGGGGAAAAAGAAAAGCAGACTCAAGAGCTCTTAGATAATGGGATACTTGGGCATATCTGAAGGCAAAAGGGAGCAAGACTTCGGTGGGAACAAGTCTGGAAGCCAGCTTCCTCCGTTCTGAGGAGGGAAAAGCATACCCGGGGCTGGTGGGCAGGGTTGGGGGGGGGGGGGGGGGGGGGGCGGGGGGAAGGAGGAGAGCCTGCCCCTACATCCTAGATTGGATAGAATAATGTAGACAGTTACGCAAGCATTTATTGAGATTTATGCTAACTCATAATTCAGGTCATTTGCTGACATCAAGGATAGTGAAGAGACTAATATCTTTTAAGCATATCTTTTAGGGTATAGGTTGTTTGGCAAATATAATGGTCAGTTAGCCACCACCAAATTATATATAAGGAACTAACAGAACGTTTGTGTTCTAAATTATTTCCTAAAAACAATGACAATAACCACTCCAAGAATGCATTTGGATTCTGATTGTATCTATCCAGCACTCAAGCCAGCTTAATCTAGAAAGGGAAATTTATTATCAGCTTACACTAGTGTCCTGTAGGACCTAAGAGCTCACGTGCAGCCCAGGACAAGGTCCTGGAGAACTGCTGGGAAGCCTGGCATTTTTCTCCACAGACTGGCTTCTCCATCTGCATGACAGACTGAGGATGGCCCCCCAGGTGTAACTTTATATCTCCTTTGTTCAAGGGACTACGTCAGACTGAAGGTATTAGATTTTGTTTTCTTCTGCAGGGGACAAAAAAGGCAGCTCAAACTGGCTTCAACTAATCAGGGGATTTAGTGGCTCACATAACTGAAAATTGCAAGCCAGCTAGACGCAGGAGCTCATGAGGAGAAGACTCTCCCTCTATCATCACCTGCACTGGTTTCATTCCCTGCTAGTTCTACCATCTTGAGACCAGATAACCAAACAGGATCTCCAGACTTCTCTTCCCCAAAGGGCTGGTTCTCTGAGAGTGCCTCCAAGTCTCAGGAAGGGATCTGGTTAAGCCCAGCTTTGGTCAACTGCCCAACTCTGAACAACCTATGACGAGATGAATGCAATATGCCCACAGGCCAGGTCTGGAACACATGCCCAGACCTGGAGCTGGGGCTGAAATTAGCTCCATTTCAAACCTGTAACAGTCATAGCAAATACTACGTAAATATTCCATAAAGCTTACTGTCTGATACTCCTCTAGGTACTTTTGATTTTTTTTTTTTTAAGGCCAACTCATTTTAACCTTAGATTATTACATACTTTGTTTACAAATTTAATCAGTACATTATCCTCATTTTATAGATGGGGAAACTGAGATACATGTTAAAGCATCTTGCCCAAGGCCACATAGCTAGCAAATTGCAGAGCTGGGATTTGAACTTAGACTGTCAGGCCCCAGAAGCAGGATTCTTGACCATTAGCAGAAGGGAACTGCTAACAGCAAAATGGGAAATAGGCACTGGATAGGCAGTAACAACAGATGTCCCATAGCCACTCCAAATTCTCGCTCCGTGGAGAGAATTATTTACCCAGCCTGGGGTGGGCATCCACGCTGGTTCAAGGGGAGGATGGGGGAGGAGTCATATTGTACCAAGGTGACTGCGTACATGGGCTAGTTCCAGAAAATAGGAGGGACAAAAGAATAAGTGCCCTTCTACCATTATTCTCTGGCGGTGTCATATGATTGGGGAAAGGCAATTTTAGTCATGCAGATAAAAATAAAAAGCTATCAAGCAAATGCCTCTGCATGAACTTATTTATATTCTACCCTTACCCTAAATTCAACAAGGGGTTGAGTGGTTATGAAACTGTCCAGGAGTCTGAAGGTTCATGGGGAACCCACTGAGCTAGAGATGTTCTCTTTTTAGTTGTATGGGTCTGAGAGGGAAGCAGGGATAGGAGCCCAGTCTACCTTTACCAAAGAAAAAAGCATGTATTTTATAAATTGTTACATTGCAATTAAACTGCACTTAGGAATTGCTCACCGATAATGCAGAAAGTAAATCTATCTTTCCGCACATCCCTAGGAAGACTGCCAATAGTACTGTCTTCAATCCTTAGAATCGCTGTTTGATAATAGTGTTAGGTAGTCTTAGGCCATTACTGACAGATGCAGGGTGATAAAGGGGGCCATTATGATAGGGAGATCTCTAAAAAAGGATCCACTGTACAGAAAAGCTAAACTAAGCTATCCATACTAAACAATTCAAGCTAATTTTTGAAATTTCACACCTCTTTCACACTTGTGTTATTGTCGGCTTCTGCTAAGGATATTTTGGTACCAACCCCCAAATTTGAATGGGTTCCTCAACAAAGGTTTGTTTCTTACTCCTGTTTTCTATATTTCACAGGCCAGTGTGGTTCTGCTCCAACTGGGGACTCAGGGTTAAGGACCCCACCACCCACCCCCATCTGGGTCATACAGTTCTTGATCAGATCACGTATCATTGACCAAAAGAAGTCCATGGTCATGCCTGACCTCTATAGGGTGGGGACACATTTTGCCCTGGGGAAGGGGCTCCAGGGACAGGACCTGTAGAAGGCAGACGGAATATTTTAAACAGTATGACCTACCACATACAGATTTTTTTTTAAGGATTAACAATTATTGTCAAATATTCACAGAGGATCACTGGCTATTTTTGTTTACTTTGATAAAAAGAGAGCTTTACTCAAGGTGTACATTGATATACAAGTGCATGTGTTCCTAATTATTACTTTTGGTGTTTCCTGAACCAACTGGTAGAATCTACCTGATTTTAAACCAAAACGGAACTAATCGACTTTTTTTTCTATTACTATTGAGAAAAGGTAAACGGCAACTTTCTAGATAACCAGTCAATAAATATGACAAGGTAAATGTCCTCCTATCTTAGTAGAGGCCTGGAGAGGTTGGGAAGCTGTGCTTTTTTTTTTCCTTTGTTAACTCTTAAATTATATGAATAATTTCAGTAGAAAAGATGGGGAATAGGGAGACGGAATGGAGGAAGGGATCCAGAGTCTCTGTGCCAGGCTTTATGAAGGAGGGTTGGGATCTGGGAGGTTTAGTAAGTACACAAGGTCGTATCATTTTAAATGTCTGGAATTTGAATTTTCAAGATCTCTCTGGCTCCAAAGCCCGTGCTTTTCCCGGTGACCAATAATGGCTCCCCAAAGGAAAGGGGCAAAGAGAGGGAAAGAGAAAATAAAGGGAAGAAAGGGAGATTTAAAAAAAGGAAAAAGAAAAAGTAAAGTTGAGAGGCAGAAGAAGCACAGAAAAGTAGTAGAGGTAAGACCCCTAAAGAGGTAAGAGAGAGGTGATGAAAGAAAAAAGGAAGGGGAGAGAAGACAGAGGTGTAAGAATCCGTTACTGGCGGTCTTCAAAGACTTTGTTCACAGAATTCACCTTCCCAGGCCAAGTTCACAGACTGATGCTGGAAGTGTGAAGGAAACTGGAGAGAGAGAGACCAGCTCAGGGACAGGGAGTGGTTCAGGCCTGCGGTTCTCAACTCTGGCTGCCCATGAAAATCCCCAGCGAAGCTCTTAAGAATCCCAATGCCCGCGCCCAGCCTCATATCAAATGAGACGCTCGGGCGGCGAGGACTGGGAACCGGGAATTTAAAAGCTCTCCGGTTCCTTCCAAGGTGCAAAAAATCACCGAGAGAGAGAGTGGAAGCGGGGTGGAGTGAGGGGGGCTTGGGTCACAGTCTGGAAAACAAAAGGAAACCGACTCCGAGAGGAAGATGCCGCCCCCAAGCGGCCACACTCCGGGAGCCGACCCGGGACGCGCGCTCTCCGAGGAGCTGCGGACAGGACGCTGCGCCGTCGGCACCTTTCACATCAGGATTCGGTGTCCCCGGGGCAGGGGCGCTAGCAACCTCCCGGCTCAGGGTCTGCGGCCGGCAACGCGCCCCAGGCTCCGTGCTCCCGGGACGGCTCACCCTTTCGCGTCCACCCGACACACCTTTAAATCAGGGCCTGGCCTCCACGACCCGAGTGCCGGTTTGCGCTTTAGTTGAGAGGGGCTTTTTGACTTTCATCCACTCGATCGCCACCATATGGTGATTACGCTGCTTCAGACCCCAGTCTGGCGAGGACCAACGGGGGACCATGCCTGCTTCTTTCACTTACACACGTTAACCGACCACCTTTAAAGCTAAAAACAAATAAAACGAGCGAGAGGAGAGAGCGAGAGCGACCCTGGTTAAAAAAGGGGGAAGGGTACAAGTCCGTGTCCAGCGCAAAGTTGGTCGCTCCCCTCTGACGCGTCGCTAGCGCACCTCAAGTCCTCGCCACCTCTTTCTTCCCCCAACACTGATCACACTGATTTGACCGCCCGAACATCCTGGGGACCCCACGTGGGTAGCCCGACTTGCCCCCCTCGCGGAGTCCCAGCTCCGCGCGGCTCTCAGGATCCGGCCAAACCTGGCGCCCCGCGGCCCTCCGACCGCACCTGTCGGCGCCGGGAGTGAGGAGGGGGGCGCCGGAAACGCGTGTCTCCCGGCCCGGGGCCGCCCGCCTCCGCCTGCCTCCGCCCTCCTAGCTCCGACTCCCGCCGTGCCCGCCTCCCGGCTCTCTGGCTCTTTAAATCCGGTTATTTCCGCCACCAACCTCCGGGCGGGGAAGGCGAAGCGCGCGCCACGCGAGGCCGCCTCCGGAGTCGTAAGTAGCGGCGAGGCTGCGCCTCAGGCCCGGGTGTACCGCGGACCCCGCTTCGGGGCAGCCTGGGGGCGTCCTCGGCACTCGGCAGGGGAAGTTCTTGGCCCTCCCGGGGCGGGGTGTACCCCAAGCGGTCGGCGGGCCCCGAAAGGCCCCGTGAACCCCCACTCCCTATAATCCCCATGCCCGCTTCCGGAGCTCTGGAGCCCGCGGGACGGAAGGGCCTGTCCATCCACCATTTAGAGGAGCTGGGCCGAGTTTCGGGGGACTCCTGGGAGGCCTTCGAGCCGCGGACGCCCAAATCGCCCGGACTGGATGCTCCGCTGTCCTCGTGGAATCCCCCAAAGTCTTTCACTCCCAGTCTTGAGGAGATGGAACAGCGTTGTCCATATGTATCCGGCTGGCAGGATAATAAAAATGTTAGCACCGAGTCCAAGTGCAAGTTTGGGTCCCTTTTTGTCACCAAACCAAACCAGCCTTCCGGCGGCGGGTCGGGGCAGTTTAGAAGGCGTTGCTTTTTTCTGATGGCGCGGGGACCCGTGGCCCTCACCTAGGTTCTGCGTACGGTTATTCCACTCCGGCTTGATCCTGTGCTAACCATGGAATGGGTAGGGCATCCCGTGGGAGTCGTGACGTTCTGTCTCTTTTTCTCCAAGCAGATCTTGAATTCAGAGCTAAAGCTCACTTCCCATACCATTTGCAGAGGGAATCAGAAACAAACCTTCTTTTGAACTTAGAAAATGATCTTAAAAAGCATTTGGAGCTTTTTACTTAAGAAATAATGCATTTTCTGACCAGAGCGTCACCCAGGATTCTTTTGCACGACAGATTTGAGGGGAGCAGAGAGCTGGGTGCGGGCAAAATGGCCCTGGTTCCCTATGAGGAGGCCGCAGGAATTGGGTTGCAGAAATTCCACAAGCCTCTTGCCACCTTCTCTTTTGCAAACCGCACGATCCAGATTCGGCAGGACTGGAGGCAGCTGGGAGTCGCTGCAGTGGTTTGGGACGCAGTAAGTAGTCCCCCGGCTTCCGAAAACGTCCGCTGGTCGATAAACGGCATGTTTAAAAATAACAGCTTTATTGAGATAATTCACTTGTCACACAGTTCACCTGTTTAAAGAGCACAATTCACTGGATTTTAGTATATTCACTGAATTGTTCTACCCTCACTATAATCAAGTTTTTTTCTTTTTAGAATTCGTTGTTTTTAATTTTATCTTACTACAATCAACTTTAGAACATTTTCTAAATGTTCTAAAATGTCCCCCCCCCCCCCACGAAAAGAACCCATACCCGTTAGCAGCCACTCCTCTTGTCTCCTCACCACAGACTGCATGTTAAGGGTGAGGGAAAGCTTCGGGTGGTTATATGACTTGCCAGGAGTTACCCAGCAGATGAGGGGGGGGGGGGGGCCTGAGAGGAAAGCCAATGGCCTCAACTACTCTTGACATCTATTAAGTTAGCCTTTTAAAAATATTACATGAAGAATATAATGAAATAACAACCCCCCAAAAGGAGACTACTTTTTTTTTTTTTTTTTTAGGTTTTCTATAGTTGTGACCATTGCAAAAATTATAATTGCTTTTCATCCTCTCTCAGCTCTGTTCTGTTAACCACTTGAGGGCAGCCACTATCTTATTTATCCTTGTGCCCTCAGCATCCAGCCGGCACCTGGGATTCAGTAGGAGTTTAATTAATATTTATTAAATGGTTGGCATATATATATATAGTTTTACATTCTTAACATTGTGTTAGGAATGTTAGGTAAACATTTAGGAATAAAAAATGTTACTATATTCGAATCCAGTAGTACCCCTGTAACTACATTAAAGCTATTCACAGAATGAGTAATAAAGATAAATCGTGAGGATGGGAAGCCTCGCCTCGCCAAGAAAAGGAATTGCTAATTATAATTTATCCCCATTGGAATAATAAGAGGCCCTGAAAACCAAATTATGTTAGTAGTATACAATTCTTTTATAGAATCATAAGTGAATGCTAACTCACATATCCAAAGTATCCAAAACTTTGGCAAAACTTACTTTCTGCCCAGAATATATGGTGAGGGCCCCTATGGGGCAGTGACTGTTCTGAGTCACAGGTGAGCAGGGCGAGGGAACCCAGTTCAGGGAGTCTTGGGTGGAGCTCTGCTAGTTTTCTCTGGCCAAGGAGGGGGCCTTGCTATCCTTGGTTAGAATTTGGTTTAGGAGCTGGACATTCCCTTAAGCAAAATCACAGATTGTTCATGTCAGTTCTTCCAGAATAGTTTCATAAGCCACAGATGTAAAAGAACTATGTCAGTAAGAAATTAAACTCCCGGATTCAAGCAGAACCCTCTCTCGGGTTGGGCAGTATCATTGACCACTGTCAACCCCATGAGGCACTTAGGTGGGGCTTGGGGAAGCTGTGCTGTGGGGCAGTGTGCCTCTGCTTGCATTTGAAGGTCACTTCATGGCAGCAGCTAAGTTCCTGTGTGTGGGTTCTTAAATTGAGAATTGAAACTTGCAGTGGGAGAGGGTGTAGGGTATGTGTGTGTGCGTGCCAGTGTGTAGCCTACCTGAAACCCTGCAGCTCCTGAAGAACTTGCCAAGCTTAATCATAATTTCACTTGTGTTTTGCCTCAGGCTGTTGTTCTTTCCACATACCTGGAGATGGGAGCTGTGGAGCTCAGGGGCTGCTCTGCTGTGGAGCTGGGCGCCGGCACAGGGCTGGTGGGCATAGTGGCGGCTCTGCTGGGTGAGTGTGATGCATTGGCTCCCTCTTTATTAAGCAGAACTTATCGAAAGGTGCATTGGCTGTTTTCTTAGCACAAAACCCACCAATGGTTTTCCCCTTATTGGGTGATTTTCTTTCCCCTCTACTTATGAGTTGTGGGCCAATTGCTGGTGTTCTTAATTTCTGCCAGGTTAACAGGCTAATATATTTACTTTCTCTCTCTACTATCTTACTATACTATCATGGGAGATTCTTTAGCCCCTTTCAGTTCTCTGGGGCCAATAATACGATCTTAAGGTGATTTGGACTTTAGGGAGAATAATCTTACCTATGTATATAGATTTTTACAGTTTAAGATGCTTTCCTGGACATCATCAAATTTAACCCTGTGAGGTAGGTAAAGCAGATAGTCTCTTCCCTTCATATCTGAGGAAACTTTGCTGGTTTTTCTCTTCTAGGGAGGTAAGCCCCACTACAGTTTGTACTGACATCTTATATTAAAAAATTATGTTAATAGTATACAGTTCTGAATCATTATCAACGTTGGTCATTCCTTTGTTTGTTATACAGACATTAATTTAGTCTTGGAGCATTTTAAAGCTTATTAATTTTCTTATTCATGTTGACTTCTTTCTACAACTTCTCGCCCACACTGCCCAGGCTAGCCAATGATGAGGATAGGTCAGGTTTAAGATGCCATGTATAACATTCATTGCTATCACTTTAGTGTATCACTAACATTACTAGTTGTGCTTCTCAAACTTTAACATGCATATGAATCAGCTGGGGCTCTGGTTCTAATGCAGTTTCTGATTCAGTGAGGGTCTAGTGTGGGGCCTGGGAGTTTGCCTTTCTAACAGGCTCCCAGGTTGTGATGAGGCTCCCAGATTGTGATGATGCCATCTCTGATAGCAGCCGTCTAGGATTCCAGAGTATTTTTAGCTCAACACATTTTCTGTAGGTACTTGAAAATTCCTTAAGGCCCATCTTGCGTTCTGCTGGTTTTTTTTTTTTTTTCAGGTGCTCATTTGTCTTCTAAGACTCTCTTTTCTGTTAACTGTTGCTTCCCAAAGCTTGGTGTAGGGTGTGGGCAGAAGTGATGGTTAAAAATATATATAAATTGATCAGGTGTCTGTCTAAAACCACAGCACTTTTAGTCATTGATGAGGCCCTTGCTGATACACTGCCTTTTGCTCTCCTTAGACTAGCCTGACAACATTCCCTTGTAAGGTAGGTATTATTTTAAATTTTCATTGTTCAAATGAAACTGGGGTTTCCAGAGATAAACCACTTTCTGAAATCCTGATCAGTGGAAAGCAGGGACTCAAAACCAGGCTTCCCAGTCCCAGCAGCCCAAGTTATTTTCTTTGCATGACACCATCTACCCTCTCTATAGATATGAGGAGAGTTAATTGAAGGGAAAATTAGGTTTCTTCTGTTTCTTGCTGAGGACAAGGGTTCATGCAAAACATTATTGACAGGTACAGTGATGTATTAGTATGATAAAAGTGAATAAGGTTACTCTAAGTCCAACACAGCAAGGAAAATCATTACCCTCTGCCCCAATGTGGGACATGACATCCATGGGTAACAGTTTCCCTGGCAACGTGGGACATGACTTCTAAGGATGAGCCTAGCCCTCGTGCCATGGGATTGACAATGCCTTCCTGACCAAAAGGGGCTAAAGAATTGTAACAAAATAAGGTATCAGTGGCTAAGAGAGTTCAAGTAGAGTGGAGAGGTTATTCTGGAGGCTGCTCTTATGCAAGCTTCAGCTAGATACTGCTAATTACCATGGTTTGCCAACCCTAGCCAAAACCTTATATGCAAAGTCTTTTATGCTCTAAGATTACTTTCTAGAAACCTACGACCTCCAGATGGTACCTAGGCAAGATAAGTCCTGAAATCCAGAGGGGCCAGCCTCTCCAAGAACATCAACTGGTTCCATACCCTATCCTATATTATCAATAGCCCTTTTCAACATGAAAAAGTTAGAATGGGCATAGCCCACATATCCCTAAAGATTGGGAGAAGGATCAAAGTAGAAGGAGGCATTATAACAGAGAAGAGAGGATTTAAGAAATAAGTTTGACTGCTGAATCATTTTATTGATATTTCTTTTAATTCTCCAATGTCTTAGAGCAGCTAGAAGGAGAAACCTGAAATTGTGGAACTGTAACCCATACCAAACTCTGAAATCTGTTCTATAACTAGTTGCTCTAATGCACATCAAAATTTTATTGCTTTTTGGTAAATATATTATATTCCACAATAAAAAAATGTTTTAAAAAAGTGCATAGGTTTAGAGTTATATTTGTCTTTGATATCTTTTTTAACTCTTACTAGCTGTGTAAACTTAGGCAAATTAATTAACCTCTAATCTTCAATTTTTTTCATCTTAAAATGGGGATAATAATAGTATTCACCCCGCAATGAAGATCAAACGCGATCATGGACAGAATTCTGTCTGTTCATTGGAAGGTACAAAGTGAATGCTCAACATCTGTTCATTGCTAGTCAGAGTATTTCTATTTCTGATCTAAAAATCTAGATCTGTGGGTTTGGAAAAGTCAGGATAAGTGTTTCACAAACTATTACAGAGTAAAGGACTGATTAGATGTTGCTACAAAAGACTTGGTTGGTTCTGTTCTTGGGCTGGAACAATAGAGCAGCAAATGGTATTCTCTTGACTGGAAGATCTGCTTCCCAGCCTTGCTTCATTGTTTCACTGTTACCCTTCTGAGGCTTTTCTGCCCTGTGGGAACCAAAAGCAGAATTCACTATGACCTTGTTTCTTTTTCCCGTGATACTTGGTATTCTCTCCACCTCTATTTCAGCTTTATCACATTTCATTCCAGGCAGTTGTTTCATGTGTTTGTCACTTGTGGTGGGCAGAGGCTGTGGAGGACTGGGATTGTGGCTCATTCTGCCTGTTGTCCGCCATAAAACAGTGCCTGCTACGTGCAGTAGCTCCTCAACTTGTTCTGTGATAACAATGAACAAATTAGGTTGAGGGCTATTTCAAAGTCATGAAAATTACTGTTTCTGTTATGAAACATAACTCTCTTATCAAAACAAAACCTAAAAGCAGTCTAAAGAACAGAAAAGAAAACCCCAGCAATAATTCTAATTGGTCCTGACACTGCAATGTAATTATCATTAGCATTTGGGTGTGTTTCCTTCCATTCTTTCTCCCCATTCATATTTGCAACCATAGTTATGTGTACATTTAGTTATGTATACATACACGTATAGATGATGTTTTATTTAGTATATCATAAGCATTTTTCTGTGCTTACTACATGATTCTCATATGTACTATTTGTAAAGGCTACAAACTATCAGGCTGGGTCCTGGCCCACGCTCTTTCCAAAACTAAACGCGCAAAACAAAGAAAGAAAAACAAACAAAAATTTAACACATTATGCTGCAGTAACGGGATACTCATATGGAAAAAGAATGAAATGTGACCCTGGACATATAGCATACCAAAACAAAAGTATTAGGCTTGAGAAGTTTTTTTTTTCCCTTTTTCTAAAAATGTTTTTTATTGTGAAATACAGCATGTACACAAAGAAAAGAAGGAAAAAGCAATAATTTTCAAAGTTCATTATAGTGATTAGCAGTCATACTCATTTGTTAAATTGTATTTTCTCTGTTATAATTCTTCTTTCTCCTTTGATTCTTTTCCCAATCTATAAGGCTCCTTAGGCAATGCCTGTTCTGCCTTTTTCATGTTGAGAAGATGTGTTGGCACTAAAGGATAGGGGGATGTAATTAGTTGATAATCTTAGAGAGGATGGTTCCTTTGGGTTTCAGGATTTATCTGGCCTAGCCACCCTCTTGAAATGATAGGTTCCAGGAAAGCAAACTTAGTGCATGAAATTTTTTAAAAGTCTCAGTTCGAGCCCTAGGTCTTCTTAAGAGTTAACAGGAGTTAACTGGTTTAGTAAATCATGGCAATTAGCACTATATAGCTGAAGCTTGAATAAAGGTAGCTTCTAGAATAGCCTCTTGACTCTATTTGATCTATCTGAGCCACTGATGCCTTATTTTATTACACTTCCTCTCCTCCTTTTGCCCTTTTGGTCAAGAAGGTGTTGTCCCCTGATGCCAAGGCCAGACTCATCCCTAGGAGTCATGTCCCATGTTACCAGAGAGACCTTTACCCCTGTATGTCATGACCAATGTCGGGGGAGGATGATGATTTTCCTTTCAGAGTTGGCCTTAGAGAGAGAGGCCACATTTGAGCAACAAAAGAAGTTTCTTGGAAGCAACTTTCAGGTTTCATCATAGGTAGTCTTAGCTGTTCCACTACAGAAATAAGTTTCATAAGAGCAAGCCTTAAAATCAAGTCTTGGCCTATTTTCTTGGGAGTCCTGAGTTGTTGAGAGGATACCTGGGGTTTCCCAGATGGGAAAGTTTAATAGTTCCATATATATATTTTTTCCCTTTGGACCCTCAAGGGATTCTACCAATTTTTTTTTTTTTAGTACAATAGTATTTTTAATATGCAAAGAATTCATACAAACACTAAAATGGTAAGACCTCAAAAGCAAAATGGGTAAAATAGCAGAGAAAGACGATTTACAAAAGGGCTGATATATTAGTTTGCAAGCTGCCAGAATGCAACATATCTGAAACTGAACAGCTTTTAAAAAGGGGAATTTATTAAGTTGTAAGTTTACAGTTCTAAGGCTGTGAAAATGTCCAAATAAAGCATCTGAGGAAAGATATCTTGGTTCAAGAAGGCTAATGATTTTCAGAGTTTCTCTCTTAGCTGGAAAGGCATGTGGCGATGTCTGCTAGCTTTCTCTCCTTATTTTTTCAGCGGCTTCCATGGGGCTGTGTCTGTTCAGTTGGCTCTATCAGTTCTGGTGGCTCTGTAGCTTTTCCCAAAATAGTTCCCTCATAAAGGGCTTGAGTAAGCAACCCCATCTTGAATGGGTGGAGACATATCCCCATGAAACTATCTAATCAAAAATTAACACCTACAGTTGGGTGGGTCGCATCTCCATGGAAACAAGGAGATGGCTTTTCTGGGGTACACAATAGAGTCAGACCCGCAGAGCTGATGATAAACATGAAGATGGCATATAACCCCGTTAATAATCAAAGAAGTACAAATTAAAACAACTGTGGTCTACTCTATACGTTCACTAATCTACTAATACTTTTTAAATTATGAATTTACTATAGTCCAAGATGTATCTGAGTATTACATTAAGCCATACAGAATTACAAGGGCTCATTCCTGTTCTGGACTCCAGGAGATTGGGTTGTTTAAATGAACTGTCCAGACAAAGGTTGTTTTAGATTGTGTTACAGAAAATTTAGGTTCTAGGCATAATAAACCTCTCTGCTTTTGGTCTTATATAGTAGGTGAAGGTTTAGAGTACATACACTATCATCTTTTACCCTGTATTTTAATTTACCTTAGTCCTAGCCAAATTGCCTTCTTTTTTTATCTCTAATTGAGGCCTGATCTCTTTCTCAGTTACTTGAACTGTTACTGTTTATAGCTATGCTAACTTTCAGGGCTGCAGCAGTCCATTTCTGGGTTTTAGTGTCCCAGGGTTACTCAGAGTTCCAGAGAAATACCAGCTGATACACATATAGCTCAGTATCTCAGAATCTAGAAATGTGGCTGCTGTAAGGGCTTACAGTTT
This sequence comes from Tamandua tetradactyla, assembly GCF_023851605.1. NCBI lineage: Eukaryota > Metazoa > Chordata > Mammalia > Pilosa > Myrmecophagidae > Tamandua > Tamandua tetradactyla. Next base: position 182,988,907 of record NC_135329.1, on the reverse strand, counting down.
AGGCTCCAATTTTCTTATAAGTATTTTCAGAAAGAGACCTTAGCATATTCTTTTGTTTCTGGCTTGTTTTATACAACACATTATCTGGAAGGTTTATTCAGTTTGTTGCATGTCTCTCAACATCTTTCCTTTTTTTTTTTTCTTTTTGATGTCCTTTCTTTTTGTAACTCTACCATATTCCATCATATAAATGTATCCCAGTTCGCCATTCTGCTCAGTCACTGTACCTGTTAGCTCTCTCCATCTATTAGACCTCATGGATAATGTCCAAAATAAACAAACCATGTTTTACAGTATCTTCACTTGATTGTACAATCAGCAGCACTCTCAATTTTAGAGAATTTTCACTGGGCCATAGAGACAAAGAACTGACAAATACAGCCTCACCAAATATCAAATCAAAACTACCCCTTATTGAGAGGCTAAACCTGCTGATAATTATACCTAAGAGTTACCCCAGAGACCCTCTTTTATTGCTCAGATGTGGCCTCTCTCTCTAAGCCACTGACCTCCTCACTATGTGGGACATAACTCCCAGCAGTGTAAATCTCTCTGGCAACGTGGGCCCTGACTCCCAGGGATGAGCTGGGCAACCTGGCATCATCAGAATGAGAAAGCCTTCTTGACCAAAAGGAAGAAGAGAGAAATGAGATAAAATAAAGTCTCAGTGATTGAGAGATTACAAAAAGAGTTGGGAGGTTATTGTTGAGGTTATTCTTACGTATTATATAGCTGTCCCTTTTTAGTTTATAGTGTATTGTAGTAACTAGAGGGAAGCACCTGAAACTGTTAAACTGTGTTGCTGTAGCCTTGATTCTTGAAGAAGACTGTATAACTATGTAACTTTTACAATGTGATTTTGTGATTGTGAAAACCTTGTGTCTGAGGTTCCTTTTGTCCAGGGTATGGACAGATGAGTAAAAAAAACCAACCAGGATAAAAAAATAAATAACTAGTTGGGGGAGATAAAGAGTAAAAATTGGGTAGATTGAAATACTGTGGGTCAGTGAGAGGGAAGGGAAGGGGTATGGGATGTGTGAGTTTTTTCTTTTTTTATTTCTTTTTCTGGAGTGATGCAAATGTTCTAAAAATTATCATCATGAAGAATATATAACTGTGATATTGTGAGCCACTGATTGTATAATATGGTTGGGACTGTACATGTGTGGGTATTTCTCAATAAAAATATATATTTAAAAAAAACCAAAAAACAAAATTATCCCTATCACTTGTCCC